>NW_017728914.1:4603760-4638247 GCF_001723895.1 Crocodylus porosus | reverse complement strand
GCACCCACCCAGGGCACCCAGCTCGGGCAGTCCTGGGAAGCACTGCAGCTACGGAGGGAAGCACTGGGCACCCACGCAGCTCAGGTAGGCAGGCAGGATCCAGGCGGGGTGGGAAAATAAAGATCAGGCTTGCTGTTTTTCTTGGGTGGAGCCGCTTTCCCGGGCTGCTGTCAGGTTGCCTGCAGGGCTTCCTGCAGATCTGCACACAGCACAGTGCTTCGCTCCATGGCTGTAGGGGCAGTTTGTTGCGCTCCAAGTCATTTAAGGCGCATTACACTGCTGAATTTCCTATAGCAGCTGGAATTAATATGAAATACGCTGCTAAGGCGTTCAAACATTGACACCATTAAAGTGGTGCAAAAGCATTTAGCCCATTTTAAAGTGTTGTGCACACACACCTCTCGTTTCATCTACACACGGCCAAGGATAACAACACTAGCCTTTCCACAGGGTACTTGTGAGGCTGAATCTGTCTTTATAAACTCAAAGGCCCCTGGGTGAGAAGAAGCATGGAAATGCTGAGGATTCACATCCTTTATATCACATATTGAGCAGAGCAGCCTCAGAGTGTTTGGTGCAGATACAGACAGATGTTTCCTCCCTTTCCTCAGCAGCCGTTTCAATCAACTATCCTGGGAGATAAACAAATGTGGCCCTCAATACGACAGTGCACCACACAGGCATTTGGCAAACACAAGAGCTTTTGTGTACTTCACCTGGGATTGGCCATGGATGGGCCCAAATAAGTAGGCAGGCATCCTCTGGGCCTGGAGCACATGCCCAGTACTAATTTGGGTGGAAGCAGATGCCAATGAAAGCACTTTGAATCCTTCTTTGGGACTGATCTGCAGCCCAGCAAAATTTTACTTGGATCTGATTTAGTTCCTGCTCATACTAAACCTATTTGTGATATTTATATAGCAACAAAACTGCTGCAGTATTGAAGTGCTTGAACACAACAACACAAGAGAGGCAGCGTTTCAATGCAAGGCAGGCTCTGCTCTCACTGAGTTTGTATTTTGGGATTTTCTGTCTGGAATGTCTTTGGAGACAGGTGGTTTGTAATTTGTTAACATAACCCAAAACAAATCAGTGGGTTATTTATTAAATGAACATAAGAGGACACTTACTCATCACATAAACCAAACCCAAAGCCAAGGTCATTTCCCCACACTCGTCCCCTTTGAGGGATCTGCACTCTGGAACTTGAGCCCAGATGCCCAGAAAAAGCCTTTCCTAAGAAGTCTAACCCAGATTTAACAAAGATGACTGAGAATCGCATGGGATTTTCATTGCTGTTTGGCACCAGAATTGTATCCCTCTTTGGACAGCTGAGCTCTGAACTGAGCATTTCCCCAGCCTTTCCCCCAGGACCTTTTGTGATGTGTCAAATCAAACTCACTCCCCTCTCACTTGTTACACTCCTGTAAATATTGTGAGCAGGGATGGATTGAACACAGTGCCCAGAACAGAGCTCCTAACCTACCTGGGATCTTTGGCCAGTACCTTAACACATCTAGACAACTGCAACAACATGAGGCTCTGGCTTGAATGTCAGTGCCTTCATGCACACAAATGGCAAAGCTGAGTACAGAGGCAGGCAGTGGCCACATTATTGATTTCTAAACTCTCCTTCTATTTCCAAGCCTGGTTCCTAGAGGAGCTAAGAAGGATGCTCAGACTGCAGTGATGCCCCTCAGGCCAGACTGCTGCTGCTGAAAAAAGAACTATTACTGAGATTACTTATCTCAGAGCCTGCCAGCAATCTGAACTACCTCCCTGGCAAGCACAGGTGGGACATACTTCTTGTGCTCTCCATGGGCAGATCTGAATAGGGAGTGAGATTTTTCCAATCCAGTTTGTTCTTATTTTACCTTCTCTTGATGCCTCCAGGAATCTAGTGAATACTCCTCTCTGTTCTCTGTTACAGGCCAAGGGACAGATGCGTGGAATGCCTCCCCCTGTTCCCAGTGTGGCTGGAGGGGAAATAAAACTCTACTGCATGCACCACATTTTAATTCTGATGGGAGGAAAAGCCTCCCTGTCACACACTAGTGGGAATGCATTAGAGCTCAGTATGAATCTCCACACCAGTCTGGAGTCCCATTGCCACCCAAGACCTCTCGCTTCTTCAGAGAAGGGCCTCAAGGATGACCATCTAGCACAGTGCATTTTACATTTAAAGAGTTTACCATGGATGCTTATTTAGCCTGGAAAGTGGAGTTGTGGGGAAGGGAGCGAGGGGGCTTAAAAGAGAGGCACTCATGATGAGTCTGGGGACTCATCATCTTACTCTGTCTGGATACAAGAGGTCCTGTGCCAGGCTGGAAGGCCTCTCTGGAGCCCCTGTCCATGGCATGCTAGTAAGTTTAAGAGAGCAGCAGCCTTCTGTTTGTTCCTGGTGGGGCTGCAATGCTGCTGTAATGACTCATCTCAGAGTCTTTAAAAAATGCTTTTGAATTGAGACATGCTGCTTTGACGAGCACAGATTTTCAAGTACTCCCCTAGTTACCCCGGGTACCCCACCAAGGCTTTTATCTTCAGCCCCATAGCACAAACTGAGCCAACCACATGCACAGTGCCATTGTCAAGATGAAATGTGAAAAGGAAGTCCAGTTTCTCTGAGTGTGCTTGCCCCACAGAGGGGCTAAGCAGACAGGAGGAGTCTTAGAGTAAGTAACTGGCTTCCTTAGCATTTCTTCAGCTTTTGGTGACATTGCCATCCCACAAGGCTTTTCCCACAGCCTAAAAGCAGGAGGCGGTTTCATAGGAGCCACTTGTTAAATAATTGGCTGCACATCACCTATTACATTGATGGCAGGTACATGCAGAATGAATCAGAGCAGCTATTTCACTTCCTCTGTGAAATTCTATTGCAAGAGGTCTCTGTGTTAATGTTGGGGGTGGGTTTTAAAAGAAGCCGGCTAACATTATGACCATCAACAACACCCATTGCTGTCTAAGTTAAAATAAGAGAAAGCAGCTGAATCCCCCACTCCAATGCACAGCCTTGCACATTTGGCCACAACCCTAACCCAAACCCTGAGAGCTTTTTTCTTTCCTCCAAGACTTCAGACTGGATAAAGCAATTATCTTCTTCAAAACATTACCTCCTGTATTTGGTAGTCTGTGATCTTCCTGCCTGCCCTGGGACTGGCCAGTCAGTCCACACTGCCTGCCTGAGTCCATTATCACTGCTGTCTGATCTCAGTTTTCCCTTTAAGTAGAACAAGGCCCACTGCTACTATGAGATTATGCAAATGCAGGCCAGGTTGTGGCACTGCACAGCAAAAGGAAAGTTCTCCCCTTATTATAGAACTGTGGCTCATGAACAGTTACAGAGATTACTATGCATGGATAGGTAAAACCCACTGGGCCAAAGTCAACTGAAGTGGAAGCAAGTGCCAGTTGTGCTGCTTTTAGCCCAATTCATGTAGCCCAACTTCACTTCTCTGATGGTTCCTAGTTATCAGTCAGCACATCTTCATGAAGACAACCTCAAATCACATTGTCGTCTATTTAGTCTAATGCAAGAGCAACTTTCCACACAGGTGTCACCCTGGGAAATGGTTACTAGGTATAAGTTTGTGAACTTACCTTCTTCTTCACAGTCAAGGGTTGTTCTGTAGCTAAAATAACCAGCAGCTTTTGTAAAGCACCACCCTCAATTGCTTCAATCTGAACTTTGGGATTGCTGCAGGAAAAAGCAAAACACATATTGTGAGAAGAATGAGATCAAAAGGGGAAGTCCCGTACTTTGCTGCTAGTTAGTTTCTAAACAAGCTTTTTAATGGTTAGGAAGTAAGTTTCAAAATCTATTGCAAGACATGAATGAATGTAAACTAAATAGTCCAAAACTTCTGCCTCAACTTCTCTCTCTGTCGAAATTTAATTTATGTCTAAGAAGGTGACACCTGTTGGTGAAAACTGGTATTGTTCCAGGTGCCTTGTATATAATAACCCCCGGCCCAGATGTTTCTAGCTAGAGTGGACGAAGTACTTGGCAACCGCCAAACGGCTCTTCAAATAGGTAGGGTCACTTGAATTTAAGCTATGTATTTCAAGACCTTCATATCAAGCAGGAAATGCTGCTGCTCTTTCTCAGCTGGACTGAAAGCTCCCCTCAAATATGCACATGCCCAATTGATTGTTAGGACACAGGCAGCATTGCCATAGGGCTCTGGCTGTGAGCCTTTGAGGCCACCTCAGGGACTACAGGGAAGAGGGCCTGTGATAGAGGTAATGCAGTAGCCAACTGTACAGAATCTGATCCTAGTCTGAAAGCAATGATATTCCCAAAGTCAAATTCTAAGTGGCCAAACAGACATGAAAACCCTCTGATGCCTCCATGCAGCAACGCGAGACAGAATTACCAGCACATTTAGAAACAAATTGCTGTCTCATTTCATTTTGGTGTCATGGCTTCTGTGAATTACTTTAATTAATAACTAATTAAAGTTGAGTTATTTAATTAGGCAACTAGCATACAACTGGGCATAAGACAAAACAACAAATAGCACCTCTCCTGTGCAGTTTTCCTTGCTTCTCCCTGGGCCTTGCAGAGGCAGTGCACTTTCTAAAGCAAGGCAGTTCCCAAACACAGATGGGCCATGCCAGGGAGTGCCTTCCTTCCTTCATTTAGCTGCCATTTACTAATGGGTGTGGAAGTGCCTCATGCCCAAAGTGGTGGGCTGGTGTATCTTGCTTTGCCACCAAACCCCATATGTCTGAATCTCAAAGTCTTCAGCTCTGCCCAGAACCGTGGGTAAGTGCTTGGCAGTTGCATCTGTGCTGCTATTGGTACTCAACCCAGCTAAATTAAAGCCAGCTCAGGTGTGTTTGTGTGAACTGCCATCATACCTTTGACTGCAGTGCAGACAGGCCCTCACACATGGGTTTATCCTGGATGTAGATTTGTTAGGACTGCTTCTCACCCTTTAGGTTTCTATCTTTGACTAATGTGAGAGGAAGAAAGGGAAAGTTACTCTCCCAGGTTCCACTCAGGACAAATACTACAATTCTTTTCCTCCTCTTAAGGAGGCAAAGGCAGAGTGCAGGGCATGGGGTCAGAGTTAATGTGAGGTAAGGGACAGCTGACTCCTCAGTGTACTGTGAAGTGGGGTCAGCCAGCATCCAAGTCAGTATCAACCAACTGGCATGGTGGTGGAGGGGGCATCTCATAACCTTTACAGCGAAGGGAACATGGCTTTGTAACTTAGCTGTGCCAGCTACACAACTCTGGCTTCATCAGGAACCATAACAAACATGCCTCGTCTGATGCCACACAACAGGCAGATAGGTGCTGAAAAGATCAGCGTGTCCAGACAATCTGAACTGCTGGCAACACTACACAGAAGGGGCATGCTAGGCTTTCTATACTGAGTTTCCTAAGTGTACCAGTGTCTCATTAATAAGCAGCTTTCAGCCACCACAGGTGTTAACTCAGCAAAGATCTCTCCCATTGCATCTCTTGTGTTTCATTCACACCAATTGCTCCATTAATCCTTTTCACTTTAAAACCACATCTATTCCTTAATGGCCTTTTACTTAAGTTCTCACTTTGCACCTCTCTCTTGTTCCTCAGTTTCTATTAACACACTGATTTATTTAAACACTTATCCACCATTCCACAGTCTGTAATGTGCCATCCGTCTTTCACCTCACCTGGAGAAGGGACCTTTTCTCTCCAATGCTTGCAAATGACCAGTTATGACTTAGTCTCACCCCAACACACAAATCTCACTTAAGGATTACAAGTGGCTAAAACCATCCCTCTACCTGTAAATTCCCAACTCTGGACCCACAATACCCTGCTGCTTGCAGGGTCTTGGACCTAGCTAGTCTTAAACACAGAACTCCAAGCACTGGCACTCAAAGAGTCTTCCTCCCTCTTAACTGCTAGGTGGGAACCCCTTTCCCTACTGCTTAAAGGGGGGGCAAAGAGGCTTCCTATGGCAGAATTTGGCTCTTACTGGTCCTAGATAGTATGCCAGGCATGATCCTTGATTTGTGTGGTATGATGTATGGATCAAAATTAACATGCAGCCTCAACCAAAGCAAGTAGTGAGGCAAGACAACAGACACAGGAGACTGGGAACTTCTGACGCAAAAATTTTCATTTGCAGTTCTGTCAACAATTGCTATGAAAGCTTTGGATGTCTCAACAGCCAGCATCCCCTTGCCACATCAAAGTACTACTCAGTGTAAGGGTGGTCAAACTGGCCCTTCAATACTAGGCAGCTCATTGTGTCCATTGTACAATGGGGCTAATGCTTTTGATTTGCTGAGGGGTGAAGCCAGGGTTATTCCCTGGTGAAGTGCTTTGGCTGCTGCAGGCTACCAGGCACACTTAGTGCATAACCTCAGCAAAGAACCTATATTTTTGGTACCCTGACACTTAAATGAACAAAGCATGTTGCCAAGCCCTGTCTATGCTCCAGCTCATGAAAAAAATGTTTCCTTGCTTTTCTTGCCAACTTTTCTTGTTCAGGCTGTATCCTGGGCATGTGTACTCAGCCAGGGGGAGCTGAGTGATTGTGGTCTTTTTCAAGTCCAGGAAGGCTTAAAGGCAGTTCTTCACCATGAATCTTTCAGGGTGAGCAGAGAAGAGTCAAAGGCCAAAGGCTTTCTTCTCAGTGAGATGGGTACTGAGAAGCAAGCATGAAGATTTGGACCTGTGCGTGTCTACTGGATCCTGAGCAGACCTCATTTCTAAGGAAAGGATTTGGTACATTCACCTTTCTCCGCTTTGAAGCAGCACTTGCACTGCAGCTAGACAAAGATACCTGGTCTCTGCTACAATAAAACACTTTGAGCTCTTTTGATTACCTGAAAGCCACCAGAGCACCTAATGCCAAAAATTCGATGAAAAACTATACAGTTTGTCCAATAAAAGATTTCACCATAAGAAATCCTTGCCTCTTTTATAATTCCAGGACAACCACAGCTACAGCATCACTGTAACACTACCAAAAATCAGACAAAAGAGACAAAGGTAAAGGGGGTCATAAAACACAGAAACACAAATGGGCTCAGGCAGGGAGAAGCATCAAATTAAACTGATGGCTTAATACTAGTTCATAAAAACAAGGCAAACAGAGCTGTCCCATGTCAATCTGGAGCCAAGCAAGCTGGCAGGAGGAGTTTCTGCTGGGAGACTTGTGGGTGGATCAGTGTGGACTCTGCATCTCATACTGTCGCAGTGAATCCATGTTTTAGAGACAGCAGACTCAATGTGCCAGATTCTAATTAGCAGGCTGACCTCAGCACAGAAAAACAAGGATTGTGAACGCCACTTCCCAACGGCTTTTTTTTATTCTTTTGCCCCTCACCTGATAGCTGTGATAGCAAAAGATACTATTAATAGCAGGCTGCATCTTATAGGCTGCAGCAGCAGCAAGTTGGAGCAACAGTCCCTATCTGATAAGTATAGATCTGGTGGCTTATTTTTCCTGCCCCCCTCTCCATCTGCAAAGACTGAGACTATTTGAAGGATTTGGGAGGGAAGAGAGGTAGCAAATCCCTTAAGGCAAAGGTCAGCAACCTGTGGCCTGCAAAGCCATTTGATTTGGTTTATGGACACAGGACTTCAGCAGCTGGACAGACCCAGTTTAGGTACATGGTGGGTGGGCAGGTGCTAGGTCCTTAGATGTTGCCACTGCTTTTCCCAGTGGCTGCACAGGGAAAGCATCCATTGCCATGGCTTTTCCCTATGGCAACAGGGGAACTGTCTCCAGCCAGTGTCTGCAGGGAAAAATGCAAGTGCTGCTGAGGTCTCCCACCACTGTGCAGAAAAGCACCAGCTGTGGACATATGCCCCATGCAGCTGCTGGGAAAAGCAGTGGTGGTGACAGCACCTGCATCTTAATACCTGCCCGCCATAATGTCTCCCAGACGAAGGTATCAAAACACTCTACAAATATTATGTTCCTCAGCAGCTACAGCAGGTGAGGCCTTACAAAATGAATGCACAAGTAGCCTATGGAACTCACTGCCACGGTACAAGACATGAATTGCACAAGGTGCCCACACCAGCCTGGCTCTGCGTGCTGGCTCCAGTGCAGGGGGCCAGTCTGTGGGCCTGATCTGCCCTGCAGACTGGCCCTGCTCCCCTCATCCAGCCTACAGCTTGGATGCGTTTGACATCCCTGGATTACATGAACACCAACAATTGAATAAGTAAAAACAATTAAGGTATACAACTCATCTGCTTCAGCTGCAGATCTATTAGATACTCAATTCAGCAATGCAGAGACTTCTGAGCACTTGCCTGTCCTTCAGTCTTTAACTCAGGATCTGAATTAGCAAGCATTAGTTCTGCAAAGCTGCCTCCACAACCTGAGCAGCTACTCTTTGGCATCAACATCTGAACATTATTCTGCCTAGAAGCTTATGCAAGCTTATCTCTATGCAGCTACAAAACAAGTATTCTCTATTTCACACACTGAGAAATATTCTAGTAGGTTACCTCCATAAGCTGAAATTTTCTCCAGCCTCCAAAAAAACACTGACTCTTCACTGAATGGAGTCTGGGAAAGGAAATGAAACCCCATTTCGATGGGAAAGCAGCTGCCAGAGTACTTGACAGGGGGTCTGGAGCTCATTCACTCCATAGAAAGGTGAGGGATGGTAAAAATCCAACCAGTATAATACACATGTAATTCCTAGAAAACTCAAAAGGATGATCAATGGAGCTTTTAGATTCTGGGATTAAGATCGCAGGTTAGTTATCAGAGAAGAGAACTTGTATATATGAGCTCTACAAGGAGCCCAGCAAGAAAGAGGAAAGGTGAATTCTGGCATCCCCAGCTGAAAACTGCAGTAAGAGCCCACCTGGGCCAGGAAGATGAGCCCACTAGAATGATCCAGTCATCTGTCACACCACAGCTTCTGACATGGGACAACTCTAGTGCACAAACAACTTGGAAGCAGTTGCTGTAATTCACCCTAACAAGAGTCATGTGGTGAAATCCTGTTCTTGGAGCAAGCAGAAATAGGCTGTGAACAGGCAAAGGGACAGCAGAAAATGCTAATCAGATTGTTAAAAGCTTGTGAGAAGTCAGAGACTGATTAATTTGGTACCCAGTGGGCACATTACACATTCATTAATGTGCAATAGTTACTGCGCATTTAATTTAGTACTTGCTTAAGTATTAGCATGGTTTTGGACCAGCACATTATTGTGCAGTGTTATTAGGCTTACCGTGCAGTAAGCATCTTGTGTAGACATACCCAGTGGGTTGCAGTCAGTATTGTGACTTGGGACTGAGTTTTCTGAATACCTGGGGTTTCATTTTGTGCTTTTTAAAACTGTCTTAATCAGCTGCCTGATTTGTGCCTGGGAGAAAACTGTGCTTGCTATTAATCCTGTGAATAAAGCTGAACCACTCCACAGTGTTTCAGAATCAAACCACCCCAACCCCAGATCAGTCAGCCAGCGAGCAAAAAGACATCCCCTCTAAGTCTTCTTGTCTAATGCTGATAAACAGAGATAATGCTCCATGGCCAAATGGTATCATAAAACTTTGTTTGGTGAACACACCAAAGAGCAGTGCTCTAGAACTTTTCTTTTTCCATTTTTCACCCTAAAAGCTTCTCAGATCATCCAAGACAGACCTGGCAGCAGCATGACATACACAAGACAAGATACTGCACCTATTCATGCTGCCTACAGAACCACGTTCCTGCAGGTATCGCTGTGCTACTCAAAGAATCCTCCTAGCAGCTTCACCAGAGGCACAAAATAATTGTCTGTTGCATGAAGTAGGCTGGACACTAGGAAGGAGGAGGAGGAAGAGGAGAAGAAAGAAGGGAGAGGGAGAAATTCCATTCTTTCCTGCCTCCAATAAAGAACTAAGTCCCTTCCTTTTTTTTTATTTCTGCTCTCAGATTTTCTACAACAAGCAGCTGCGATTTTTTTCTACATACAGGCATACCTTAGAGATATTGCGGGTTCGGTTCCAGACCACCGCAATAAAGCAAATATCGCAATAAAGCGAGTCACACGAATTTTTTGGTTTCCCAGTGCATATAAAAGTTATGTTTACACTATACTGTAGTCTGTTAAGTGTGCAATAGCATTATGTCTAAAAACCAATGTACATACCTAAATTAAAAAATACTTTATTGCTAAAAAATGCTAACCATCATCTGAGCCTTCAGCGAGTCGTAATCTTTTTGCTGGTGGAGGGTCTTGCCTTGATGTTGATGGCTGCTGACTGATCAGGGTGGTGGGTTGCTGAAGTTTGAAATATTGCGAGAATTACCAAAATGTGACACAGAGACACGAAGTGAGCAAATGCTGTTGGAAAAATGGCACCGATAGACTTGCTCGACGCAGGATTGCCACAAACCTTCAATTTGTAAAAAGCGCAATATCTGTGAAGCGCAATAAAGTGAAGCGCAATAAAACAAGGTATGCCTGTATTAGTTACAAGAATTTTAGATTCCACGGCACATCAAATTCTTGCACATCACCACCACCACTGTCAACCAAATTTTCAAATGCAGTCTACTTCTGGTGATAAGAGGCAAAAAGGACCTAGCTGCATTTTCAAATTCTAGAAAGAGTCTGTAACCTTGGTAGGTAAACAATTCAACTTCTGACTTGAAAACCTGAGCAAATATTATGTGAAAGTTGCTGGGAGCAAGAGAGAGCAAAGTAAATATGGAACCCTGTGGTGCAATTTGTAGACAGACATTTTTCTGATTATAACCACACTGAATGGAATCTCTTATGCCGATAGTTGTTACTGCTATTCAACCAAAATATAAATTTAGTATATTGAAGTTCTTTTGTCACTTCTATCAAAAATAAATAATGAAAGCTCTGCAGTAAAGGATCTAGCTGAAAAACTGGTATGCCTTTTAATGCTTTGTTGGTCACCTAGAGTATTAGATCTAATTAAAATCTCTGAACCATAGCTAAAGAAAAACTCTTGAGGTTAGGAAGTTTTACTGGATGGGAAGGTGTACCATTCAGCTTTCAATGTTCCAAACATTTCTATCTTTTTATGTGAAAATGCCTCTGCTAGAGATAAAAATCAGTACTTCTCTAATAAAAAGCCCATTTGAGAAATCTGAAAACTCCGTGCATCTCTATACAAATGAAGTGTGTGATCCTGCTCAAAGATGAGCAGATTGGACAAAAGAAATACAATAAGACAGATCTTGGACTAAAACATGAAATTCAGTGGGCATTAAGCCATGAAAGAATGGCAGTATTTGAAACTTCTGTTGCAGAAATGAAAAATGTGATGCTGGTTTCGAGCCTAGTCTGAAAGCAGAAACACACTTGGCCCGAACAGAGGTTTCTTATCAGACTTGGGCACATAGTTTAATCCGCATAAAAGAGCAGCCCACCAGAAAGTATGGGTCTTAACATACAATACTCAGTTATGGTTCAAGCAGCCATCCAACACAGCCCTGCAGTCTCAGACATATGCACCTGTGCAATACTAAGTGGAGCAACTGTAGCCACACTTTGCCACTCACAGTCCAGTCTGTTTCTTTAGGTTGCAACATATCCCGTGTCAGCATATCTAAGCACCTTCATAAGACAACATTCCTCCTTTGTAGCCCTTTCTCCCATCCTGTTGGCAGGGAGAGAATGTGTGCATGTATACAGTGCAGTGTTTTGGTTTGGCAGGGATTTTTTAATGCAAATATTGCTATGCAGTGGTATTAGAGAAGGCAGACTAAAGAAGTACTTTTGACCTCTGGAGCGAGCTCTGGAATGGTCCCTTGCTGATGTGGGAGCTCCCCACAGTTTCAGCCCAGCCCCTAAGAAATCTCTGTAACCTCAAACCTCCACGGTGCTGAGGAGCTGAGATGCCTTCAGTGTTTTCACTGCTGACCTTAGATCATCTTTCAGATACTTCAAGTACAGGGCACTGGGCCTTACAGATAAGGCCCAAGACCTTGAATGCCTCTTAAGCGCATTTTGTGGGAAACCTAATTTGGGTCTTTTCTCTCCCCAGTACATTCAAGCCCTACATTGTGGTGACTTTTCCTTCACCCATGAAGAGGTGATTACAGTTCTGCCCTGTAGAGCCTCCCGAGCGTTCCTATCTTGACCCTGAGCTCTTCATCAGCATCCCATAACAACTGCAACAACCGGCCATGAAACGGATGTGCTGCCAAACTGTCAGCTGCATTTTTAAATGGATGATTCTGACCAGAAGAAAAATAATTATATTTTATTGCTGCTGTTTCCTTCCACACCTTTTGGATTTGTAACTTTGCCTGGGACAAACTTCACATGTCATTTTATAGGCCCAGCATATTTTTTCTGTTGGTGCTGCAAGAGGGTGACTGTGCCCTTCAGCAAATTAAAAAAAGAGAGAGAAAGAAATAGAAAGCTAACATCCAAACCCATCTCCTGCCGCTCACAGAACTGGCAGAAGGGAACATTCCATTTTCTGCCAGTTTATATTTCACTACGTTATAGTTATAACTTCCCACAAGAGGCTAGAGATTATTACAAATTGACAAACGAACGGCATGTTTGTCAGAACATTGCAAGCCTCAACAGCACAAGGAAAGAGGAGCAGAAGTAATAAAAACAAGTGCTGAAGCACTTCGATCAGTGATATTATAACTCTCTAATTTGTAACATGTAGTAAAATTGAAATAAAACAACTTGGTATTGTGCCCCGAGTAAGCCGTGTTCAATCCAACCTTTCTGTGTGCTGCAGAGGAAAGGCGTATTACAGCAGCTCCTTCTTCAATCTTGAGGAAAAACTAAGCAGCAAAGGGATGTGATGCACAGAAAATGGATCCACATGAGTAGGGACCTAATGCACTTCCCCACCCAGGCAACAAGTGTCAACTTATTTTGCATTTTCTCCCGTCTCCCTTTCTGTCAACTGAATTCATACCAGTGATGGTACTCGATGGGCAGGACACTGAGGACTTTGTCCAAGGCACTGTCATGCCAACCCCAGGATTGCCTCCAGAACACAGCCCCATCCACTTGCAACAAATCCCATATGTAAGACAGGGTCTTGCTGTAGAGTAGCCCTGAACATGCACCACTTGCAAGTTCTGTCTCAGGTGTGCTAACTGGCATCAGCTCAGGGATACTCTAAGGCAGCTACCCTGCTTCACTGCAGAGATGTGGTGTCTGTGGAGGGGAGTACATAGGTCAGGAGTGCTTCACAGACTCAGTACTGGCTGTGGTCTGGAGATAGGGTTGAGGCAGGGATAGAAGCAGCTCAACCCACACTGCACAACACTGACTTACTGCTCCCATGACTTAAAATTAGAGATGCGAGAATAATTTGTTCTGCCAGTCCTGCACCAAACATGATAATGGGGTTGTCTGCTATGGACATCTGTCTACTACGCACTGGAACACTCAGAGTCTCATTTCACATCTGTCAAATAGCCTTCATAGGAACTTTTGGTGCTGTAAGGCCTATCACAAATTCAAACTGGTGACCCAGTTACTTGCTTTTCATTTATGTTGAGTGACAAAACTGTTTCCACAAGATCAGAGGTGTTGGTGATAGAAGAAGATGATTCCTAGTAATACTGAGAGAATGCATGGCACTAGTACTAGCTCTGAGCCTACATGCATCTCAGGCTTCTGAAAGGGAAAAAACATTTTAATAGCACTGCTAACTCTCTTGGCTTTACTCCTATCATGACACAAAGTTTAAAATTCAAAATTTAAGAGATACTTTCAGAGAATAAAAAAATCTCAAGTAGAGATATTCAGTGGAAGAGAGAAGTATGGAAAGCAGTAACACTGATAGACCCCTGAGGCAAAAGCAGAGAACAAATTAGACATGAGCCTGCAATGCAATATGGCAGAGGAAAAATCAAATTAAACTGAAAAAGGCTACAGTGGTGAGGTGGGATTTGTGGATGCACGCTCAGACACAGCACAGAGCCAGGAGGTGAAAACCTCCGTCTGCACTGCTCTGGCAACAATGTACCCAGACAATTAGGCTCAGGTCTGGGTACCTCAGTAACAGAAAGAAGCAAACTAGACAGGACTAAATGAGAGCAAAAAGCCCACGAAGGAGCTGGAGAGACTGCCTTAGAAGCAAAGATCAACAGTAGCATGTACTTGGTGCCCAAAGAGATGAGACCATGTACTTTTTGAACGCTGGCATGAAGGAAGAGAAAAGCTTTGGGGGGAGGGGAAGGGGGTGGCTATTAGGCCTGTGCAAAGTGGCTAGTATTCGTTTCAGATTTGGCCGATTAGGGGGACAGTGATTTGATTTGGTGATTCAAATCACTGTCCCAAATCGATTCAGCTGAATTTGATTTGGAGATTTGGCTGCTGCCGAATCTCTGAATCACCCAGTCTCATCCCCTTTCCGCTCTCCCAGCCTGGCAGTGGCTGCCCGCCCGCCCCAGCTCCCAGGACTTTGGAAAAAAAAAAGCTTTGACTCACTGGGTGCTGCCTGGCAGGGGGGCGATCCCTGCTGCCACCCACTGCCCCGTGCTGTGTGGGGGGCTCTTCCATGACTGCCCCAAAGCCCAGAAGCCGCTGTAGGCACTGGTGAGTCCGGGAGGGTGGGGGTGTCATTTTTTTTCCTTAAAGGACCAGAGCTGGGGCAGGCAGGCAGCCGGGAGGGGGGTCAGGAGGCTCATGGCACAATCCCTCATGCAACACAGGGCAGTGGGGATTGCCCCCCCCCGGCAGCACCCAGTGAGCGCGGGCTTTTTTTTTAAAGCACTAGGACCTGGGGCGGGGGGATGGGCAGGGGATGGGGCCTGGCAGGCATCCTCTTGTGGTCCCCTCCCCCCTCCTCCAGCCCTCTCCCCCTCCCCTGCTCCCTGCTTACTGGCATGGAGTCTGCCTCCAGGTCCCCATCGCAGCAGGCGGAGACTGCCTGAATCAAAGCTCTCCAAATCTTTTCTGAAGATCTGGAGAGCTTCGAATCAATTTGGACCTTTTTCTAAGTCTCTTGATTTGATTTGGATTTGGAGATTCAGCCACCGAATCAGACCAGATCTCCTCCATATTGAATCAGCACCCAAAGCTTCGCAATAGCTACTGGCTATTAGGAGTAGTGGGACACAATTAGAGAAAGAAAAGTTTAGACTAACTATTGAGAACACAATGACAAAGGAGTAAATTCTGCCCTGCAATGTCTATGCCTATGTCCTTTAGATCTGAATGAAAGCAATGTGTGCATGTCTGATGAGTCTGGCCTTCAGCCTTGCAAAGACAATGGTGAAAGCTCCATCACTTGTGACTTTGAACTACACTGGACAGAAATTTGGACGGTTAAGAGTCATGCTGCAAAGCAGAGGACATCAAGCACCCTCACATGGCAGGGCCTGAAACTCATCTGTCCCATTTAATCTACACCAGTAAGGGCCAACCTTTTTTGGCAGGCATCCCTACACCCCCTCACTTCTAAGTGCCACTCCAAACCCTTTCCTCTGCCATATCTGCTGATTTGCTTTCTATTCCTTTCCTCTGCCATATCTGCTGATCTGCTTTCTAGTCCCTGCTCTGTGCTCCCTGAGCAAGCTGCTGTTTTGCTTCCTGATTCCTGCTCCCTGTCTGATATGATGCTCTGCTTTATGCTCCCTGCCCTTTTTGCCACTGTGCTTCCTGTCTCCTCCCCAATCTGCCACATGCCACACACAGAGGCTCCCTATGCTGTTTGTGGCATCCCTGTCATGGCTTGGTCACCTCTGATCTACACCCTTGAACATGCTACTGGCTGCTTTGCCTCCTCTGTGGTGCTCTTTCCAGGCCCAGCCAGGTCATAACCAAAGCCCCCAGCAGTGACCCCTTACGGATGCCAGCAGCTGCTGTGGTGACTGACTCTGAGTGCAAGAAACCATCTCTTGTCCTGTGTTCTCAGTGTCCCCCCTGCAGTGGCTAAGCAAATTAGAAGAAGGAGAGAAACAAAGGGTGCTTGGGCCTTACTAGCAGGGATGCAAAATGGGTCAAAATGGGGAAAGAGGATAAAGGTACAAGGGTTAGGAAGTCCCCATCTCTTCAACTAATTCTTTCCTTCAGTTCCCCCCCAACCATATTCCTTTTGACCCACTCCATTTTCATTCTGTTCTCCCTCAAGCCTTTTACTGTACCAAACTATGCTCTCAATCTGTCCCCCATCTGAGTGCAGTATCCCCACTTTGTTTGCCTAGCAAGATTCAGAAATCCTCCTCAAGTATCCATGTGGATAAGCTCTGAGCACAATGCTGAGCTCTCTCATTTTACTGAAATACATCCAAGGGCCATTAGTACTGCAAGTACATTAGCATTCTCTGATTTTATTAACAGCTGATCTACATGAAAATTCTGTTCAGCATACAGGAAGGTGGGTCTTGAGCTCATTTGCTTTGATGAAAGCATAGTCAGATGGTAAAAAGGCTGATAATCATCGGACTAGATACGACTTAATAGGTCTTTTCCATCTTCAGTCAAGGATACGGTATGTAAAATCAAAAATGTGATCAAAGTCTCTGAATCTGCAAAATATACTAAAAGATTCAGTACAGTCTATTTGATATTTGCTATAAGCTAAGTATCAAGAATGGATGTGAATGAAGCACATCTTAAAATCTCCCCAAAAATGTAACATTCATAGTACAAATCTATGACTTCAAATGACAGCATGAAGATGCTTTGTTCCCAGAAATCTGAAGAGGTTTATACTTGAAATGTCTCTGGTTGTGCAATATCTGAATATCTAAATCATATGTAAAGTTTTCTCCGAGTCTGAATGACTTGAGGAATCGCACATCTGAGTAAGAATTTCAAAAGATCCTTGGAAAAGTTAAAGGCAACATGTTTTTAACAGGAGTTAAAGCAACATGCCAATGAAGCCACACATGAAATGGACAAAAAATTTCAGCAGAAACTTTTAAATTTGATGAATTTCTGATAGGCCACGTAAATGGACTAATGCTAAAATTATTCTGACAAATAATAAAAACAATGAAAAAACAGATCATTAAAATGTCAACCATTTAAAAGGTTTGTCTGGAATTACATAAAACCATTCTTGAATATAGCAGTAAATCTCTGTGGTTTGAATAGGGCTGGAAACAAGCAACTGGATGACTGAATGCTGACTTATGGGGCTGAATTTTAGATTGCAGGTTGAAGAAGAAAAACATTAAAATAATTCAAGTGAAGTGACATGTACACCGAAGACACTTTTTCTACTGCAATTATCCAAAGCACAGATGCAGCACAAAATACTAGCAACACAAAGGATTGCTTGGTAGTATGCAGAACCTTAGAATCAAAATGAAACTCGTTTCAGGCTGACACCACAACTCTCTAAAGTGGACTCCAAGTAAAGCAGCCCATCAAATCTGATGAGCTATCAAATCTGAACTCCAAGATTGATTTTGCAACTAACCCTAACTCTGTGTAGTGCTGCCTGGCTGAAAAATTACCATTCTTTCAAGCAATGAGATACCACCAGGATCAATTCAGTAAGAGGCTTTAAAAATTACAGCACAGAAAATATGGAAATGAAACCTATTTCAAATACATCAGATCCCCCCAGACTGACTAAATAGGATAAACCAGTGCAACTAAATATTGACAATTCCTCTTCCCACGTAGGTTGACTGAAAACTGTCCACAGTCAGAGTACACCTTTGCTCTGATATTCCAGAATGCATCATCCTGTGATGGCACAATGACCACGGGAGGCCTTCTAAAGCATATAATTGGCAAATCCCTTTTAAAAGAGAGGTATCAGGTGGCTGTAAATGCCTGCAGAATATCAGATATCAAAAAGCAAAATGGGTGGCTTACACAAACAATAGGAAAAATACCTGGCAACAAATAAAACCATTGATTTAAAAAAGCAAATAGAAAAATAAAAAGCATACAAGGCCAAGTGATGCTAGTCAGATTTGAAAGGGAGAGATGTGAACAAAATGTATACCTCCCAACGTGCAAACAAGGTCAATTGTGCAGAACCAGCTTACAAAACACTGTCCTCTGAGCACTGTGTCAAAGCCAAGTTTATCATAGACAAAGGCCTTCAGAGCTACAACTGAGAAGATTAAAAGCCACCCAATAAAATGGAGGCCCAAGCAGTTGTGCTGATCAAAATAACATTAAGAAGAAAGTGAAAAACCTGACAAAAGGAAAACTAGGTTTCGATGGGCGACAAAATGCAACAATTTCACATAAAAGATGTGAAGCATAAAAGAGATGTTAGATGTTCAAAAGCACAGAGTGTAGGAAAGACATAAAAAACAGCCCAAGAAGAAAGATAAAATCTTCACATCAATGCACTGCTGCCTTCTCACTTTCTATCAGGCCAGATGACTGATAGCACTAGTAGGGGAACAAGCAGTGCTCCTGGAAGAGCAGCATGTCTCAATGTGGCATAATGGATTACATAAATGTAAGTATAGTTTTAAATGAGCAACTAGGTTACTGAGTATTTGTTGCTACTAGGAGAAGGGAATTAGATGGAGCACAGGAAATGGTTTTGTAATTTTGATGAGCTAATGTGATCCAGAAGGCAATTTAACTAAGGGAGTCCGATTCACAACCACAGATGGACAAACAGCACAGCGACTGTCAAAAATCAGAACTTTGGATTGAGACCAACCATATAGCCGTGTCAAAAAACCACCCAGAGAATCTAGATTTTTACAAATCCTGCAACATGCCTGTTGCACATCTGTCATGAGACCTGATACAGCCCTACCCCAGCACAGATAAATCCACAGCATCCTGAACCACAAAGGACTGAACAAACAGCAGGCTAGAGAGACCCACCAGGACACATACTGTCCTCTGATGAGCATAATCACTTCCCACTGACTTTGGCACACAAACTATTTGTGTGAGTCCAAAGGACAATCTTGGCCCTTAGCAGAACAGTCTAAGGAAAGCAGCAGGATGTCTATCTAGCTTAAACCATTTAATAAAACAATCAGTCAAAAAACTTTACAAAATTCAGAGATGGGAAAATGGTAGCATCTGATGAGTCACTGTCCTGCAGGGGGCCACTGGGCCAGGCAGCTTCCCCCTCTACTTTTGCAGGAAGCTGATCATTCCCCCAAGAAGGCTAACCTGTTGAAGAGCCTAATGTTGTTAGCTGGGAAAGAACCTACCACCCTCATGGGACAAACCTTCCCCAAGTTCACCGTTTGGATCTGGGGTGAAGGAAAAGGAGATGGAAGTAGGGGCCGAGTCAAGCCCAGCTCCAGTTTTTACAGTCTGGACAGCTAAATATTGCATCTCAACTAAAAATGATAGGAAGGCAGAAACAGGGACACAGCAGAAAAGACTCTGATAGCAGGGATACAGGTTTTCTATTCACCATGGAAAAATGCAGATTTTCTCTTTTTAAAGAAAAAACACAAGAAATGGCAGGTTTCCCTTCCAAGCTGGCAGGAACAGGAGGAGGGCTCCACATGCATGTGCGCATGTACACTCGTACATGGTAGCCAGGCAGCGTGCAGAGCAGCTCCCAGCAGGTACATCTCGAGGGAGAAGGGACATGGATTGAGGCCCTCATAGTGAGGAAGGGAGGGAGAGAATAGGGCAGGGTTGGGGCTAGGGGTGCTGCTAAGCCAGGGCAGTGTGTGGGGCCTGGGGTCTGGGACCAGGGAAGGAATGCGGGGCCACAAGCTAGGACAGGGGCATGGGATAGAGGCACAGACGGCATTGGTTCCCCACCACCATGCACATTCCTGGAAGGGGCATGGGAGGGCACAGCCTCCCCCCCCAGATTTGTTCATGGGGAAAACACAGATGCAGGCTGCCTGCTATAGGCTTGGGGCTCCATGCACTGCTGCGCCCCACAGTCCCCCAGGGCCTCCACAGCCTAATGGGTGGGACCTCGTGAGGCAAAGCAGAGCAGGGTGGGGAAGCTCAGTGCTGCCACTAGGAGCCTAGCACCACCCAGCAGCAGCAGGGATGCCTGTGCAGAGTTGTGCCCCCTGCTGAAGCCAGGTGGGCAGGGAGTGCCTCGCCATGGCGATGCAGAGCTCCCAGTAGTGGCACTGAGCCTCTCCGCCCCGCTCTGCCATACCAGGTCCCACCTGCTGGGCTGCAGAGGCTCCAGGGAGAGGACAGCAGGGTGGGGAAACCCAAACCTGCAGCTGCCAGCCTGCATTTGCCCCACTCCCGTGGACTCTGCTTCAGCCATGCCACCCATGGGGGAGAGGGAGCCGAGCTTCCCATGCTGCTCCAGCTGCAGCTGCTCCCACCTTCCATGGGCAGCAGCTGGGGCTCAGGTGCTGCAGACCTGAGTCCTTGGCCCTATGGCTCTGGCAGCTAGGGATCCATTCAGCAGGGCTGGGTAGGGAGCAAGGGGCACTAGGCTGGAGTGGTGTTGGGATGGTGCAGGTTGGGGAGTGAGGGGCACCAGCAGGGGTGGGGGATGAGGGGCACCAGCAGGGCAGGCAGGGCTATGGGTCAGGAGTTAAGGGTACCAGCAGGGATGGGGGGTTGTGGCTTGGGGGTTAGGGACACTGGCATGGGCAGGGCACTGGCATATCAGGGCTACTGAACACCACAAAGTAGGTGGGTGGGGACAGCTGCAGCTGGACCCACATCCTGGTAAGCAAAGGGGGCAGGGGGAGCTCTGATTTTCTATGATAAAACCCCAAAATCAAATGCCAAAATTTATACGGATTTAGAATTTATTTTATCATACTGGTCAAGGCACTGGTAGACTTTCAAATTGCTTTAACATTGAAAATATATCAATAAAGCACGGTGTTCAACTGATACCTATATATAGCGGTGTTTCATTTTATTTGCAGAAAAACATGGATTTTGGATATTTTAATGATAGAATTTGCCATATTTATCAGAGAATTTGGGATTAAACAGAGAAAACCAGGATCCCTGATCATGAGCAATCTCAGTAGCTTCAAGGCAAAGCCACTATCCATGGCAATTCATTTAGTCAGCAGCCACAGAGAGCATCTCTGGTTGCTTCTATCACTTGAAGAAAAAAACCAAACCCAGCCAGTACAAATTCAGGAGGGCAAAGTCAAGTCTGCTAAGATTACACAAGGAGGAAGAATGACATGAGCTGCAGTGCCATAACATAGTATAACAGATGGATAATTAGATTTATACTAAGAGCTGTAAAAGTAAGTAATTAAATAAAAATATGGAACAATAAATCTGCCATAGAAAGACACCTAGCAGAGGCCCCAGCAAGATCCTGCAACTGGCATCCTCCACCCTCCAAAGAGAGAAGTGGATGGCAGAGCCAAAACATAACACTAATTCAGGACAGAATGAAATGTGGTGCCAGGCAGACAAAAGCTATGAGGAAAGGGACTATTTCAATAGGGAAAAAAAAGCCAGGAAAGAGAAAGAATTTTAGTTAAACAGCAAAAAGCCTTTCCTTTTCCTATAACCCTGAAGCAGATTAGAAAGTTAATACCAGATCTGGACAATAAAATCTTAGGTGGCATCATAAAACCAGCCATCCTAGACTGGCCTGCTAAAATGCCTGCAAATAACAGCTTGGCAGACTTTAGTTTTATCTACAGACAGAAAAAAATAAAATGGGATAAATAAAGATGCTACAGCAATGACATAAACCAGGCAGACAGGAAACCAATGCCTTGGCCATGACCCCAGGTTTTAAGAACACACCTGAGACGCTATCCTGGTTTGTATCTAGATCTTGCATGTCTGGTGAGTTTTATTTTTCTGCCTGCATGTGTCTATTCCGCTAATCAAGTATTAGTGCCTTGAAAGAGCTAATTGTGCTCACATTGTAGATGAACTTAAATGAGTGATTATCAGCCGGCATTTTCAATACCCTGGGAGATCCTTTTAAGGGTGCCACAGGATGACATGCAATGTCAACATTGTTAGGTATGCAACACTTACATATGATTACAAGACACATACAGAGATTTCATATAGGAATAGATAGCATCAAAAACATTCTGACCTGCTCTGGTCTGATTTTTTTGCAACAGAAGAATTACTCTATTGTTTTTCCATAGTCAAAAAATGATCCAAGAAAGAGAAGAGCTTGCATTTTCCTAGAGGGACCTGGAGTCTAGAAAGATCAACAACCACTGACTTTGAGACTCATTTTCAGAGTTGCTGAGCACCTGTGGTTTCTACCGACTGTGATGGGAGAGGGTGTATGCTGTCCAGCACTTTTGTGCTCATCTAATTAAAAACCTAAATTATTTTCTGATTAAAAGCAAAGATCTTTTGGATTCCAAAGGCCTATACACATTGCGCTGTCAGCTGAATACAAAGAAAAGGGGAGGCACGCAGAAGGAAGGATATGAAATATTACTATAAGTGTTAGACCATCTTATCTGTCCAGCTGACAGTGAGGGATCATCCCCTACAGTCTATTCCAGAGTGTTTTGTCAACCTCCTATGATTTAAGGAATGGACTAGATGACTCATGCCCCATCTACAATGATCAGGAAAACTGTTTGCTCTTTTCCAGCCCAACAGTGATTGAGCATCGTTCTCACTAAGATGATACGAACAAGCATTCCATGGTCCATGCAGAAGGACATAAATGAAACTTCCTTCACAACCAAATCACCAACCCCCCACCCTGTGCTTTAGTTTGAGCAGTAAATAAACCTCAAGACTGCATGAATCAGGCTTATCAAATGTTCAGTATGCATTTCCAAAAGGCTGTTCCTCTGCCATACATCAAATGCGTCTTCCTGCCTGAAGAGATGGAGTTTGCACTATCAGATCTTTGTATTAATAAAACAAACCCATCTGGACACTACTCAAAAGCAGAACACATTTGTTTGGGTGCAGCATTAGCTGTTGTCCATAATAATTTATTTGACTTCTCTACAAAAAATCACAACCCAACAACAATAAAACAGGACCAAGAACAACTATACTACTTGGCTTCTATGTAGCTTATTATTACCAGTAGATCTGAAAGTGTTTTACAAAAGGTATCCAGGTCATAGCCGTATTAGTCTAGAGGAAAAAATCAATCAGGGCTCATGGTAGAGGTGATATCTTTTATTAGACCAACAACATTTTTGCAAAAAAATGTCTTTAATTGCAAGCTTTTGAGCACAAACACCCTTCACTGGGCATCAGAGAAAAGATTGTAAAAGTTCTCCTTACCATCTAAGAACTGTCTGGCCAGAGGAGCTTTCTGCCTATTGATTCCTCTATGAAATATGAACTTTTATTTCTACCCGCGAGAACTTTTACAATCTTTTCTCCGATGCCTGATGAAGAGTGTTTGTGCCCAAAAGCCTGCAATTTTGCAAAAATCTTGTTGGTCTAATAAAAGTTATCACCTCTACCATGAGCTCTGATAGCTTTTTATAAAGAGAGGTCTGCATCTTCATCCCCATTTTACAGAGGGAGAAACTGAGGCCCAGGAAGATGAAGTAAACTACCCACAGTCTTCCAGCAAGTTACTATTAGAGCAGAGAATAGAACACAGTTCTTTCCAAATCCGAGCTCAGTGCTCCAGCTACTACACTGCATCTCCCCTTTGACTCTAATGTCTCTTTGCAGTACTCTTATCTGTAACCTTAAAGATCCTTAGCATGCAGGAAGGATCCTCCTGCAGCCAAATTCCCATGCCCACCCAGATCATTTGGTTTTTGGGAGGGGAGGGAAAGGGGGGTACACAGGAAAGGTGGGGAAGGAAGGGGAGATTATCTTTTACCCCTCAGAACAGATGGAAAGAACAGTCCCTACTATCAATGCTAACTCCTGTATTTACTTGAATACAAGTCAATCGGCCAATTACTTGGCTGATTATAAAATGGCTATGTTATTATTATACATTGACTGATTATAAAATGACCCTGCCAATAATTAGCTTCTATATATGGAAATTTATAAATGTGTTATAATTTTCCAGGTATAGAATCTAATTATTGGAGACTTGCCTTGAATCGGTCTTCTTCCCACTGCTACAGCAGGGAAAAATCTGGGGAACAGGGGGATGGGAAATCAGGTGCACTTTTGCCTTCTGCCCCCTTGCTGTTGCATCCTGATCTCCCTGAGCACATGGAAGTGAGCTACAAATTTGAAAACACTGACTTTGAAATAAACATGCCTATAGGAATTTGCAAATAGGCAAATAACTCCAGGTACCCACAGACTTAGTTCATCCAGGATCCATTTGACCTTTTCTAAAAGCTGCTGCAAATTTTAGTGCAGGTACTCCATAAACACACTTTTACACAGCATTTTCATACTAATTACATATAGTATAAACTGAAATTTTGTGTCTCAGGCCAAATCAGCCAGATCAGCTCTGAAGTCTATCGACTGAGCAGAACTCAATTGTTCAAGTCTGCATGGCGCTACTGTCAGCAAATATCCTACCTCTCAGACTCTTCAACTGGGGGCTTCAGATATGCCCAAATCTATGACAGACATCCTATGTGCAAGCCCCAAGCGTGGAGGCCTTGGAGTCCAGATGTCCCCTTAGTCTCACTTGCCCCTAGCCAAAAGGTTGAAGGAGCAAGCTAGAGGGAAAGCCTGAGAGCAATCCCTCATCACCATAAATTGTGTAACCAAGATCCTCACATTTAGAGGCATTTGTAGACTCTCATAGGGATCAGTCTGCTGATAGTGCAAGGGACTGGCCTTCACCTTCTAACTACACTAAATCATTCAAGGCTGAGAAGAAAGATATTTCCCCTGCTAAGTAAGTAAAACCACCTGGCCTGAAAACCACCTCCTTTACTGCCACTAAGCAATGATATAAACTATGTACAAACTATGTACGTTAGTCCAAAGCCAAAAGACTCATAATTTCCCATATGGTTCACTGGGCTGGGCCCCAGCAGTCAACAGCATTCCAAGACATAGTGTGCCCATAGCTTGGCATTGTACAGTATGTGGGTGTACTCCAGATACTGCCTCCCCCATCCCACCAAAAGGATCCATGTCCTAATTAGCCCCCCAGGCATGATTGGAATCAGGTGTTCTTGTCACAAGGCCAAAAATGTATATGCAGAGGAGGTGCACAGCAACCTGGTCTGGCTCTGTCTCAAAGAGGGCAGGCCCACACCAATCGTATACAACAGGCCGAGAGAGGAGGTGAGACAGGGATTCTGGGTGAACTGCTTGGGGCCCCATTTGGTGATGTCTGCCAGACATTTAAGGCTGGTAAAGAAACAGAAATCATTGGAAATGGGAAAGAAAGGCAGAGCTCAGCTGTGGGAGTAAAGAAGATGCTGTAAGGTATGCAGTGTAGTGGCTTACCACCGGAAGAGTCAGTGCTGAGTGCAGGGAGTGCTACCATACATCTCAGTTAGATCAAGACAAGAGTATTGGGGCTTGTTCTAGCCTGCCTGACATGTCTTCCCACTCCATGCATTGACCTGGTATTGCAGTGCGACTGGTGCAAAAAAAACAGAAAAATGTTTTCCATAGGAGGTCTATATTGAGCATATTCTTTTTGGTATTGGGTGCTGGAACTGGAGCGTGCTCCATCCACTCCATGCATTGACCTGGTATTGCAGTGCTTCCAGCACCGGTGCAAAAAAACAGGAAAAAAAAAAAGGTATTGCCATTCCCTGCTGGGGGAACACCTACCTATTTGGGGGGGGTTGTTTTTTTTTTTTTTTAAAGGGCTACCAAAAAAAAAAAAAAAGGTTTCCCATGAGTCTTTGCCCAAGATGGGCTATGTGTTTTATAGTCATGCTCAGTGTTAGCTTCATTTAATCAGCTTCACTGTCAGTTTCTATTACTAAGCATGTGCTACTGTTGGCAGCAATTTAATGATAGACAATGTATTTAATGAGGTTTCCTTGTATGCAAATATAGGATGAGGAGCCTTTTTTCCCCCATGGTGATAGGGGGAGGGGGAAGGGGAAGAGGGGGCAGACACCTCTTCTTATATTTGAGTAAGTATGGTAATCCTCACAACCCCTGTAAGGTACAGCAGAAAATAAGCATTTTTATCATGCTTCAGATGACAGAACTGAAAGCTGAGAGGTTTGGGGTCTTGAAGAGCCCAAGCCCTGAAGACAGCCAGCATAAGAAAGAGCACAGGAGTCAGGTGGTCTAAGCTCCTGGACCTGTACTGGAGCCACCATCTAGCTCCAGTCTAATAATTGGGGGTGCATAAAGATTTTTTTTGGCCGATACCGATGTCAGATTATTAACCAGCCATATCAGCCAATACTGATTGCTGATATGAAGCCCCACAGCTTGGAGAGCAGTGTCCTGTTGGTAAGTCTGTGGGGAAGAAGGGGCATGGGGGGACAGCTCGAGGCCCCCATGGTGAGGGTCTGGGGTAGGGGCAGAAACAGGTGCTGCCCAGCCAAGCTGGAGCAGGGCACAGGGCAGAGCCACAGGCAGCTCACTGGGGGGCACACAAAGAGATGGGGTGGGCTCAGTTCCCTACCACTGTGTGCACCCCTAGGGGAGATATGGGGGGACTGTACCCCCTGGATTTGTGCACAGGGTGAGAGCAGGCTGCCCACTGCAGGCTCAGGGACTACGCCACTCTCTTCCCAATGGAGGGGATGGGCCAGGGCCACACTTGGGGCGGGGTGGCAGTGCTACTGGGTGGCCAAAAATTCACCATAGCAGCCCCCATAGCCTACTCTCTCAGTGCCGCTACCTGCGCTGAGTGCAGACTAACCCAGCCCCCCCACCGGGAAGAGACTGGCACACCCCTGGCCCTGAGCCCACAGTGGGCAGCCTGCCCTCACCCTGTGCACAAATCTGGGGGGCATATGTCCCCCCACTGGAGCTGTGCACAGCAGCTGGGAGCTGCCCTCACTCTGGAGGAGCTGCCTGCAGTTCTGTCCTGCATCCTGATTCAGCCCAGCTGGGCAGCATCTGCCTCTGCCCCAGCCACACTTCCTCCCTCACCACGGAGGCCTTAATCTGCCTCCCCCTCCCACAGGCTTACTGGCAGTAGGCTATTCTCTAAGCTGCCAGGCTGCATTTCTGGCCACGTGCATGCTGCTGCTGCACGCATGCACATGGCATTTATCGGTGACAATATGGCCTACACTGGCCAAAAAAGCCAACTGCTGATAATGTCAATTTTTCTTTCATTAGTGCTTATACAATATGGACCAATATATCAGTGCACTTCTACTAATAATGCCTCTCTGCCTATGCATGTGTTTCCCACTATATGCTGTTTCTTACACTCCTCCTCAGTAGCTCCTCCTTAACAAGTACACCCCAGATGTTCCACAAATGAGCAACAGGAATGTCCCCATGATTATGATATAGACTAATCTTTGTGCATTAAGGCTTTACAAACTTCCAGGACAAGTGTTCAACATTTGCCCTGCACTGTCCTGAACCTGGTGTTGCTTTATATTTAGCTCCAACCTCTGTGCGCTGTGTGAAAGCAGTCTGAAGTCTGCTTTAATTTGAAATGGACTGTAATGGCAACAAGAACCTGAAAACAGCAGAGCAGCAGCATGAGAAGGAGAAGAGATGTTAGACAGGTCAATGAACTGTGTCTACGCCATAGACAACAACTGGTGCCTCCTGTGACTGAGGGGGCACCTGAAGACGCCGCCAGTCATGTTGGCGGTGGGGGGTGGAGCTGGCAAGCAGCTGCAGATGCCGCTGGCAGCATTGACAGTGGGGACAGCCCTGTTGGGGGGGCACATGCCCACCCCATGCCCTCCCTACCAGTCGCCTATGCTCTGTGCCACTGAAGAATTATCCTTGAGATGTGGTGGATCTTCTCTGGGACAACTAGGCAGTTTTTACAGATAATATCTGCCAATGGGGCAAGTAAAGAGCAGGACCCTACAGGCATGAATTTTGGTTACATTTATTAACTTTAAAAATTGGTCATCACAATAGTTTAACAGTGGTCAGCAACCCTTTCACACTGCAGACCAGAATGACCTCGCTAGAGTCACAGCCTGGAGGGCACTAGGACCCAGCTGCTGCCACTGCAGCCACCTATGCTTCTCCTTAGTGGCATGGGGACCATCCCCCGTGCAAACATCACCAGAAACTCCATATCTGTGGGCCAAATCCAGTCCCCAGGCCACAGATTACCAATGCCTGAGTTTAACCTTGTGAAAGATGAATGTTCAGATGTACAAACAGCATCGAAGGAGCAGTGCAGGGTGCTGGGATGCTGGTACTTTGACTAACATGTTTGAATGTTGCCAAGTGCCCACCTGATGGATCAATGCTAATGTTTGTGAGAGATGTTAAGAGGTGGTCCATCACTAAGCCCTTTGGACTTATCATCTTATCCATTTTTTGCTTGCTTGCTTGAGTTTTCTTTGTAATACAAGCACTAACCAAAAAAAAAAAAGTCTCTGCCGGAACTTCTCTCGGATGGGAATGACAAAAAGAATTCAGTAACTGCTCGGCTGTTTCATGCAACAGATTATGGAACAGGAGAAAGGACTTCATATTTTACTTCTCCAGTGGCATTTCCACAATAAAGTGTCCCATTTCAACGCTGCCATATGTTTCTCAACTCTTTCTGCATGTCTTGTAACTGAGAACGCTGTTATGTTACATCCAATAAATCCTTCCATTATCTGCCACTGACTTTGTTTACAGATATCTACAAGAGGACCTGCACATTTCCCATTGGCCACATGCAACATACAAGTTTCAAGTGATTACCTGCCTTTTTAAATCAACACCTATTATTTTAAAACTAAGTAAAGCCACTAGTCCTCAAAGACAACCACATCCATTGCAACTTGGGTATTTGAAGCTTTGGCCGTTTCCAGTTTCTCTGCATTTGAGAGTGCACTATTAGAATTGTTTCGAACTGGAGGAGTATATTTGCTTTACTTCCTCATAATTCAAAAGCACAAATGATCATCTTGTAGAGACCATGTATGGAAAATTTCAGCTCCAAGAGAGAATGCTGCAGAAAGTTATTATCTGGAGAAAATGAAGTCATAATAAAAATCATTTGCAACAGCAATGAAACTATTTTTTAAATTATGGGACAGAATGACTTTTTTGTGCCAATTTCCAGACACACTTAGAGAACCATTCCTGTTAAACAGTGACTAGTATATCTTGCAGTCTGACTGGAAGAAACTTAGCAGAAGCATTTTTTGTTTTTGTTTTCAGAAGAAAAGTATGCTTGCAACCACAGCACCTTGGACTGTGATACTGCAACTCAAGTGGTCAGTTCTTGGATGAGAACCCTCCAAGGAAACCCCCCTGTAATGTACAAGGTGATATCAGTTCATTCTTCCCTCTGAGTCATCCCTGCTCTGGCACTTAGACACTGTAGTGGTAGATGCTGGGGCTGCCACTTTCCAAATGACTGGAAATCAAGGTTATAATTGGTGATAATCATTCAAAATCCCAAGGTGCTTCCACAAACGTAATGGTTCTAGCACCAGTGTCCTGGCCAAATTTCAACCTACCAATAATTTCCCCTGTAATTCCTGTTGAGTAAGACATACCTTGCTTTCTTTCTCAAATTGCTGCTGTTACTATTGTCATTATTTACTTTTGGAAGCACTGATAATGTACTTTGTCCTTTCCACACATAAAAACAATGCAGAATCTCTGCCCCAAAACATTTATACTCAGAAAGACTAATAGAGAAAGGTGCAGGAAAAAAGATATAGTGTATAAATCAAGTGATCAAGGTAACACATTAGATAATAAACTGTTTTAGGAACACACTAAATTTGTGTATGTGCATGTGTGAAATATACTGATAATTTGTAAGAGCCTCCAATTGAGCTATAAGCAGCCCTCTTGTTATTTGTGCAGCCTACCACAGAAGTGTGTATTCAAAAGGGGCTTGAATTAGAGGGTGGCTCATTTCAGGAAGGACTGCTCATACATAAATAACGACAAAGAACAAGATGTAGGGGAAAAATTGAGAAAATTGAGCAGTGAGGCTTATATCATTAACCAGATGGAGAAAGAATGGAGAAAGCAAAAAAGACAGGTAAGTTATGCAGGGCTCTGAAAACAAGGACAGAAAGCTTTAACCTGATGAGGTTGAGGAAGGGAGAGACAGGAGGGACTCAAAGTCAGTGTGAGATGGTTAGAACAAGCCTGGGATACTTACAGGGATGGAAGATGAGACTGCACACATCAGAACAGAGAAAAATCATCAAATCTTAGGGGCACTTTGGGAGAAGGATCAGGATTTTGAAAGGATTTGGATAGGAGGGATAAAGGAGGAAGTGGGGCACAATTTATAAAGCACTTTGAACTCTTTGCATGAAGGACATAAAATAAATGTTCTTCAGGATGCTTATTATTTCCCAATGTTCAGATTATGCTACAAGGGAACAGAAAACTTATGTGACCAGGAGTCTTAAATAGATATACTCTTCAGTCAAGAAGCAAAGAATATATGCAAGGCGCTATCACATAATCAAAGCAAGCATATCCTCATCTACATTTCCATTTATCTTCTACTGGCTAGCGGATCATGGGAGGAAAGAGCGGAAAGGACTATTCAGTGGAGTATTATAATCTTTTGGCTACGTATACATGGGCTCACAGTGACTAGCAAAGGATATTCATGCTGTCTTGTTTAATTCAAAACAAATTGTATTAAATAAATCAGTTAACTGTTATTGTCAACACAGTTGAGAAACAGATTTTGTCAAATGGGTGCCACAGCTCTATGGCACTCTGACATCAGCGCACACATTGCAAGAGCTACCTTCGTGCGACTCCTTTTTAATGTAGGCCAAACCCAGGCAAGAGACACAAACTGACAGAAAACCATCTACACAAGGAGCATGCACCAATTTATTAAAATCTGGAATTGGTATAAACTGTGTGGGCAGAGAAGCCCAAGGAGATGAACAAATTCATGTTCTCCATTAAAGACTTTTAGCTGAGTCAGATGTATTGTCTTCAGTTACATTTAATAAATAATGTTGAAGTATCTGGCCAGGTTCCCAAACAAGAACTGCCATTATTTCATTTAGACATTATTTATTATTCTTTCACCTGCTTTGGTTACTGAACTGAAAGATTAGAGTCTGTAGAGTTACTGTGCTTCTATGTCACTTGGTCAAATGCTGGTCTCACTGTTCCCCACAACTGGATCACAATTAAGGCTAAAACTAAACTAGGCTGTTATAGTTGCAAAAATAAAAAACAAAAGTGCAGTCTGTCTGAGTGTAAAACGATGTCTGCTTGAGTTTACAATGGCTCTGAAATAATAGCTCTCAGGTATGCAAATTACCCATTCATCTTAATGGGATATTTACTTAGGAGTCCAGTAACAACTACGCAAAATGTTAATACTGTGAATTTTCACAGCTGACCCAAATGCTGCTAAAGATGATGAACAAACTGTATTTTAGTGTCATGGGTGCCTTGGGAGACACCAATTTAACTTGTGGCATCAAAAGAACAGAGAGAAGGGAAAGCTCATTTGCTAGTAGCAGAATGCTGCTTCTCTCTAGAGACAGTCTCCACTTAGGGGGTCTCAGTCATCAAGGTTTCCAGACCAGCATCTTGGTGAGGATGCTTGAACACTTCCCACTGGACCAGTTAGGATCTTAGCCTGATACATGTCTGATCCTGATCCTGTTCTATTCTTCCTCTCCCTTACATGTCCCAGTCTATGCCCTACTATCTTCTCCCTCCCTCCCTGTCACTTCATCCTCTCTCTCTCAGCTTGTGGCTTCATCCTAATACTAACTGAATAAGTAGTGCCAAGATGAGACAGCCCATTCCAGCCTGAGAATGACCAGTAAAGAAAAGGGTCCTGACCAGACAAGGAATATAAAGACAGAATCCAGAATGAGAGTGGAGCATTCAGCCATGACTGATCAACTGCTTTGTATCCTGAAAACATCAACAAATGTGAATGCTCCCTGTCCTCTCCTGCTTCGTATGCATGCATCTGTTTTGTGAAAGCAGGAGAAATGACCATCTTCCTCTCAGTCATCAACCTGAAATTCAGAAGCAGAGCTAAGCCTTCCATTTTTGGAACAAGGAAGTAACAAGGTTGACAGTAAAAGAAAAATTAACTGCAGCCTTATGTCTAGAGAAAAGGGATTCTGATAGGTTTTATTTTTTTGGCATTTCAAAATGTTTCAGGTTTTGCTTTGGATTCCTTTCTTCTTGTATATTCTAAACAATTCATTTTCCAACTTTGGCAGGAATTCTTTGGTGCATTTACCACAAGACTAACCAGGTCAAGTCTTCCTATTCAAATCCTTAAACTACATTGACTCTTTAAGGTTTAGGGACCAGGTCATTAAAACATCTTTGACACTCAGGGCACATGTATTTTTCACAGCTAACAAAACTGCTCTCCATTTCTGAAGACACAAAATTGTGGGTGTTCAAAAACTAAACATTTTTTTTAGTTTTTGAAATTTAGGCTACGAGGCCTATTGACTATATACAAGGTCAAATTCACTACTGATATACCTAGGCACAGCTCTAGTGAAATAATCAAAGATTTCATAGATTAAGTGCTACAGGAAGTAGAGTTGATGATTCAGTAGGTAAGAGCAAGGGTGCTAACTCCAGGGTCTTAGAATGTAATTACTAAATATTAGTAATTACCTAAAAGCACTTCTGTAAGGTCAATGGCAAAAGATACTCTTCACTTCCTGTCCTTAAGCACAGATGACATTATTGTGCACTCTTAAACAAACAGTGCTACATTTTGTCCCAATATGGACAAAACAGCAATGAATATAGTGATCCCGGTGTACAGTTTGCATATTGATCTGTTCAGCTTGTGAAGTCCTTTAGTGTTTTCAGGAAGAAAGGTGCTATAAGTTTATTATCCTTTTGATACACAGATTTCTTATCTGTGGTGACACAGCAACCTCTATGAAAGTACTGTGGCGCGCTGTTGAAAAACAGCATGGTCTCCTTAGCGGGCAAAGGCCCCACTGGCAGAAGATGCCTGCCACCTATGGGATTCTCAGAGGCCCAGGAAAGAACATTGCACTGGGAGATAAATCATAGTCTTTTACTTCATGACCTGTGTAGCCTGGGTGTACGCAGGTTTGTACTCCCCTCTTCAATTCAGGGAATTATTGGCAGGGCAATCTGCCGCAGAAGGACACAACACCCCAGCAGCCGCCTCCGTCCCCTATCGAGTCAGGCCCAGTCAATCAATTACTTAACTATATACAAATGTATTATTAGTACAACAAAACCATTAAAGGGTAAGGACATAGATTATACATATATATGTACAAATTTACAAACAATAAACCCTATACCATACATTATATCTATATCTATACACACACGCACACCCAATTATTATTCAAAAATACAGATGAACAATAGAACCCAGAGCAAAGGATATTGATCGGGCAACCTTATAACTCTATAAATATACAAATTATTACTTCAACTTATTCACATAAACTGTAAGGCACAGTATACAAAAATAACAAGCAATCCTTAGACTACCTGGGTGCCCTCCAGGGCAGGGGTCCCGTTCCCAAAGTACCACTACAAGAAAGGAGATGGGGAAAGAAAAGGAGAGGGAGACCCCAAAGACTCCTAAGCCCTCCCCCCCACTATCACCCAAGAGCAGCCCACGTGGTGCTCTTTGTAACCTGGGGAGGCATCCCTCCCCTGTGGGTACCCTTTCCAGGATAACTTACTATTCCACAGTCCTGGAGGGTTGCCTCCCGTTCTCCAGGTTGAGCTCTGTTTCACACCGGGCTTTCCTGCCACCTGACTCTGCTGCCACTGGCCCGGATTAGGGCAACATGCACTGCTGTGTGTAGTGGGTGCTTAGCTTTGTGCTAGGGGTTGGAGGCCTGGACAGCCTCGTACAGCACCGGGGTTCGGTCTGCTCCCAGACGCTTTGAGCAGCATTGTCTGCACTGAGATGCTGCCCCACGCCAGCAGCTGTAGACCTGAGCCACCTCAAGCAGCTCCTAGGGTCTCTCACCCTCTGTGCAGCACCTCCTGCATCACGCCTTGTGCAAGAGGTTGGGAACCTGATCCACCTAAGCGGCTCCAGAGATCCTGCCCCATGCACCGGCCTGTGCACTATGTCTCTGGCCACATGCGAAAGGTTGTAGACCCAAGTCACCTCATGCAGTTCCCAGGGTCCAGATGCCATGTGCCGTGCTGTGCACAGAGAGCCTAACTGCTGGAGCCATCTGCAGCTCCCTCTTGACAGAAGTCTTCCGGGGCTCTTCTGGGTGACTGCTTCACTCTGCTGAGCAGCTCTCCTCAGCTCTTCTAAGCCCCACTCTACTTTCTTCTCCATCCCCGATGCATCTCCCCTGTGCTGGGCACGCAGCTCCTTTTATACTCTCTAGGGCTCTGCCCCTGAAGTCTTCCAGACCTGACAGTGTTGGAGTCTTCAATCAGGCCTGGGGGAGCTTTTCTCCCCCTCCCCTCAGGAAAGGGGCGTGACTTTATTTCTCTTGCTGCCTCCTGATTGGTGGATGGGCTCTACCAATCAAAACACCAGGATCTCAAGCCTAGGACTGAACCCAAGCTCTGAAAGGTAAGCTTGCTACACCTGCTTTAAAATTGAGCAGCGTGTAAAGCACTTATACATTTAAAAAGCTACTTGGCAGCTATCATGGAGCAACTGGAAGTGTTTCATAGATTTCATAGACATTAGGGCTGGAAGGGACCTTGG
>NW_017728914.1:4598284-4603660 GCF_001723895.1 Crocodylus porosus | reverse complement strand
GAAGTGTTTCATAGATTTCATAGACATTAGGGCTGGAAGGGACCTTGGAAGATCATTGAGTCCAGCCCCCTGCCCCAGAGGCAGGAAGTCAGCCAGGGTCATAGGATCCCAGCAAGATAAGCATACAAATTTCTCGTGAAGGCATTCAGTGTGGGTGCTTGAATCACCTCTGATGGCAGGCTATTCTAGACCTAGGAGGCTCGGACAGTAAAGAAACTCTTCCTTATTTCCAGCCTGAAACGGTCTTACTGGAGTTTATAACTGTTCGACCTTGTCATCCCTCGGGGTGCTCCAGTGAACAATCGTTCCCCCAGATCCTGGTTAACAACCTTGATAAACTTATAGGTGGCCATCAGATCACCCCCGAGCCTGCACTTTTCCTGGTTAAAGAGCCCCATAGCTCTCAGCCTGTCGTCATAAGGTCTGTTTTCCTGACCTCAGATCATGCACGTGGCTCTTCTCTGGACTCTTTCAAGCTTCTCCACATCCTTTTTGAATTGTGGAGCCCAGAACTGGATGCAATACCCCAGCTGCATCCTCACCAAGGCTGAGTACACAGGAGAATGATGTTCCAGGATTTACTTGAGAAGCATCTATAGATGGAAGCCAGCGTTTTGCTCGCTTTACTAGCCGCAGCCTCACACTGAAGGCTCATGATCATCTTGCAGTCAATCATGACCCCCAAGTCTTTTTCATCCATAGTGCTAACCAGCGTAGCACTGCCGAGCCTATAAGGATGCTGCGGGTTTTTCCTCCCAAGGTGGAAAAACTTGCATTTTTCGGTGTTAAACACCATCAGGTTCTCATCCACCCATTTCCTGAGCCTGTCCAAGACTTGAAGGTGTCCCGCCTCTCAAGGTGTTCCTTCACGAGGTCAGCACTAATGGAGGGCAGGGAATCTCCCTTACCTGGGGCCTCCCTGTCCTGTAACAGGCACGGGTGTCCCGTGGGACTGATGAAAGACCAATGGCAAAGTACCCGTTCAACAGGTTGGCTTTTTCCTGGGCGTTGGTTGTCAGTTGTCCCATCTGGTTTAGCAGGGGTCCAATGTTGCCCTTGCTTTTTCTCTGGCTCTCCACATATCTAAAAAAGGACTTTTTATTGTCCTTGATACTCGAAGCTAGTTGGAGTTCAGTTGCAGCCTTGGCTTTCCTGGTTTGCTCCCTGCAGGACCAGACCAGTGCAGAATATTCCTCCTTGAAGGTGGATCCCATCCTGCATCCTTTGTAGGCCTTTCTTTTTAGTCACAGGTGGTCTGCTAGTTCCCTGGAGAGCCAAGGGGACTGCTGTGCCCTTTTGCTGCCTTTCCTCTGAGACGAAATAGCCTGAGCTTGTGCATCAAGGATTGCTCCCTTGAGGAGCAACCACTCTTCCTGAACTCCCCTCCCCTTAGGGTCATGGTTCCTTAGGGCCTCACCAACAAACCTCCTGAGCTTGTCAAAATCAGCTTTCCTAAAGTCAAGGACTTCGGTATTGCTGACTGACTTGGCACCACAAACTAGATTACTAATTTGTACCTGCACACTTAATAGACAGCAGCAGATAAGAACAAGTCACCAAGTTATAACTGCAATGTTGTCTCAGCAATACTTTATTGGTTTTCTGGTACTTGCCCATTAAGACAAGTCAGTGCATTTCTTGGAGAACAACCCATTCAATCTTTCTTTTGTCAAGAGGTCTGACTTCAAAATTCTAGACTGCTTCAGGAGGTCCCAGACTGAATAAAGAGGTTCCTTCATCATTCGATCAGTGCCCTGCCACATCTCTTTTTGATAAGTTCACAGAACCATCTCTAAGGTGCTCTTCTCCTATTCTTCAAGAATCTGGAGTGTACCATCATTATGACAGAGGAAGTGGAGAGCCTTTGGCTGCTTTAAGCGTGTCCAGAATTGGATGGTCTGGTGTTACGAATTAACTTTCCTATCATGAATCCTCTATTATTAGCTCCCTCTGGTAAAGGCTGTATCATTTTGGTTTAACCTAGAAGAGGGGTAAGACGGGAAGGGGCTCTAGCTGTAACTGTAGGGCTTGTATTTTCTTCCAGCGTTCTTTGAGGAAGAAGGCAGAAGCTCGTCTCTCCCTACATTTCAGGATTCTACTCTATCTGAGGATCTTCTGAAAGAAATGGCACTCGCTGAAGCTCCAAAAGGAGCACTTGGCCTCATCACCACTCTAGACAAAGTGCTAAGATGATCTTTTCTTCTCACAATTAGCAAGATGACACAAAATTTCACAATATTGGTATGTACAAAGCTGCTATGACAACAGGAATGGGAGGGTAGTTACTGGTCTCATTTTGAGACATAATGAGCAATCAGAGCTCCCAGTGAAATCAGAAATGAATGCAAGCTGCTGATACTACAGCACTTTTGGATCAGGCCATATACATTTGGTAAGTATTTAAAGAGACACACACACTTTTGTTATAACAGTCACCATAAACTCAACTTCTGAAAGGCAGAAAGCGATTCCTATTGGAGTACTGATGAATATTTATGAAGGAGCTCAATTTGGGAGAGGAAATGAATCAAGTATGTCAAATGATGCCAGTTAGAAAGAGTAGGTGGCGTCTATTTTAGAAGTTAAGTAAACTTCTATTTATAGAAGTTAAGTGAACAACTAAAGCTCACTCTCTAAGAATTTGCCTCCCCCTCCCTAAACAATACAGGCTTACCGACTCTGGTACTGGCTGGCTAAATAATAAGACACCATACTGAAGCTGATGGTCTCTTGCCTGAACAAAGCTTTCAGATTTAGCCCTTGAGTTTGTTTTTATAAAAAGATACTCATTTCTGTCTGCATCTGCATGGAAAAGGGGTGACAATTTCTACTAGGACCACTTTTGCCAGTATCACAAGGTTGGAGGAACCTTTTGGAGGAAGAAAATACATTCAAATCTCCTGAAAGAGCACTCATGCAGAGTTATGGTCACTTCAGATGCACAGAATTATAAGAAGAAGAAAATTCACCTTACTTAGAATCAAGACCAAATTTAAGTCAAAGAAGATAAGGGCCTGACTTCAGATGTAGCACATTCACACTTTTAGCTGAAGTCAAATAAGTGGCACACTCTCAAAACCTTGGTAAGTTTACTGACTGCTTCAGATAACCATTTTCGATGCACTCAAACGGTGGGCTCTAGTCTACAGAGTCACAATACTTACAAACTCCTGGCAAATCAGCAGTCGTTCCTGCTCAGTCTGCTCAATTAACATTAAAGCATTTCCTTCAATTTTACGGCATATAAATGTGCCAGTACAACTGAAAATAAGAGTTAAAAATTACATGCCTGGTTTGAAGTCAATTAAAAGACTTAAAAGACCCCAAGAACCACTCCACAATCTTCCCACTCTGAGCTGAAATTCCTGTGTGAGCAGACTGGAGTCTCATTGCTGCCCTAACAGTCAATACAATGAAGACAGAAAGAGTCCTCAGAAAATGCCCTCTGTACAGATTAAGCCCAAGTTCAGTTAACACAGCCATCCCACTGGTTTGTATCCAGTAATACCACAGAGAGACAGCTTCCGTGCAGGTAGAGCCAAATCCTGCAGGGCTTCCCAGGAAGATCTCTTCACTCCCTGAGGTCTATCCTGCAACGCCAGCCAACTCTCATGCCAGTTTACAATTGCATTTCCTTGACGAGTTCCAATTATGGCTAATTTAGCACCTTTTAAACTAAATCTGGAATCACTTATGTCAGATACTTATTATTTGTAAAACCATAGCATTTAAGAAGCCACAGTTGAGATTAGATCTCCACTGGGCTGGGCCCTGGACAAAAGAACCTTTGTAAAGAGGGTCTTTAAAAAGTTGCACTCACAGAGTAAGACTGAAACAATTTTGAGTATACATCATGTGCCATAGTACCTACTCATCTAGGCACAAGTGCCTACCCACAGCCTAATTTCACACAAGACCAGACCTTGTAGCACTTTAAACATTCATCACTAACAGAAGGGATCAACCAGTGCAGTCTGGTCAAATAGTGAACAGAAGTAATGAAAGCATTCTGTCTATGCTCAAAATCTTCCTCTGGTGCTTTGTCCTACTGAGTAATTGTATTTTTGGAATCCAGCTTCTATCCCAGGTGGGAAAATGATGTAAATTGTCATGCTTGCTCCCTGGACAGGCATCTTGGTCTCTCTTCTCCTGGTTAGAAAGGGGTTTTATAACTGTGTTTGGTTCCTTGTTTATCGCCAACCCCCCTTCTCTAGTATTATTTGCTCATCCTTTCTTTAAAGCTTTAAAACGGGAGGTTTTTCCAACAACAATTTTATTGAGTTGGTCCACTTCCCAGAGGTGGGGTGCTTCCCTGGATCTTGTAATGGGGCCACAAAGCTTGACTTGGCTCAACACGTAACAGTATCACTTGTTAGTAAAGTTGTCCCACTGTTCTCTACAGCAGTGGTCTCCAAACTTTTTTGATCGCGCATCCCTATCAGTAAAAAATTTTTGAGCATGCACCCCCAATATATGTATATTTATATAAATAAAAATACAAGTTCTAGTATTTTCTTCCTGCACCCCAACAGATCATCTTGCACACCCCACTTCAGAGATCACTGCTCTACAGAACACAGCTCTGGCCCTCATTGTGGCCTGCTCTCAGCGACCGTTGCCATGGTTATTACATTTGAATGCTTTTCACCAAGAAGATGTTGCAAATGTTAAAATGTCTCTAGGAGGAGTTATTTATTCCCTAGATAAAAGGGAAGAGCACACCCAATGGCAGGGAGGGACCATCACCAGGGAGGACTATACTGCAGTCGCTTGGGGATGCAGGGGGGCAGTCAGGAAGGCCAAGGCGGAGATGGAACTGGGACGAGCTACCCAGATCAAGGACAACAAGAAGTCCTTTTTTAAATACATAAGGGGCAAAAAGAAGGTTCTGGGTAACGTGGGGCCCCTGCAGGACAAGCTAGGAAATTTGGTCATCACACCAGATGACAAAGTTAACATATTTAACAATTCCTTTGCCTTCCTTTTCTTAAATAGGGACTGGAACAGCCACCCCCACTCTGGGCCCCCCTCAAACCTCAGGGGAGGCACACCTAGGCCAAAGGTCAGGGAGGATCTAGTCAGGGAACTTCTGGAGGGACTGGGTGTATTCAAATCAGCTGGTCCGGACGATCTCCACCCTCGAGTACTGAGGGAATTGGTTGAGATCATTGCAGGAAACCTGGCACAGCTTTACAAGCACTCGTGGTGCTCCGATGTGGTGCCAGAGGACTGGCAGAGGGCCAATGTGGTTCCCATCTTCAAAGAGGGGAGGAAGGAGGACCCGGGGAACTATAGGCCAGTTAGTCTTACCTCGATCCTGGGTAAGCTTTTTGAGAGAATTATTCTGGCACATGTCCACGAGGGGCCAGCAGGGGA
>NW_017728914.1:4544952-4597315 GCF_001723895.1 Crocodylus porosus | reverse complement strand
CTTCCAAGAGAAGTGGTGCTGGTTCCTACCCTGGGGGTCTTTAAGAGGAGGCTAGATGTACACCTTGCTGGGGTCGTTTGACCCCAGTACTCTTTTGTGCCATGGCAGGGGGTCGGACTCAATGATCTTCTCAGGTCCCTTCTAACCCTAGAAACTGTGTGGCACCGGTTAGGAATAATGGGCTCAAATTGATTACTGAAGCTGGCAATCCCTATTATTTTTGGTTTGATCTTATCTCCTTTCTTTGTGCCAGGTTCATGTTTAAAGTGCAGGTTCGGAAATTGCAGAGAAGAGTAAATGCTTCTTAAAAAAAAAAAACAAAAAAAGGATTTGTCTATGTGATTTGATGTTTCTACCCCAATCACAAAGTATTATATAACAAGGCACAGAAACTGGTGAATATAAAGGGAGCATCAGATTCAGTTGCAGAACTGGGATGTGCTCTTGTACTTAGGAAAGCACAACTAAAGAAAGCATAACTAGGAAGTTTTGTGCCCTAGATCGGGGCTGCTCAGCCTCTGGCCAATGGGCCAAATGAGGCCTGTGAAGCCTTGGAATCCAGCCCATGGAGCAGGGGTGACTTGTGCCTCCTGAGTCTGGAGGGTGGGAGAGGGGGCACAATTTGTGGGTAGGCCCGGGGGCAGGCCAGAAGTCCTATATCCACTCCTAAACTTCTGTGCCATGGCTTAGTGCCCCCCCCCCCAAATGCTGCCAGCACACGCAGCAAAAAAACCATTGGGTGAGTCTGAGCCAAACCATGAAGATAGGGGGCGTGACCCAGCCACAGAGGGAGAAAGGTGGTGAAGCCCAGCCCCAACTCAGCTGCCTGGAGGGAAGGGAGGACGGACTGGCTCTGACTTGGCCATGCAGGAGAAGGGTCATGGTTTGGCTCAGACTCACCCTCTGGTTTTTCAACAAATATCTAGCTGCACACTTCTGACAGAAGCACTGCACTTCCAGAGCTTTATTCCTAGCCCTCAATGAGTCTGTTTGCACCGTCTCGATGCTACTCTTGGAGACACTAGTGAAGCACATCTGGCTTATTTGCTTTAGCTCTATAGGCACCATATCCCAGAAATGAAGTGATGCAGCTGTCTCAATGTGGCCTTGAGCACACAGAGTGAGAGAGAAGCCAAGAGCCATGCTGGGGCATATGCTCAGAGCTGCTCCACTGCCTTATTTCTAGAAGCATGTGAGCAAGAGGTGCTGCAATGGCAGTACTCCTGTTTGTAACACAGGTGGTGTAGATGTCCTCTATGTGAGCTCTGTAGGGACATGGTGGCTTTGGAGCACTGGAATAGTGAATTTACTTGGAGGGTCAAGGTTTGAGCCACATTTCAGACCAATTCTTTTTCAAGTTCAGACAGGTTTAAAAAGCAAAACTCATTTTGTTTAGCTCTTATTCCAAGTAAAGTTCTACCATGAAAAGTGACTGTGTAACTATGGGTCCTTCTTAGACAGCAGATCTATACCTGAATTATATTCAGTCAGACATACAACACCACCAAAAGGTTTATTCTGCATCATATGCAAAAGGTGGGAAAGATAACTAGTAGGGCAGAAGTGCTAGACTTCAGAAAGGCTAATGTCAGCGAGCTCAGGAGATTAGTAAGCGAGGCACTGAAGGGCAAGAACATTGGTGAGATGAGAGTCCAGGAAGGATGGGCACTCCGCAAGGGAATGATCCTTCAGGCACAAAAGGGGACCATCCCACTGCACATAAAGGGAGGCAAAAGAGCCAAGAAATCCTTTTTGCTGAACAGAGAAATCCACAACAGCCTGGAAGGGGAGGGGAGGAAGAGAAGCATATAGACTGTGGAAGCACCAAGGAGAAATATACCTGCTTGGCTTACACTTGCAGGGAATCAGTTAAGGAAGGCCAAAGCAGAAATGGAACTCAGGCTGATTACAAAAATTGAAGAAAACAAAACGTCCTTCTTTAGGTACATAGGGAGAAAAAAGGCGGTGCATGGTAACACAGGACCCCTGCAGAATAGACTAGGGCAACTGGTAACAGATAGGAGGGATAAAGCTGAGCTCCTAAATGAGTTTGTTGCATCCATATTCCTGAGCATGGATAAAGACATATCTCCCAAAGGGACCAAAGACGGACACAATAGGGACTCCAATCCACCAACAGTTAGCGCTGACCTAGTGAAAAGGCATTTGGAGGAGCTAGACATATATAAGTCAGCAGGCCCAGGCGATCTTCATCCAAGAGTGCTGAAGGAATTGCCAGTGTCATAGCAGAACCACTGGTGCAGTTGTTTGAGCACTCATGACACTCAGGATAGGTCCCAGAGGACTGGAAAAGGGTCAATGTTGCCCCTATTTTCAAGAAGGGTATAAAGGATCATCCGGGTAACTACAGGCTGGTTAGCATCACCTCTATCCTTGGGAAAACTTTTGAAAAATTATTAAGGATCACATTTATGGGATTCCAGTAGGGAAAACAAAGCTGAAGGGCAACCAGTATGGGTTCACAGCAGAGAGATCCTTCCTGACTAACCCTTTTTCTTTGTGCTTAGATGAAGGAATTAAGGTAGATTTCATCTCATTGATTTTAAAAAGGTCTTCGATACAGTGTCACATCCCATTCTTATAAACACATGGTCAGATGGGTGGAGAATTGGCTTATGGGACGCTCCCAAGAGGGTGGTAGTGAATGGGTCATTTTAGACTTGGAAAAATGTGGACAGTGGAGTTCCCCAAGGTTCGGTCCTTGGACCAGTGCTGTTCTATATCTTCATCAGTGACTTGGACAAGGGCATGGAAAGCACTCTGTTCAAATTTGTGGATGACACCAAATTATGAGGCAAAGTAAATACGCTGGAGGGCAGGGAGAGGATTCACGTGGATTTGGACAGATTGGGAAAGTAGGCAGGACAGACTGGGATGCAGTTTAACAAAGGTAGGTGCAAAATACTGCATCTAGGGAGAAAGAATCACCAACAAACCTACAGACTAGGAAGTGACTTTCTAAGCAGCACAGCAGCAGAAAGGATCTCAAAATCATAGCAGACTCCAAAATGAACATGAGTCGTCAATGTGATGAAGTGATAAGTAAAGCCAATAACACTCTCGTGCATTAGAAGGTACATCACGAACAGGTCTAATGAGGTGATGCTTCCCCTCTATGCAGTACTGGTAAGACTGCAGCAAAAGGAGGCTGAGAGGGGATCTTTTGGCTGTCTATAAATTCACTGGAAGGGTAGGGGGGCAGCAAGGAATAGTGGACACTGTGTTTACCAGGGCGACCCTTGGGGTTACTAGGAACAATGGCCATAAATTGACGGAGAGCAGATATAGATTAGACATTAGGAAAAATTTCTTTACGGTGAGGGTTGCCAAAATCTGGAATGGGTTTCCAAGGGAGGTGGTGCTCTCCCCTACCTTGGAGGTCTTTTAAGAGGAGACTAGACAAGCACCTAGCTAGGGTCATCTGACTCCACCGCTCTTTTCTGCCCAGGGCAGGGTGTTATTTACTAAGGTCCCTTCCAACCCTAAAAATCTATGAAATCTGACTGCCAGCCCTGAAGAGCCAGAGAACTGAGTCTTTTCCCAAGAGCCCTGCAGAAGCAGCCCTATTGTTGGAGAGGGAGCTAGAGCCTATTCTTGCTTATATGTCATCAGTGGCGACACCTAGGTGGTGCACTGAGAGCGCTGGTGCACTGGCTGACTGGCTACGCTCACCACTTAGGCGATGGGCAGGGGGACTGGAGGGACTGCTGGTGGCACCCCTGCAAGCACCGACCGATTGTGGCAGCCGCTCACAGAAGCGGCTGCAGCCATTGGCCACAGCAGTCATGTCATGGGATCCAGCACAGGGGTGCCCCTGGGCAGCGAGGCTGGCCACAGGGACCCCCCCACCACCCCGGTCAGCAGGACTGGTCACAGTGGGGGCATGTGCCCCCCCGACTAAGGTGGCACCAGTCTCCCATGTACGTCATCAACAAAATTGTTCCCAAGTTCTAGTCAGTTGCAGCTCTGCAACCTCACTGAAGGTCACAGGGCTGTGCAGGGGCCACAGAAACACCAGAGGACCCACAGCACCTCCAGAAGGGGTGATGATGCACAATATGGACTGAGTCCAGCTCAACACCCAGAACATGCATACACCATCTCCATGTCATGCTTGTGAATACCCCTTACAATCACACGCTACCCAACTGCTCCTGTTCCACATGTGCCAAATGCTGGAAATGAGGCCCTGCTTTCAACACTGGCCCAGCAAGAGGGCAGACATGACCTCAGAGCCCCAGATGACTTTTCTGGACAGCCAGAAACCTCCCCCCCCCACAACAGTATTATTGTAAAACAAATGCATTTGAGCTGGAGTCAGGCAAATCTGCAGGGCTGCATTAACAGTCCCTCTTCAGAGACAGGCTGCACAGTGAGGGTACATTTACATTGTGGTAGTTTAGGAAACACCCACACTATTTTCAAACAAACTCAGTTATGGGAAGGATCATAGCAGCACAGAACTCCACTCAGACTAGCATACTCCTACCTCAAGATTAGTTGCAGTACAGACATAACCTAAGCAGCCCTAAAGATATTAGAAATATTTAAAAAGTGTGAAATAAATTGGACAAGTCATAAATATACAGAAACGTGCCCCCAATAAACTGAACACCAGGTCTGGTAAAATGCTGGATTCCTCTGTCCTGTCCTTCAGCTTTCCTGACCCGACATTTCTATCTCACTCCCCAATTCCCACTGTCAAATTATGCCTGTACACCACTGGTAGAGGGCTGCACTTTTGTAACCAAATACACATGTGCCTCTCATGGCACATTCCAGTGCTCCTTCTGTGACACTTCTGAGAGCTGCTACCAACCAGCTGTAAGAAAAATAGGCACAGCCCAAATAATTAGACTATGCTTTCATGACAGCAATGCACTAAATTTCAAACAATTTTATAGTATGTAAAGCCTGAAAAAAAAAAAATATTGATTCAGTCATTTCAGAATTAACAAGCTACAGAAAAAAAAGAAAACAAAGACAGCTTCACCAGTTCTAGTTTAACTACTTAGATTTAAAAATAACAATAATAAATTTGTCAGTTCATTAGTCTGTAACAAAATGGAGTAGAAGAACCTCATTAATTCCCAAGAGTAGAACCTCGCTAATTCATTAATCTATAATCCACTAATCCACAATCCCAATAATTCCCAGGGAAAGAGAGAAAATGCACAGTACTCGCACACCATTTTATTGCAAAATGTCATGGTAAAGTCCTGCAGAGAAGGCTCACATGAAAGCTTCCTTGCTCTTACAAAATATACTACTGCACATTTGTTGCTATGCTAGAGAGTATAATAAATAATGAAAACCAAATTGCACTTGTCAGAATAAATGAACAACAGGCATTTTTGAGGCACTACTCTTGATGTTTAGCATGTTTGCTCACCTGCTACCTAATTTGCAAAAAATCTAGTCATTCAAATAGTTCAACCCATCAATACAACTAGCAAGGCTTTTTCCAAGATCTAACCTCTGAATAGCTGGTACTACACTGCTTCTGTTACCATCTTTTGAAGAAGAGGTTCCCAACCACCGGGCTGCAGCCCAGTAGCAAGCTGTGAAGGGTTGGCTGTTGGGTCTCCTGTTCGCCCAAGTTAAACCTGGGTGATGGGGCAGTCCTGGGACGGTGGCAGCCAGCTCTGTGCACCCTGTCCTGCTCCTGCCACCATGGCCATGCCCAGCAAAGCGCTGCCCACGCAACAGGTACCAGGGTCAACACCAGGATGGGCAGGACCCCCAGCCCCACCAATGGCTGGGAGCAGGGGGATGCAGGTGGGGAAATGCCCAGAGTGGAGGGTGGGAAGGTGGCTCTGCTGCTTGCTCCCACAGAAGGCAGCTGAGCCCCTTCTTCCTGGTCAGCCCCAGCTGGGTTCCCCTGGGCCACTGCCTGCACACCCTCCTCCCTTGCAGGGTCCCCCAGCGCTCACGGCTGCAGTGCCCCAACCTGATCCGACCCTTGCAACCCCCCCACATAAAAATTAAATTTAAAATGTGCAAAATAAATGTACATGTGCAAATTAAATTGCTTCTATGCCTGGTCCACCAAAATTCTTTGAGTGACTTTGCCAGTCTGCAGCATAAAAGAAGGCTGGAAACCAATGTTTTAAGGGATATAGCTGCCTATATCCCGTCCAAGCTGTGTCTAGGGAAGTTCGGCAGGGCCTCGGGGGATGAATCGCTGCTCCTAAAGCAGCGCTGATCCTCATTCTCCAGTGAAGCTTCACCCCACCAGCTGAGTGCAGGGAGGGAGACAGAGAGGTATTGGAGAGCAACTGCATCCTTCCTTTCATGTGGAGGAAGCTACCTTGAGACCTGTGTTCTCAGTGCTGAGGTTGTATACACCTGCTAGACAAGCTCCCAGCATCTAATTCAAATGTGTAGTAGAAGTGTAGTATGTTTTGGAAATAATAACAATAATAAACAGTGCAGCACAACATTCAATGAACCAGTCACAGAGGTGAAGTTTTGTACAACTCTTGTAAACACTCTAAAATCATATTTAAGGGCATCCATAATAGAATGTGCACGTGAACATAATACAATGCATGACAAGCTGCCAAAATGAATTCAGTTTCTGGCTTTCATTAAGGCAAGAACCATAATTTGGATATCATTAAAAAAAAATCTTTATTAAAATAGAAGACCAAAAACAAGCATCTTTCTAGTTCAAGATATAAGCCAGCTCCTAACTGCTTCAGTGTAGGAAGAAAAAAAATTACCTGTGGACATGTTGTTATATTATTGACAATTAACAGATTTTTTGCACTTCCCTCTGAAACAAGCAAAACATTGCATTTGGTTGCTATGTAAATCTAATGGTTCTTTAGTGGTCTATGTAAAATGAGTTACTGGTCCCAATGTACAAACTAACACAAAAAACAACATCACTATTCTCAAATGCAATTTTGGTTTTGGGGCTCAGCAGTCGAGTCAAAAAGCTAGAAGCAGTCGTTCCAAAACAGAGTTCAAGGCCCCAGGCCTATTTGGCAGACAGAATGAAGGAAGTAGCTGCTGGCTGCACTATACCTGTTCTGTGGATAGTTCCCATGGTTGCAAGTCCAACACAAGCCAAATATATTTTATTATTACATGCACAAATATTGTTAAAGTGCCATCTTTTGCAATTTCTCATTTGGTCTAATAAAAGGTATCCATTTGAAACCAAGAGTCCTAGATGTTTGCATCTCAGATGGACAGAAGCCAAAACACTCAAAACACAGGTTAACATCAACCCTTTAACTGAACAAAACAGGAAGGATTCTATTTAAGGGCAGAAATAACCAAGCCAAGTAAAAAATATAAACACTGATAAAAAGGACAGTTTTTTTCAGCCACATTTCTAGCATACAGGCAACGCTATTTGGCTCTTGTGGGAATCCTTATCTTTCCAATCCTCTATCTGAAGAATGCTCAAGTAAAAGGGAAAAAAAAAAAAGCCTGGAAAGGACTGTTGCAAGACATTATACTATGCATTCCACGTTATATTCATTAGAGACTAAAACAGAGAGAATGTGAAAAACAAAATGTGCTGGAGGGACAGCTAGACATTTCAGATCGAAAGCTGAGGGCTTAGATGTGAAGACAGAAGCCTTTGATGGCTGCCCTGTGGAACACGCTACAGTACCCAGGAAACTTATTAAATGCAGCAGAAAAGACGAGTGATGTACAATATCGAGTATGTGGAGAATCAAATTAGTTTTAAAATCTACTCAGATCTAATGCACTCAGGTGTCAAGGGGCTAAGACACTATGGGGAGTAGATACGATATTTCCCAGAAACTATGAAATTATTCTGGTCCAACATGAGGGGGAGAGAATTACTTACCTCAATGGGCTCTCAAGAGACGTGCACTGTAACAGGTCACTTCCCTGGACCCGTACTCCTAACACAGAGCCACCAGGTACTCCTGCAGCTCAGAATGCCGAGCCATTTTGCCTTCTGTCAGTGTTCCAAGTCATGCCTTCAAAAAAAATATGGGGCAGCCCCTAGTGCCTCCAACAGACATTTATTTTATTGGGTTTTTTTGCAAAATCAGGATCACATAATAGATGTAAAGTGATCAAAATCCGTGTCACGACAAAAGCAAAGGCCCCGAGCTCCTTAGGGGTGGGTGAGTGGTGAATGGCTGTGATATACATCTTCAGAACAGAATAATTCCAGGTAAGTAATTCTCTTCTCCAGGGACCCATCACAACAAATCCCCACTCAGAGACTAAAAAGCTCTCAAGAGGTCTCAAAGGGAAAAGAAAAGAATGGTTAAAGAGATTCTGCAAAAGGCTGTAAGGGGGAGAATGAGCAAACATCTTTGTAGATTAACAAACCTTTTAATGGTGGAGGGATAAGATATTTCCCAATGCATTTTAATCTTAAAACAGAAAAATAGAGTCAGAAGCACTGCCAAAAAGAGCAGAGCTTAAAGATCTGGGCTCTCTCAGCCTGGTAATAGGTCCTTAACACAGAACTTGATACTTGTATCTTCACTTCCTTCCCATTAATGCAGGCAGCTTCCTGTCCACAATCAAAGCAAGAGGCTGCTTGGGGTTATAATTTTTTGAAGGGCCTGCATCCTATGCAAACTAAGAATCTAACAAGTTGTTTCACTAACGCTCCTTGGGGCAGACCAAAAGGAGTGGGAGGACACTTCTCAGTCAAACAAGATCCATTCCGATATTCAACAGCAAAACTAGGGCTGGGCAGATAAGTGAAGGGGAAGGGAAGAAATGTGGATTGAAACGCCTGTGATAAAGACACTATTTCTGTACTGGTAATCAACTCCAACCTTCTCTAAGTCAGCTATGCCAACCCCAGACTCCAAGCAGACCAGGTATGCAATTCAGGATACATCAGTCATTCGCTGTCCTCATTGTTCAGTCTCTTTCCCCAAGTCTTACATCTTCTGTCTGTTGAGTTTACTTCTTAAGCCTAGTCACTAAAATTAAATGTATTAATAGCCCCCGCTTCAACATTCAGCGGGATGTGATTAAAGGGTAGCCCGACTGCATCTCCTTTGTGGAGCATTTTGCACGTATTACTTGGAAAGAATACAAAGAAGTTGTAAAATAGAAGAGTCATGGAAGGTTAGGAAAATAATGTAGGTGTTATGCAAAAAAGTCTTTGAAGCCATTAAGGGAATGTACAGGCTGTATTAAAAAGGAAAAGTAGAATACATGGCCAATTAACAAACAGGGAGAAGAGACAAAGGAATCCTTGCTGATTCTAAGTAAAATGCTGGTTAAGCCTTGCTTAGACTACCCATTTAGACTGTTATTCTAAGGAAGGTGATTACAGCTTAACGTAACTGGCTGAATAAGTATTTTAAATGAAAATCGCAATAATCAGAATGCCTTAGAGCACTACAGCCATTACACATTTACTAAATAACAAGGAACAAACAAACAATCTTTCAAACCCCAGTGCAGGGTCTCTGTGCAACAGCTAGCTCTCCCATTGGATGCTGCCATTTCATACAGCAAGGCCATATCAGAGGTTTTGCCATAGGAAGCAGGAAGAAAAAAGCAAGCAAACACTGCACAGCTTATGGGGAAATCACTCTCCTCTTAAAGAAACAGGCTGACGGGTAATGGATATGGCAATGGTCTCTCTCAGACTTGTGCTTAATCTTTGCCACAGGGCTCCTGTGTACAGTACAGTACAGTAGCAAAGATCCCAATACAGACTCAGCTGTGCCAAGAGGAGATTTTCTGCAGCCAATTATACCGGCTTCCTGTACAGCAAAGCAGCTGGCAGAAGTCTACCTTGGCCAGCTAAGCTTCGGTCTGTATAAGGAGCTTTGCTGCCAGTTACACCAGCTATGGAGTGTCACCTGCAGGATGACATGGCTATGCCAGAAAAGCTCTGCATCACAGACTAAGCATCTGTTCCCCAATCTAACTCTCTTCTATGGCAGCACAATCTCCTGAAGACCTTGTAGTCATCTCCTCACCAGTGGTAAAGGGACATCCCAGCACCAAAAGAGTACATTCTCTTGCTGTATTTGTTGATGACTATTCTGCTGGGTAGGAGGGAAGTACAAGACAAAAGTTCTGGTCCTCCTAACCTTCTGCACTCCTATGTTCATTTTAGTTAACTTTGGTTTGTTCTGCAGAAGGCACAAAGAGCAGTATGGTGCTAATTGCACCGGTTTTCCTCACTGGGCTACTCCAGACCTATTAAGGACAGAGAGACCCTCAGGCGCCATTAAAAACAACTGGAAATCAACCAGGCTGAACACTACAATAAGGTAAAGTAAATGAATCTTAACATTTAGCTGAGAGAAAATGATCCAAGGCTAAAGCACAACACTGACAGGTGGGAAGCCTGGGCTCTAGTCCCCAACAACTGGACGTTGGGCAAATTATTTAATTTGTGCCTCAGTTTTCCCATCCTGAAAATAACCCTCTTCCCTTGGCATGCTCCCTGAAGCCTAAATTCATTATCATCTGAAATGTACTGAGACCCTTACAGGAAGTACTGTCTTCATCATGAAGTAGTTGACTTACCTTGGTTAATTGATGTATTTATGAAAAACGGAAAATGCCTTTAAAACACAATCAAAACTTTGACTTTTGTGAGTTTTTAATGGGGTCTGAATTCTCCCTGTCCTCATGAGATTACAAAGTTGGCAGCTTACTATATGATTGTTAATTATGCTTTTTCATTGCATTTCAGACATTGAAAAATGTTTAGGGATTTATTCTTCTGTATAATTATATGTAATGATTAAACCAGGTTCTGTACTGCATTGCAGTTTTCCTCTAAGGTTATTTGTTATGGGGAAAGGCTAAACAGGTTGAGTTCATTCTCATTACAGAAAAAATTTGAGGTGACCCAAAAAAATTAATTCAAAATTAAGTGCAGTGAGGCTGATAATTTCACATGAGTAAGGAGTTTAAATAAAAATAGGAAACACCATCTATAAGCCCAGAAATCTGAACAAACAGGGAATTCAGCTTGAATTATTTCTCATGGAAGGTGGCAAACATAAGAAATAAGTTGTCAAACAAAACCATTGAAGCAAATAGTGAAAATGAATAAAGAGATCACTAGAGATTGTAATGTGTAAAAAGAGAAGCTGGAAGAGTCAGGGACAAACATGAAGATGTATTTGAAATAAATGTATAGGGACAGTACTTGTTCAGATAAGTGAATTTATTTTTCTGCCCACAAACTCTGATGTCCTTATGAGTTAAGACTAAAACAACAACTTTAATTTTAACTTTCCTGAGTTTTATTGCTTTATGCAAGACCCTTAATGTTGTTTAAGAAAAGCAACCGTCAGCTAGTTTCAGTGCAAAATCTGGCTTAATTTTAAACCATTAATATCTGGTAGAAACTTCATCTTTGACAAATAATTTTTTAAGAAAAAGGCACTTCTTAACCCAATCAGATGCAACAGAAATTATGCAACCAATTAGCATCCTGGCTCTGGTGCGAGAAATGCAGGTGTAAGCCCACTGCACCCCCGTGAGCCCAGGGACCCCAGCAGCGACCCCAGGACCCCTGACAAGCCCCGGCCTGCCGGCAGGTAGGCAGAGGCCCGTGGAGGGAGGGACCTAGCCAGGTGGGAGCGGGCTAAGAGGGCCGAGGAGGGTCACCCCCCTCCCCCCAACCCAGCTCCCACTTTGCCCAGCCCCCCAGGGAGCCGCGCGACTGAAGCCTCACGAACAGGCGGCGCAAACAGGCATGCTCCTGAGCCCGGCACGTGAGTTAGCGCAGGAGATCGTGCAGGAGGGCCCAAGACCCTACCCACAAGTCCCCCAGAGCAGACAGTCCCAGCCGCAGCCAGCCCACCAGCGGCATGACACGGATGGGCACGCACTGCACCCCGAGGGTCTCCTCGGGGTCTGCGATCCCCCCCTCTGGCACTTCAGTGACAGCCACCCAGATGGAGTCCATGGTTCCAGGCTTCACGCAGACGGAGCCCGGCTCTCAGCTGCGGGGGCTGTCTGTCCCTTTTTCAAGCTCTGGGGCCCGGAAGCATGGCCGCCTCCCCTTGTGGTGTCTGCTCCCTACTGGGGTCTCTGACACGACAGCTGGAGGAACTACAGGCCACAGTCCAGAGACTGCATGCCATCAGGGACTGTGAGCAGAAGATAGACTCCTACTACCAGGCCCTTCTCCCCCGGGAGGCGGAGTGCAGACCATAGTCTCCCTCCAGGACAAGGGAGGACCCGGGGACCTCCCCTTCTGTCCAGCCACGGGGTTGGACCAAGGTGGTCAAGGGCCCCAGGGCCCGTTGCACCAAGGCCTCTGCCCCGCTGGAGCTTTGCAACAGGTATGAGCCTCTTGCAGCCCCAGCAGAGCCTGCTGAGTTGCCAGCTCCCACAGGCAACAGAGGACACTGTAGCTACCATCCCCACTCTCCCCAAGACCAAACGCAAAGCGTTTGTCATGGGAGACTCCATCCTGAGGGGAACTGAGGGGGCAATCTGCCACCTCGACCCCTTAGCCCTGGAAGTTTGCTGCTTCCCGAGGGCCCACGTCTGTGACATTGCAGAGAAAAATCCCTAAACTCTTCCAGCCCACAGACCGCTATCCCATGCTCCTCATCCATGTGGGCACCAATGACACAGCTCAGAATGCTCCTAGCCGGGTCATGAGGCACTTCAGGGATCTGGGTGCGGGGCTAAAGGGTCTGGGGGCACAGATGGTGTTTTCGTTGATCCTCCCAGTCTTGGGCTATGGGCTGAGGAGGGAGAGGAGGATCCAGGTAGTCAACCAAAGACTGTGGTGCTCGTGTCATCGGGAAGGCTTTGGCTTCCATGACCACAGTCCGCTCTTTGGAGAGAGAGGCAGGGAGCTGCTGGGAAGGGATGGCCTCTGCCTCTCTCCATTGGGGTGGAGGCTTTTCTGCTCTACCAGGCTTTAAACTAAGCCCGCCGGGGGATGGGGGGACCACTGCCACTGCTGGCCCACTGAGTGCAAAGCCACCAGGCCAAGGCACATAAGGGATCCCCCACCCAAGCCCCTGCCCTGGAACAAAACGTAGGCAACGTAAGAGCCCCTAAGGGGACACTTGTGTGTCGATACACAAATGCCAGGAGCCTGGGGAATAAACAGGAGGAACTTGTTCTCCTCCTAAATGCAAATAACTATGATGTCATTGGGATAACAGAGACCTGGTGGGACCCCATCCATGACTGGACCACGGGTGTAGACGGCTATACCCTGTACAGGAGGGATCTGTGGACAAAAGGGATGGGGGCATAGCTCTCTATATCAAGGAAAGGTACATGTCTGAAGGCAATATCCTGAGGGATACCCAGCATGGGTTTGTTGCAGGTAGGTCTTGCTTGACCAATCTCATTTCCTTTTATGACCAGGTGACTTATCACCTGGACAAGGGGGAAGAGATCAACGTTGTATACCTCAACTTCAAAGAAAGCCTTTGATCTGGTATCCCACGATCACCTCTTGGCTAAACTGGCCAACTGCGGCCTTGACATCACCATGATCCGCTGGCTGGGGAACTGGCTCCGCGGTAGGACCCAGAGGGTGGTGATCAATGGGAGTCAATCGTCTTGGTGCGCTGTGACCAGTGGGGTCCCACAAGGCTTTGTCCTAGGGCCTATCCTGTTTAACATCTACATCAATGATGTGGACATTGGTGTCAGAAGAGGACTGGCTAAGTTCGCCAATGACACCAAACTCTAAGGTAAAGCATCCACACCTGAGGACATGAGGGTGATCCAGGCAGATCTGGACAGACTCACGAAATGGGCGGACGAGAACCTGATGGTGTTCAACATGGAAAAATGCAAGGTTCTCCACCTTGGGAGGAAAAACCTGCACCATGCTTATAAGCTCAGTAGTGCTACGCTGGTTAGCACTACAGATGAAAGGGACTTGGGGGTCATGGTTGACCATAAGATGAACATGAGCCTTCAGCGTGATGCTGCGGATAGTAAAGCGAGCAAAACACTGGCTTGCATCCATAGATGCTTCTCAAGCAGATCCCAGGACATCATTCTCCTGCTGTACTCGGCTTTGGTGAGGCCGCAGCTGGAGTACTGCGTCCCGTTTTGGGCTCCACAATTCAAAAAGGATGTGGAGAAGCTTGAGAGGGTGCAGAGGAGAGCCGTGCACATGATCAGAGGTCAGGAAAACAGACCTTATGATGAGAGGCTGAGAGCAATGGAGCTATTCAGCCTGGAAAAGCGCAGGCTCGGGGTGATCTGATGGCCACCTATAAGTTTATCAGGGGGTGCTCATCAGGATCTGGGGGAACGACTGTTCACCAGAGCCCCCCAAGGGATGACAAAATCGAATGGTCACAAACTCCACTGTGACCGGTTCAGGCTGGACATAAGAAAGAACTTCTTCACTGTCTGAGCCCCCAAGGTTTGGAACAGACTGCCACCTGAGGCGGTTCAAGCACCCACTTTGAATGCCTTCAAAACATATTTGGATGCTTATCTTGCTGGGATCCTATGATCCCTGCTGACTTCCTGCCCCTGGACAGGAGGCTGGACTCAACGATCCTCTGGGGTCCCTTCCAGCCCAAATATCTATGAAATCTATGAAACCTAAAGGAACTGACATCACTCAAAGGTTGATAACCAGTCTGGACAGCAGGAGATACTCCAGAGAGAAAGGAAGAAGTAAAGCAAAGCCCTAAAGCAATTAGAGATCATGGTGATGGGCACAGATCACAGAATAATTACCTAGCAGTAGTTGCTGCTGCTGCAGACTTAACAGACCTTGAGGAAAACATCCCAAACCATTTTGCTGAGTTTTGTTTGTTTTCACTTTTCCTGAAAGAGTAAATTTGTATGCATCATCTCCTCCCTCCCCCAGCAAGTGTTGAAAAATCTGAGATCTGCTGTGGGGCTGTTCTGCGAGTTATGCATACTGTACATTAACTTGATTGTTGGGATGTTTATCATGTGCATGTGTTAGTATAAGTGTAATGAGGGTAGTAAGAAACACAAGAAAGAAGCAAATAGTGGCTCAGATAACCCTCTAAGCATATGAGGGTTGTTAAAAGACAACATTTTCTCTATTAGCTGTGAAAATTCATTTCCTGATTTCCTTCATAGTAAAATGCTTATTTTGCTATATAGGGCCTATGAGAAAGGGGCTCTCTCTTTAATGGGTACGCTGTTGTGGTCGTTTTGGGAACTGCTCCAGCTTGAGACAGGCAAACCCTGGGATGTCTGAAGAAGTAAGGCTTGCTTACAATAACATCAAGTTATAATAGACACGTAACTACGGACAGTTGTTTAAAAATCCTTTCCTCTAAATTACTTGGAACTACTTTGAAATGTAAGCATTACTGATTTTCAGATGCTGTTTAGTCACTACATACCCTGATTACAGGTAGATCAGGGATTTTGAAAAGAGGGGTACAACCCTTGCGCTGCCCTTTGATGACAGGGTGCAGCCTGTCAAAGGGGGACCCGAGTATCTCACCCAGACCAGAGCCCCAGGTTTAGCTGTCCCAAGGTGCCCCGCAGTAGGAGGAAACAGTCCTTATTCCTCCACAGGGTAGGCTGTGGAGAACCCAACCCTGTGTACCCCCACAGTCCCCTTCTCCCAAACCTAGATCTTGTAGCTGATCTTGGTGCCAATCTCCATGGTCATCACAGCTCCCTGACTCCACCACAGTGGCTGCAACAGGCCCAGCTGACAATGAGCCAGAGAACTCAGGGGAACTGCATTAGCTCCTACATAACCCCCCCCCACCATTCCACCATCCCAATAAGGACCTTCCTAGAGCTACAAGAGGAATTGAAGGAAGATGCAATTGTACCACCACACCTCCTGGATCTGCCTCTGATGTTGTGTAGGGGTGTGCAAAACACGCCCTATTCGATTCAGATTTGGCCTGAATCAGGAACAGCAATTTGATTGGTTGATTTGCATCACTGTCCCTGATTCGATCTGTCTGAATCAGAAGATTCGATGCTGATTCAGAGAATCAGCAATTTGAACACAGGCAGAGTTTTAAAAGGTTATTCTACATACCTTGAGGTAAGCAGGCATGGCTCATGAATGCTGCAATGCTGGGGTACATGAAGCGTCCCACAGGAGGGGTGGGGGGGGCCTCCACATGTCTGGCAGTGAACCCAGAAGTGGACCAGAAGTAGTTCTGGTCCGCTCCCAGGTCTGCTGGGGAGCGCGCTGGGCCCCACCCCCCCAGCGCCTCCCCGGCTCAGCAATCAGCCACAGGGGAACCTTGGGTGCCCCGCCCAGAACCCAGGAGGCACCAGTCACTGAGCTGGTGGGGGGGTGCACAGGAGGCCCCTCAGTGCACTTCTCCCAGGTGGACCCAGAAGTGCTTTTGATCCTCTTCTGGGTCTGCTGCTGAGGGTGCTGGGGAGTCACCCATGCTTCCATATGCCCCAGCATCACAGCATTCAAAAGTCCCTGCTACCTAAAGGCGTGTAGAAAAAACATCTAAAGCTGTCTATGTCCAAATCTCCGAATCATTCCAAATCTCTCCGAATTGATTCAGAGGGTTCCAATTTGATTTGGAGAGATTGAAGGGTCCTCCAATTTGATTCAGATTCAGAGATTCGGTCACTGAAATCGGGCCAAATCTCTGCCATACTGAATCAGGGACTGAAGCTTCACACAACCCTACTGCTGGTCACAGGCTTCTGAAGGGAAGATCTCCAGGTAGTTGCAAGGAATGAACAGTTGCTATTCAGGGTACATATACTGCTACTTGACTTCAGAATGGAAAAACAGCAGGATTTCATCCTGGGAGATAGAAAGGCACAAGGTCTTACATTTGAGAGGATACACTCAGAGGGACAAGGGAAGAGAACAAATGTGCAGCTAACCATGCAACCATATCTTAATGCTGCTGTTCTGGAGATCAAGTGCTGCTACACCTGTGCAGTGTTACATGTAGAAGGGTACTGGCAAAAAGAGTAACACTTCTGGGGGAGTTCTTGCTTAGCCTTGCCTGGTCTCTGAGGGTATGCCTAAAGCCAGCCCAGGTTTGGCTTCTGCCATGCGAAGCCAAGCCAAGCCAAGCCTTCTACAGGTTTGCAAGAGAAGCCTGAGCTCCTTTTCACTGAGACTCTAGCCATGCAGGCCCTCACCCTCCCTGGCTCTCTGTGGTCTTGATTCAAGGAGCTCACATCCCACTCCTGAGAGAGGGACTTTATGTTGTCTTAGGGTGATCCACTACAACCAAAAGTTTTAAAACACAGAAGACAGTCTCTTCAGTAAAGGCATTTATTGGACCAGAGGCCAGCCAGTCACAGGTTCTCTGCCCCCTCCACAGGGGTTAGGCAGTCCCTCTGTTCCCAATCCAGCCTGCAGAGTCCTGAGTACTCCCAAAGATACTCAGCTGTTCCCTTCCAGTTTTTTTTCTAGCTCTCCAGAGCTCTTTCAACTTCTCTCAATCTCCCAGACTCTTCTGGCCCCAGACCTACCAGACTGATTTTTCCAGTCTGCTCTCCCTTTTGTTTATCTCCCCTGGTCATCACCTGGATGTTGGCCATCTCACCTCTGTTGATAGATCAACACAAGCATTCAAAACAACTGCATTTAGTCTCCCCTTAGCACTTACCTTCCTTCTCTGAGCATACACGAGGAGGTAACCCGAGTCATACAACAATAAATGTGAACAGTGAGCAAAAATATCACAATAAAACACATAGTCTGTCATACATGGAAAAGAAAAGCTCTGCTGGGGATGTGCAAAATACGGGCTGTGGACCAAATCCAGCCCACCAGCCAATTAGATCTGGCCTATGGGCAGGCACCCACCAATCAACTGTATCCAACCTTCAGCTGCCCCTGCCGTGCTCTTCATGGCACCAAGACCAGTCCGCAACCGCCTGAGGCAGCGCACGCTGCGCTCCTGCCCTTGTCTGCTGGAGGGTCTCAGCCCTGGCACAGGCCCGCCCCCCCCACAATATACAAAAGACTAAGACTTTATTTTGAGCTATTATGCAATTGCCTCTATTCAAAACACACACATCAGAATAAAAATATTTGATAGAAAAATATTTTTTGATAGAAAATTAAAATACGTTATAGATGTTTGATTTTTAGTACACGACTTTTTTTTTTTTTTTTAAACTTATACTTAATTAAAAGTATTTCTTCTGAAAGATTGTGTGTGTGCAGCCCTCAACTTGATCGGTTTTGCGCCATTCTTGGGGAGGTCAGACATCCATGAAATTCCCACCAGTTGGTTGAAGGCAATGGGGCAGGTTATTAGAGGGGTCAACCGCTTGCTACCTGGTAGGTCATGCCTGTGCCACATAGCCTAGGAGGGCAGAATTCCTGGGGTCCCAGGGGGGTCGGCCCTGTGGAGGGGCACTGTTTCCCAGTCAAGGGGTGGACCTTCTGATGTCAGGGACTGTATGATAGGGGCAGGGGATACTGGGACGAACATGGCAGTGAGTGGGGCAAGGTCTGCTGCTAGATGTGTAGGCCTTTCTATGATCATGAACCATGTGATGGGGTGGGACTTCCAGTTCCAAGATGCCCCCCCCCAAGTATTTCTGGTGGCAAAGGTCAGGGCTAGGGGTGGGGGGACTTCCAGTCCCAAGATGGTGAACCAGAAGTTTGACAAGGGGTGTACTCATGCAGCACTCAACAGCTCACCAAAACTCATTAAGCAGCCCTGCAAACAAAATAATTGCCCACCCCTGATCTATACTGATTTAACAAAGCAGTCAGTCCTAGTACACCTTTAGTCCATTAGGAGTCTCCTCTGCCCCCCTAAGACCCCAGTGCCCTTCACATCCCTCCACAGAACCCTCCTCTGCCACGAAGTCTACAGAAATCTGAACAAAGTCTAGAGCAGTGGCTCCCAACCTTCTTTTTCCTGTGACCTGAGACCTGATGGTGGGCGGAGAGTATAGCGTGGCAGTGGTGGCCCGGGGGCAGGGGAGCTCCCAGCATGGGGCATAGCTTGTCTTTTGTATACGGCAGCTGGCACTGCCCCCGCGACCCTCATTTGGGTTGTGACCTGCGGTTGGGAATCACTGATCTAGAGTTTGTACACTGGTATTGTTGGCTACCAAGCAGTTCTATACTTCAACAACTACAAGCTATTGATTCCTTTCCTGTTTTTCTTATCATAGAATCATAGAAGTAGGGTCGGAAGGGACCTTGTAGATCTTCAAGTCTGACCCCCTGCCGGGGTGGGAGAAAAAACTGGACTCAAATGAGTCCAGCCAGGTAGGCATCAAGCCTCTTCTTAAAGATCCCCAGGGTAGGAGCCAGCACCACTTCCCTTGTCGTCTTCATTGCTTTTCCTGAAGGTTCAATCCTTAGCTGTTTCCCAAGGCAGGAAGAAACAGGAAGGACACCACATGAGGGGAAAGCAGCCTAATTCAGTTATACCTCATATACCTTATACTACATAGCTTTAGTTCTTTTCAAGAAAGCATTTAGGAAGCAAAAAAGGCATGTGGAAGAGGCAAAAATACTTGAAAGACAAATACCTCATGACAGGGAAAAGGACTCTGCAGAAAGATGCTAAAAACATATGGGCTAAATATAGACAGTCAAAAACCCCGAGGTTGAATCAATTCAGTCTTTGCAGATTAGTCTAAACTGCAGAGATTAAACTGAGGAGCAAGTGAATAGACATTCACTTTTGATTCAGGAAATGCAGCCACATGCCTGCAGTGGCTCAGGCGAGAGGCTGGGGGCACTACAGCAGGCCTCCCAGCCTGCCAGCCACTGCCAAAGGGAAGGGACTGAAGCCCCCAAAGTTTTTAAGGCTCCCCCCGCTCCCTGTTCCAGCAGAGGGGGCATGGCCAGGCCCTAGCCCTGGACTAGTGCACCAGAGGGCAGCACTTTAAATCCCTTCCCTGGCTCACACGGGACCCCAGCCTGGGTTTGCCTGGGTGGCAGGTAGTGCCTGCCAGGGTTCTGCCCCTTTGGCCCCCCTCCCACTCGAGGCTGCCAGGCTGAGGAGAGGGTGGGTGGGGAAAAAGTAGTGGCACTGAATTCGTAAGACTGAACAAAAATAATCCTCTCTCTGAAGCAAGTTTGTATTGAATACAGCAATTTGCAACCTCAAGCAGGGAACAAAGAACCACCAAAGATCTTTGCCTAAGCTAAGATACAGCCCAGTAAAACACAGTGACAGCACACACAACTTAGGATAAATTAAAATGTAAACCAAGACAACAAGACAAAGCTTACATAAGTCTTATGTAATCCTGAGGACAGAGTGTTCAGCAAGTCCTTGGGGAATCAGTACCGGGTCCCCAGCTTCTTCCTCCCCACCCCATGGCCTGGGGGAGCTGAGGGGAATTCCACCCCCTCCCCCTCTCCTTATCAACTGCTTGCCTGCCTCAGGCTCTGCCACAGGTGGGTTTGCCTGGGGTGGGGGGGAGGCAGTCCTTCTTAGGCTGTTGCCCACTTGTGCCCTGATCCAGCTGGGGAAGGGGGGATTAAAGCCCCCCTAAGACCCCAGACTCCAGATCCCAGCCAGGGTTTGCCTGGTGGATGGCAGTCCCTCTCAGGCTGTTGCCCCTCTGCCCCAGCAGGGAGAAGTCTGGCAGGGGCTGCCCCCCTTCCAAGGCAGACCCAGCTGCAATCCCCAGCCAGGTTTCCCCACCCTTACCCCTTGTCAGCCAGCCCTCATTGCTCCAGCTAGGGAGCAGAGCAGCAGGGCCAAGCCTGCTCACTGGAACAAACAGCACAGCCCAGCCCAGGGCTGCAAAGCATGCAGAGATGCTGGGGGACCCTGATTTGACTTGAACCAGGAAGATAGGAGAAGGCCTTCTGAGCCAAACACAGGATACCTTGTGCTTTCCTTAAGGGATGCATTTATCCCTAGGCATTTCAGTAACTGTAATCATATGCATTTCACACAGGAAGATGTGTCCCAGGATGCAGGGCTTAGCTCTGCAGGAGACCTGGATTTTATTCCTGGGTCTGTAAGCATCTTGTCATGCAATCTAGAACAGTTCAACCACCTCCCTGTGCTCCAGGTTTCCTCAACTGTAACATGGGAAGAATAGCACTTAGCCTGTGAAATACTCTGGATGAAGAAGTATTGTGTACATGGTGTTTGCACGGCATTCCTAAACTACTGAATTGTATTACTGTGCAGTTACAGACCTGCTGTGCTTTAACCCATGCAGTGGCTGCTCTTCAGTGGCAGAGGACATTCTCTCCATACTTAAGTTTGTTGAGTTTTCAAAGCGCTTTGGAACCCTCTGGGATGAAAGATGGAGTAATAATTCAAGATAACTCAACTCCCCAGGGGCACTGCTTACAGAGATGCCTTTGTTAATAATTTTTCAAATTAAATACTTGTAGTGTGAGGGGGAAAAAAGTGTTGTTCAACAGTAAATCTTATACAGACCAAGATAACTGACTTGACAGAAATAGTCATTTTGTACTAACATCTCTGTTCTTGTGACACACATGCAATTTGTCCACAGACTTCATTGTGCATAACCTGAATTAAGATTCCACAGACTGTAAGGACAGAGAAAACTCTCTTCTCTGGGAATATTCTTAGCTCAGTGTAGCTCATCTTTGCATAAAACACTGACTTTTTTGTGATGTTTAGGACCCAGTGGCGTGAATCCTGATTACTTTCAGTTTATAACAACTCGTCATTCAAATGGTACTCCAGTGTACAATCAGAAGTGTGAAGACGCATTATATATACAGTAGTTTCACTTGCCTCCAAAATATTAAAACCTTAATATTTTATACTTAAATATATTTAAATTTTAGCAGCACTGCGTAAATGTTAACATGTTTTTATGCTAATGCAATCACTGAAAATCCAGATAATGTTGTGTATTGGCACAGACTGTTAGTGAATTATGGATACCCAAATGTACGATCTGCATGCCTGGCAATTATTTTTGTTAGCACATTTAACTTTTATTTTCAATCAGAGCACTTGAGAATTGTTCGAATGAAGTTTACTTTTGCAAACTGCTGAATACAAAATATTTTGTTAAGGTTTTACAATGGTAAAGCTGTGATGATCCTGCAGTAGTTATAATAGGGGGCCCACTTGCAGGACTCTAACCAGGCTGGACAATAATCGATGTGATCTTACACTAGGAAGGTTATACTAAAACTTCAAAAATAACGACTTTGGAGAAAAACAGACTGCTTTTCTGCAACAGCTCTCTCCCCTAACTATAATCAGATTAGCAATTTTACAATCACAGGAAGTGTTGTCCACATGCATGAAGACCACATGCAAAGCAAAAGAAACAGAATACTTTGGTTCTGGAACTTAGCACTTTCCACTTAAAGGCAGCAAACCTTTCTCACTAGCCTAAGAGACAAAACTCTATTCACTGTCAGCAGTGAATACTTAGTCACTAGAGGGCAGTAATAATCCCAACACTACATTTTTATTGATGAGCAATTAAAACTATGGTGTTCATCCTTTTAGATCCTCTCCAAAAAAAAAACTATAGTGAGCTGAGCAAGAGTTCTTAAAGAATTCAATGCCAGAAAGGCCATGATAAATCAAAATGGTATATTTTGTATCCATGTTGGTCTGAGACAAGAAATACAAAACTCCTAAAACTCTTAGTTCAGAAGTGATACCTTTTTATTAGACCAAGTAAAAAAATAGCAAAAAAATGCTCTTTCTTTGCAAGCTTTCAGGCTTATGCACCATTCTTCAGGCTGACAAGTAGACATTTACAATCTTTGAGTTCTCCTCAGCCTGAAGAAGGCTGCGTGTATTGCAAAGAAATATTTTTTTGTTATTTTTCAGTCGGTTTAATAAAAGATATCACCTCTGAACCAAGAGTTTTAGAGTTTTGTATTTCTCTACGATGGATCAAAGGTATTCAAGTTTATGGGTTAAAGAGATTCACTGCTTTCTGGGAAATCCAACAGCCTCACAGGAAGTGGTGACTTAGTCCTGAGCCAAATTCAAAGAGTCTTTAAAAAATATCATTTTCTGCAGGATAGGCCAAATTTTGACCCTCATTTGGAGCCTGAGTTAACTGGCAGTGTGGCTTAAGCGTGCTGAGGTGGAAACTTCTTGGCATCAGCAGCAGAATGGCACGTACAAAACCAACAACAATGGAGTAGGACTCCTTGTGTAACTCCTGACAGCTGCATTCCTCTCCCACTGATTCTTGGTTCTGAAATCCATGGGGTCAGGATTACAGACAAACCAAGCTTGAAGGAGATCCATTTGTTGGCTTTAAAGCTCAAAGGCTTTAAGTCTGGGACAGAGGAGGATTCTAAGCCAAAACAGCTTCAACTGTTCTACAAATGAAAACTATTTCTCCTTCTAACGTCAAACCAAGGTTAAATAAATTGCCAGAAGTCATACAGGTAGTCTGTAGCTCTGACAGAAGAATAAACTAAATATTTATGTCCCATCATCTTAATGTTTTCTTGTTCCTTCTCCTTGTGTTTGTCTGTATCCATCTCATCTCATACTATGACTGTCTATACACAAAAGTTGTACCACAAACTCCACAAGATTAATGCAATATAGCCCTCTTAAGAGTGGATATATGGTTATACTAGTATAAAAGTCCCTATACCTTATATAATATACACATGAAGTCTATCGAATAGATTATGTGCAAGTATAAGCATTTTTTTATGCTGGTAAAACATCCACATATATGATAAGCGATCGTACCAGCAAAAAATATTTTGGCAAGAAAAAATTGTTCTAAGAGAAACAGTTAAGATCCAAGTATAAACCAGACCTCAGATTATGAACTCTCATAGTAGTTATTCTCTACTGGGGAGCCATACTGTATTAGCAGGGTTAGGTGTACAAACACTAATACAGGATACACTCAACAAACAGTCTAACAAAACGATGCCTCAAGTCTGAAAAAGGTTGAGAACTACAGTCTGAGAGGCAGGGACCATTTCTGACATAATTGTCTACTGGGATCTTGGTCTGACTGAGGCTCTGAAGTGTTCACACGATATGAAGAAATCATCATCATCTTGACTCTCAGAAGAACATAATGCCAAAGAGAATGTGTTGAATTAAGTACTTTAAATGCTCAGCTGAAAGGGACCTCAGGGGATCATCTAGTCCAACTCTGGGTTTAGGGCAGCATCATCTCTGGCTAAACCATTCCAGACAAGTGTTTTCCTACGTTGCTCTTAAAAACGTCCAAGGATGGAGACTCCACAACCTCTAGGTAGTCCGTTCCAATCCTTAACCACTCACAGGCCCCTTCTACATGTTACACTTAAGGCACGATTAACCAGGTAATCATGCTTAAGTTGTGACCCAGCTATATGTTCAACTAATTAATGGTGTGATAAGACAAGCAATAAATTACAAAGTTATTCCATAAACATTGCGCAATAACTTTGTAGCTTATTCTAATCATACCATTAAGTAATTAAATGTACGGCCAGTGCTCCCCTGTAACAGAGCCCCATCATCTGAGGAGCTCCCAGCCATAGGGGTGCACCCTCCACTGCCAGCCCCAGAGCCAGGAAGCTTGCAGTAGTGGCAGCATGGTCAGCTGTGGGAAGAATGCTGCCCCTCCCCCCGCATTGGTCACAGACTTGCAGTGGGGACAGCAGGGAGAACACTGAAGTGCAGAGCTTGCAGTGGTAGCAGCATTCCCCATGCTGCCGCCGCTCTGAGCCCCACATCCAACGTGGTCTGTGGGGCTCGCAGGGAATGCTGCCACTGCTGTGAGCCCCACACCTCAAGGCTCACAGAAGCAGCAGTATCCTCCCATCTGCCGCTGCTGAGAGCCCCACACCTCATGAGGCTTGCAGCAGGGTCAGTGTTCTCCCTGCTGCCCTTGCAGTGAGCCCTCCAGCTGATGCGGGCTGCAGAGCTCTCAGCAGGGGCAACAAGGCAAGCGCTGGCCCTGCTGAGAGCCCCACCAAGCCTCATCAGCTTGTGCGGCATGGCAAGAGGTGCAATTGTGTGGATCATGCATTAAATCTTATTGCACCTTTACCTGCATGTATAGAGGGGTCCTGTAACATGATTCACCTCCAAAGGTAGCCCTAGTGTCCTTAGAGTCCCTTCTGCCCCTATCCACTTACTCTCTTTGGGCAGTTACCCCTTCATTTCACCCACTGCACCTTGATGTATTTAGTTTTCAGATGAGGGAGGTTGCCCCAGGGCTTTCCAAACCTGACCTCCTTCTCAGAACAACAGAGGTCCTTGGTCATTGTCTTAAGGGCTAATTGCATGGCTCAGCCCACTTCTACACCATGCCCCATGCCTTCCAAGTGTTAACACTCACTGATGTTTATTCCGTTTCCAGAGTGGCCTGCTTCTCCCAGGCACTTCGCCTCTCTTGGCTACTCCTGAGCACAGCCTTTCTACCTGGAGTTACATGCTCTGCCCCTTTCAGGCTTTGGGTCCCGTGGCCCCTACCTCCACCTCTTGCGGGCTCTCAGACCCCTGGTCCCACTCCTACTCCCAGCTCTTCTCTGGGCTCCTGGACTCCCTGGTCCTTTTCCCAGCCCCTTACTGGGCCCCTAGGTACCTTTTCCACCCCTTAGTCCAGGGGTGGGCAATTATTTTTGGCAGAGGGCTGCTTACCCTGTTTTGGCAAGCTGTCGGGGGCCGTATGGGTAGCCCCACCCCTTGACAGGTGCCCTGCCCCCTGGTCACTATCTTGGAACCAATGTCCCAATGTCTTGGGACAAATGTCCCAGGTCCAGCACCAGTGGGGCCCGGAGCAGGGCGCAGGCTGGCAGGGGTCTTTGGAGCCAAGCTGGGCTGCACCAGCAGGGAGAGGGGGGAGCTAGGCTGGCTCCATAAAGCCCCTGCCAGCCGGGACCCTGCGGTCATGCCACGCTGCTCTGGGCCCAGCTGGTGCAGGGCCTGGGAGACACTGGTGCAGGACCCATGCTCCCGCTGGCTCCCCACCCACTCACTCCCAGTACCCCCCAGCCAGTACAGGCAGGGGGCAGCGTGCAGCCCCAACCCCCTGCTTGCCAGCAAGGAAGGAGCTGATGCAGAGCGTGGGGAAAAGCGGCTCCTCCCCCACCCCATGGCCAGCACTCCCTGCTGCAGCCGCTTGCAGCTAGTGCAGGGCTGTCCCAAGCAGGCACAGGCAGCCCCAAGCAGGCTGCGAGCACTACAGCACTGGGCACAGGGCAGGGGAGGGGCCACTCCAGGCTTGCCTGTCAGGGCTGTTCCGCACCGGCAGCATCTGTGGCCCCCACACTTGCCGCACTGGGCAGTGTTTGCTCCTGCTGCCCACCCGGAGCTCACACACTGGGCAGCACAGAGGCAGTGGTAGCAAGCACTGCACGGCATGGCAAGCCAGGGGGCTGTACCTGCTGCTGCCACGCGCAGCCCCAGTGGGCAAGCCCAGACCCGGCGTGGGGCCCAGGCTGGCTGCATGCGCGGGGCTGGTGCTGAGAGGGGAGGGGAGGGGAAGTGGTCCATCGCCCACCCCACGGCCTGCGCCCCATGCTGTAGCCACTTGCAGCCTGCATGGGGCTGCCTGTGCCTGCTCAGGAGAGCCTCACATGGGCTGCGAGCAGCTGCAGCAGGGAGCGCCAGCCACGGGGTGGGGAAGGGGCTGCTTTTCCCTGTGCTGTTTTTCCCCAGGGTCCTTCCATGCCCAGGGTCCTCCCCTGCCCTTCCCCCACCTCCCCTCCCTTACTTGAGTTTCTGGCTCGGGGTAGATGCATGGCCTGAGGCCAGAAGCCCCTGCTGGGGCTTCTAGCTGGGGAGTGGGTCTGGGCAGGCCCTGCTGTTGCAGGAGCTTGCCAAGGCCTCCCCTGGGTCCTACTGCTCCTTGCTCCTGTCATTTTTGATGGGAACCAAGGCCAGATAAATATTAATTTTCTAAATTTTTTAGGGGCCCCACGGGCCAGATAGAATGGCCTCATGGGCCAGATCCAGCCCACGTGCTGTATTTTGCCCACCCCTGCCTTAGTCCCTCCCCCCAAAACTTCAGACTGCTGCAGGCTCCTGGCATTTAGAAGCTACAGCAATCCTGCTTAGACAATGCTTTCTCAGTGGCCTCCAGGGCCCTACTGCCTGCTCACAGCTCAGGGCCTGGGCTTATATCCTTTCTAAGCCCAACTCCCTCCTGGGCCATGTGACCCTGGACTGTCTCTGGCCACACCTACCACCTACTCTGCCACCTGCCTGCTCTTAAAAGTAGCAGGAGCACCCAAGCCTCTTGCTGTAGGCCCCCAATGAAAAAGTTCTTTCTAATATCTAATCTAGGTTTCCTCTGTTGCAATTTAAGACTGTTGCTCTTTGTCCTGACCCCTGCAGACAATAAGAATGCTCAATCTTCTCATCTTGACTAAATAATTCCAGTTCTTCCCACCTTTCCTCATACATCATGGTTTTCAAGGCCTCTAATCAAATTTTCTGTTGCCTGCCTCTGGACCCTTTTCAGTTTGTCTACATCTCTCAGTACTCCAGGAGAGGCTTCACAAGTGCCAACCTACTAAGGCAGTTTGAAATGGGGCACAGACAAGCACCAAAGAAATTAAGCAGATATCACAAAATACAGAAGTTGACATTGTAAATATCTATTTAATAAGAAAGCTTAAGCAACGCCAGGAAAAAAAAGCATAAAGAGTTCCTCAGATTTGGGATTCAGAGTATCAGTCAATGTACCATGTTTCTGAATGTCCTTACAAAAAAACCAAAAAAACCCCACCCCCTCAGTGTTTCCAGGAACAATCCTTTAGTTTCACCATATTTAAAAATGTACTCTTCTGCTCAACACAATGCATTTTTAATTTAGTGAGAAACAATATACAGACTTTAGTGGCCACTGATACATGTTCAGATCGTAAGATAATTAATTTCCTCCATCATGATTGTGTTGTTTTAGCTATAGTCAGGGAATATGCTATTTAATTCTTTCAGGTTGCCTCAAAATATTTCCAGATTCCTCTCTCAGATAGAGCATCACTCTCTAGCTAGGAAAGTTACAATTAAGATTCTACACATTACTAAGGAGTCCAATAAAGCAATTTATACTCTAACATATTTCAGGATATGAAGAAAGAGGCTGCATTTCCTTTGAGAGAGACTTTCTAAAGAAACCAATCTATCACTTGTTGAGTGTGATAAAAAAGTGGCTTATTTTTATGGATATCACCGAGACACAGCTTGAATTTTTGGTCTGAAAACAGTGAGTCAGAACCCTTAGCTAGTTTAAATCAGCTTAACTCAGCTGAAACCAGGGGAGGAGGCCTGCTTATCTACAGCTGTTGAAGGTCTGGTCCACTGTATGTCAGATCATCTAAATGATTCTAGAGTTTATTTTATATGCTATTCTAAATGACAAATCATTTATAGTGATGTAAAGTGACCATATTTGAAAACATAAGAACAAGCAGACAAAATTATCATCAGATTTTTGGCTTTCAGTAAGCACTCCATATTTCTTGATTTGTGAGTGTTTGATTAATTAACCATACTTTCCAGCTCAACATATACACAAATATTAATACTAAAACCCCAAAGAATTTGTTAAAACACAAAATCCATCAGCATAAAACCCACCCTACCAAAATTTGTACACTTTGAAGAATGGTACAGCACTATATAGTATGAGGGGGAAAAAAAGATAACTTTCAACAACAGCAATCTTTAAGCAAATTGCAAACACCTTTCAGATTAACCTGTTGTTTATTTTGTTTCCTGTCACCCATTCCAATGCAAGTCACCCTGAGCTCATTAGTACATGCAAGTTTCATTGCAAATATAGGCTCCTAGATTTAAAAGCTTCAGATTTAGTTACTCCAGAAGACTGCAGAGTGCCTCAAGTCACCATCTCACTATTAAAAAGTTAACTGTTTATGTGGAAAAGATTAAATGAAGGAGAGGAAAAGAAATAGATCTTTAGTGCAAACTTTCTAATCAGCCTTGGGTTATTTATTTTTTTTTTTTTTGGATACTAGACACTACAGAAAATTCACATCTAGTCAAAGAGATGGGGACAAGCAGTTAGAATGTCTGTTTTCTTGGAAGCATCTTCTCTCATTCAGCCCAACCCCATTCTTTCTAATACACACACACACATACACACACACACACTCACTCACCTAGATAATGCAGCTCCTAAGACAAAGGCAGCATGCTCCTTCATCACAGCTTCTGTACTATTTAGTCCATTAATCATTAATTGAAGTCCACCCAGGGAAAGAAAGTCTTTAGCATTGTCCACCTATGAAGGAATTCCACACTGTTGTTAAAGATAACAGATATGCAAATGGTATAAAATCTATAAATAAAGTTTAAATCAACCAAATCTCTTTTAAATTTAACTTGTATTTTGTTTGAAAAGCATCTGAAAATTAAATATTAAAATCTTAGCTCATACTTCATACAATGCTGTCTAAAAGCATCAGACTCTACATTTACAAAAACAATATATAATGACAGGTGGCTGTTATCAAATACAGAACACATCACTGAAATTTCAAATAATTTGATTAGGTATCAAAACTTTCCTTTGACACATGTGGTTAACTAAGGAAATCTGATGCTGTCAAAACAAAGTAAGTTCTCCTTTCTCTCACCCTGGAAGACCACTACTGGGAACCCAGGGAATTGTAAGTTATACAAATATAAAAAGAGAGCTCCAATTGGCAAGCTTGAAGAGTTTGAAATAATTGTCTAGTAGCTTGGCAGCAGCAATAGTGCACTTGCCACATATTCTAAAATAGCTGGGTTGGAGCAAGACAGAAACTGCTGCAGACGTTCTACACTAATACTGTCCACAGTTCTATGTTAACTTGGAAGCTCTAATTGATGGAGACTAGCAAGAAACTTCCCTGGAGGCAGGCTAACCTATACCTGCTGGCTGCAGATTCCTGCCCCTTCCTCAGAAGCAGCCAGTACTAAACTAAATAGCATCAGAGAAAATTGTTCCAAGTAGATGAATCACTCAGCTATGGCAAATCCTGTATTCAGAAATATTCCTGAAATAGATTTTAAGCTACCCTTATGGAACTGTGGGGAAAGAAAACATCAGCATTGAATTGTAACATTATAAAATTGTCTACACAACTAGTTTGCAATAAAAATTTACAGGGACAGTGCCAAACAGTTTATAAATAGCATATAAAGCAGGAGCGGGCAAAATGGTGGATCCAGCCAGCAGCCGGACTCCATTTCCCAGCAGCCCCTGCCTGCATGGCTGAGGACGGTCTCCATGGAGACCCCAGCTGCAGCTGTGCTGTGATAATGCAAAGTTGAGGTTTTCATGGAGACTGGCCCCAGCCCAGCTGGCAGTGTGCCATAGGGCAGGGCAGGGAGCTGCTTTGGAGCCACTGGAATCTTGCAGCAGGGGTAGCTTGGTCTGGGGCCAGGGCAGAGCCACAATCTGTTGTCTGCACACACCTGCCCTGAGTATGCAGGCTGCAGATTGCAGCTCTGCCCCAGCTCCTTGCGGTGGTGACAACGTGGCCCTGAGCTGGGATAGAGCCACAATCTGCTGTCTGTGCACCCCTGCCCAGAGCATGCAGGCTGAGACTGCAGCTTTGCCCTGGCTCTGGATCAAGCTGCCCCCACTGCAGGATCCCATCAGTTCCAGAGCAACCCCCTGCCGTGCCCTGTGCCCTGCCAGCCACACAGGCAGAATCTGCTGGGAAATTGAGTCCAGTGCCGGCCAGATCCATCCTGCAGCTCGGACTTTGCTGCCCCGATATAGTGTCTGTTCCTTTAAAAGAGAAAGGAGTTTACAAAACCTGTTTTTATTTATTTTTTAATCTTGCCATCTTTTGGTTTTGGAATTTCCCCATCCCCCTTTCATGATGGAGGTGCAAACAAAACAGTGCATGAGATGAAAAAAGGAATTCTAAACTGGACATGAGAAAGATAACTTTCCACAGCTCACTTCATTTTCCTCTAAGCTGACCTTCCTCTACACAGAGATCTACCCAGCAAACTAATCTTACCTCATAGTGCATTTATTTTTATTACCCAATAACTGTAAATGTTAGTACATAAAACTAAAATTGAAGAAAAAAATCTGAGATGGTAGGGGAAACAGCATGGCTAATTTATACTTTCCATGTGTGCATATAGAATAAGCTTATTGAGCAAGTCTTATAGGTTAGCTCTAGTTCTAGTAAAAGACCTTCCAGTCATAAGCCTAGAATAAAAATTGTTAAAACAATGTAAATACACTAAAGATTTATTTTTCAACCTTAGCTTATTTGTTGGAGTCTGCTGAGAGCACTACTCCTCAGTCACCTTTAAAAAAAAATCATGCAAGAACTTCCCTGGAGAACTGGGAATGCATTGCTGAACAACTGTGATGCTCAGCTGGAGCTTCACTCCAGTCCACTGAAAAGAGGGCAGAAGCAAGCCAAAGATCAGGAGAGCTCTCCAATAAAACAAATATGGAGCACAGTTGGGGTAAGGGAGATGGGCATATGACAGGAGTCACAGAAGTAACAGCTTTAAATTTGGGGAGACAGAAAAGAGGGGAAAAGTGAGAGTAAAGAGAAGAGGAGAAACAACGAATGCCAATAACACAGAAAGGAGAGGCAATTAGCATTGGAAGCAGTTTTGGAGGGAGGAGAGAGAAAAAAAAGGAAAGAAGGATAAATAATGGAGAAAAAAATGGAGACTGCTGGTGAGCAAATATATTAGCTTTAAGTGAGTTATGCTTGGTTTTCTTCCTCTTTGCATGTTTTGTGCATGTTAGAGATAATAGGGCACATCATTCTTTTTAGGTATCACCTGAAAGCCTCAGTCCATGCTGAGTGGATCCTAAATGGAAAAATAAGAGCTAGACAAAATGTGTGCCACAGCCCTGTGCCTCTGTTCAAAAGCACATTGTTGGAAAAGTCACCTGATCCCATTCTGCACACACTGCAATCCAATCCCTGACCCTGTTCCACTGCTCCCTCCCTGGTTACATTAAGGATGAACTCAGGTCGTGTGAGGTTTCTCTGCTGCTTCTGAGGTACTGATGCTGCTCTGCTTGCTACTGCCCTAGAATTCTGCTCCGATTTGCTCCTCAGAGAGCACCGCAACCCTCTGCTAAGAAATCTTAGCATGCACACGGTTCTCCATTCTTGGACTTCACCTCCACAATACATTTTGCACCTTGAGGAACTAGTAATAGGAAAGACCCATGAGGCCAGAATATTAGCAATAGCAGGGCAGACCATGAGGGATCAAACTGGAGGCTGAAAGACTTTCTGGACCGTTACCTTAAAAAGCAGAGGTAAGGGAGCCTAATACTGTATCCTCAATAGGTCTGCACAGGTCTGGCTACTTGCCATAACATCCTACTGTAGTGTCTTGCTAAGATTGCTACTCAGATCCCATTAGCCTGGTATGAGTTACAGAACAGAAAATTCCTGCCTGGTTAATTCTTTTGTGTACACTGCTACACAACTGTACTTGGCAGCTCTATATAAGCATTGCTGACATTCATATCAAACAACTAGCAAGAAAAAGAAAAGAAAAGCAGTCACCAGGCCCTCTGAGGGGTAAGTAATACTTCTTATCAACCACCTGGCTGATGAAGAGGGACTACCCATCCACAATTTGCACCAACATCTGTCTCACATACAAACGCTGTGGTCAAGGCACAGAAGAATCCTATTACTCTAGTCACACTGTTTTGTCCCCATTCCCTTCCTTTGGTTATTCAGATCCCATCTGTGTGTTTGGATTAGGGCACGATTCCATTCAACAAACGAGAAAGCAGTGGTCTGTTACCAGCTACACAAGCATTTCTAAATTAAGAGACTAAAAATTGGTTTCCCTGGTTCTGAAGTGTAAATACCCAGCCTGCAGGACATCTGCAGACCACATTCATTCTTTGAGTAAGACAAATGCACATGGTGACAGACATATTGGGAACAAAGAGTATGCAACTCTGAGTGTATATGAAAGATTCAGGATAGAAATAGGAGAACAAGGACACTGGAATAATACATGTATGCAATTTCCTTTTGCAGGAATCTCAGCAGATGGGCTCTGCTTCTCATCACCCCATTTTTACTTTTGAAAAGTAAAACTTTAAATTCTCAAAAAAAAAAAAAAAGAAAGAAAAAAGGAAATGAAAAGAAAAAGAAAAGAAAAGAAAGCAGACTTGTTCTTTAAGTTAATTTCCTGCTGGTGAGAATTTTTCTAGTTTCCATCTCTGGAGACCAATCTCTTGTCCCCAGAAAGGGTACAGCATGGATAGCAGCAGTACAATTTTCCCCACTCTGCCTAAGCTAATATAACAGGGCCACACTGCCAGAAGACTTGAGAAAACATTTCAGTCTCCAAGGTCTACCAAGCCTCTAGTCTGCTACAACCAATCTCTCTTCAACTGCAATCTCAATCTATCCTCACCCAATTTTTCTACTCCACCTTCATCCTGAAGCAGACTTCTCATTAGTAGCATTCTGCATGTGACTGCTGTGGGAAACAGAATATAAAGGAGAAAAGCTGCACAAAGGCAACAGTTGAGTTACAGGCAAATACAGCTCCCAAACTCAAGTCAAGAAGAATAGGAGAACCACTTGCCATTGGGTAATTTTAGGATATAGACTTTTTGTTGGTACCTTAGGCACTGGCCACTTCTTCAACAGTCTACGTATATCGGAAAGATTAACTTGCTATTCCAATATAGTTATACAGATATGGTTACAGCAGTACTTGCCTGCTTGCACATATTTATTCTGATACGAGTAGCTATTTTCAGTATAACACAAAGCTTTTTCCAAACAAAAAACTAAAATGAAAAGCAGCCTACTCAAACTAGATTGACAGTGTGCATAAGAGGGTTACACCTGTATAATGAAACTGGTTTAAAAATTCACCCCTTAGGTCAAAAACAAACAAACAAATTAAATCCCCAAGCAAACTTTCTTGAGTAGACAAAGCCTTAATGTTACTCCCTTCATCCTCAGTATTTTTTGTTTCTGGAACTGATTTCCAGTATGAAACTAAGCTAACAGAGCTGTATGCCCAAAGCTCCTCTTTGGTGGCAGAACCCTCCATTCTGCTGGCAAAGTTAATTCACCTCTGCCAAGCAGCAAGATTTCCTTCACTGTCCAGCAGCAGGCATGTATAGGATACTCAGAGGCCTTCTGCCAGCAGCCTTGTTCCCTTTGGCGCTTGGTGTTTCCCAAAAGGCACTTCATGCTTTGATAGCACAGCTGCTGAGGGGAGCCACCAAAAGCACATGGATAAACATGCATCCTAGTGGTCTGGGGGTAGTGGCTGCTGTCTGGTACTAGAGGTAGACAAGGCAAGAGGTGGTCAGTGAAGCCTACTGGCCTTTTGGAAATGGGTTCTGAGCTGTGGATACCTGTTCCACAGGGACCAGGCTAAGATGAAGAATGCACTTAACACAGGTCATCAAAACAACTATCAAAAATCCTAACAGCAGCAAGCCTTGAGACCTGGGCTACCATAAGCTAACACCACAACAAGACCTTCACATGGAAGCTCCTATACCACTGTGCTCCTAGTAGCCCCCCAAGCAGATTAAACACACAGGCTAGCAGAACCCAGGCCCAGGGACCTCTACCAATTAGGGGCCTATGGATGCCTAGATTTTCCCCCAGAGATACCTAGACTCAGTGTTGCCAAGCATGGGCCCAGTTCTCATTCACTGGCCTTTAGGGTGAGCAATATAAAGCAAATTAGAAGATGACTTATTTACATATTTAGTTGCACATATGATAATATATTTACCTTACATTGTTCACCATAACTTGTCAGTAAGCGAATGAGAACTGGGTGATTCTTCCATAACAGCTGCACTTTCTTCCCCTGCTGTAGCCCCAATCTTCTTCTTCCTGAGGACCCCAACATCTTAATCTGCCTCTGGGTGGCTCTGTGGGGCTTCTGCCATATCCCCGTGGTTCCATTTATCAGCTGCACCAACAGACTACAAAGCATACCTTGGATAGGCACCATTGTTAAAGGGGCCATGCCAGCTAGCAATAGCCTTCTGTCAGCTGCTGGGTGGCAGCACAAGCCTTCTGTCAGTCAAGGAGCTCACACTGCTCTGCTGGCAGAGGAAAAGGGGTTCTGCCACCACAGGGGAGTTGCAAGTGTGGACACACTTACAGCTTTGCTGGGAGAACCAGAGATCTGCCAGGAAAACTATGTAGTGATCCAAAAAGATAGAAGCGTAACACGTACCCAAAACAGCTTGAGATAATGGCATTCTGTATGGGGAGACAGGGAGGAATTGCAAAAGATTGCATTCAATAACAGATGCTTTTCAAGTATAAATAAAAGTGAAAAAATTTTATTTATGAAGTAGCCACTCTTGTAACCATAGAAGACAATCAGGGAACCAACCAACAGCTTCATTTATAAAAGCAGACATACATAATAATAAAACCTATCTTCATAAAACCAAAAGCAAAAAAGATGACATAAAACAAGAGTCGAGAGCACATAGCAAAATGGGCAACGCTAGCCTCTGGTTAAATGGTTATTATATTTTATCTGTTAAAAATAATAATGTATTAGAGATAATATATAATAAAATAAGCCTGAAGCAGTCTTGTGAAACCTCTTATTGTCCTAGGACTGTCATAATTAAATAATTTGTATTATCCAATACTGAAAAGAAGAATAAAAATCACATTTATGACACCATATTCCCTGGAATTTACATGGGCGCTGCTAAAAAGATTTTGATGCCTTACCTGATGAACATAATACTCAAGATCATAAAGTGCTGCTATTTTTTCATCCAGCGTAGAATCAGAGCTGTTAAATTTGTTGATTAATTTAACCATAATTTCATAATCAGTTTCTATCCTCATGTTGAGTTGCTCAAATTCTGCCTTCAGCTCTTCTATGGGACGGAACCTTTTTCTGACATCTTCCAGATTAGCCTTGAAAATAAGAGAAGAAATGCCAAAGGTGAATGCAGATGATAAAGAGTAGGTTAGGGGAATAGGTCATCTTTAAATGTACACGTGCCCATGCAGCAGTTAAAAGTGGAATTATTCTACACAATAGTCTGGTACGTAGGCCCTCAGAGTAACAACCCCCTTTGTTTTTGGTGGAAACAATTCAAACACCTAAATCCAGAAAAGGGTTCCAGGCTATGAACCCCAATTAGAGGGGGGTGCCAACAGCTCAAATTGAGGTAGAATTTAAGTCACATCCATATTCTCAGCATTTTCTATTAGTAAGAGGAGGCAGTCCTCTGCTCAGTGCTGTGGCTGTCATGGTTCCCATTCTTAATTCTCCTACAGGGTGTTTAGGTGCCTGACTCAGAGCTAGAGGCCAAAAAGTTTGACATCATGATGCTGATCATAACAATGTTTAAGTCCATTGTGGATTCCGCCTTCAGTAGCTAACTCCACTTGATTTAAATTAGAGAAGTATGCCCAGGGGTTCCTGAAAAAAATCCCAACAGACATCCAGATGGCTTTGAAAATATGGCCCTTAGTTACTAGTATGAAAAAAAGATACAATGCCTAATACCTTAGTCTGTAGCTAGTGTTCTGTATAGCATATCCACCTCCTACACACCTCTCAAGATTAAGTAAAATACAGAAGCGGGAAGAATAGTTATTCTTGATTTGCTGAAAAACTAAAAGCGCCACAATGTTTACCCTACTCAATAAACACCAAAGGCATCTTCTCAGTTTTTTATATATGATCTCTCATCCCAGAGGATCTCAAAATCACTGAACATGTTTCAAAACCTTTCCACCCAGCAATGAAATTCAGGCACTCTACCCTCCAGTCTGGAAGGCAGCAGCTGTTAAAAAGCACTCCGCTTCCTTGTGTAGCAGCTCAGGACAGAGTGGGAGCACTTTATCTAACAGAGCCCAGAGCCCATGTTCACAGCAGAGCAGCGAGATACCTGAGCTAACTTTAAATGAGTTAGTTTGTTCACCTAAAGTCATCCAACACCACCAGCTCAGAGCTCCTACCATGGTTAGACCCTTCCCATACTCCAGCAAGTTTGTTTAAAGATAGTTTACATACCTCCACATTACAGTATGCAGTGCAGATCCACTCTGAACCACCCAAATTGCCCACATTTGTTACCAAATTTGTCATTTACCCAAAGTATTTAGGCAGGCGACTGGGGTTGTAGTCCTCCCTCCCTCCTCCATTAAACTCACTTTTTAAATGGTTTTGAGCTTGTCAAATACTGGGAACAAAACCCCAGTTTGATGATAAAACAGCACTGCAGCTGTTTTGTAACATCCCTCATAAGAACAGTAGCCTAAAGAAGTGAGGCTGAATTTAGCAAAATTAGAGTGAGAGCTAGTAAGAGAGATGTGGTAGGCAAGGAAGAAGGTTCTAACCAAGATATGAAAGGAGACAGTGAGTCAGGGAGAAAAACTCCAGAAAGTTTTTTCAGGCCACAGTGCCTGCACAGAAGATAACTCCAACACCAGATTTGCTTAGCTGTCTAGAGGAACAAAGCAGGGACTGGTGCTGTGTGAATGGAGAGAAGGAAGGAAGAAAGGAAGCAAAGAGAACAGTGGCTGAAGATAGGATGAGGCCAAGAGAATTTACAGAAACAAGGAAGTCCATTCTGAAGCAGCCTCTGGAATGAACAGACATCAGAAAACAAGGATGATGTGGTTACTTGTTTTATAAGTAGGACAATGACATTATAAAACTAAGAGGTTTCCAATCTCAGCATGACACCTTCAATATAGAAGGTAAAGAAAGAAAAAGAAATCCATGGACTCACACTGTCAAAGGGAACAATTTAGCAAGGAGAGTTAAGTTATCGTCAGTCTAATGACAGTTGTACAATTTGTGCTACTGATTGCTAAACACAATACACGTGGTACCGACATTCAAAATGCTATCACTTCTTGCCCCAGCAAAAGAAAAAGGTTTTAGCAATAGACTGTATGGGGACAATTGACTTCAACAGAGCTAGTCCAGTGATGACTATGGTTCCTGCTGGAGTAATGATTTTAAATGGAGCATTTCAGGTTCATTTGAGAGAGCTGTTTTTAGCTCAGTTGCAGGCACAGTATGTGTTCAAGTATTTTTTGGAAGACACAGGTTATTCCCCACAATAGGGTACTACTGCTTTTTACATTTAAATGGAATTCACCAAAAAACAAAAACAACTTTTATCAGCAATGCAGGATGCCAGACAACAAATAATCCTCCAAAAGGAAAAAAAAAAAAAAGAAAATACTAACACAGATATATGGGAGCCATGATGAGAAATGCAGAATTCTGGGGACTCGGGTGGTAACATCATAAACAGAACTTAACAAAAAACTAACTGCTCCGATGTCCAAGAACTCCTTGGCATCTAAAAATTTCCATTTCAACCAGATGGGATTCACACTTATCTCCCACTGCTCAGGACAGTGCCCTCACCATGGGGATATCAAACAAACTGACGTTCAACCAAGCAAGCCAAAAGAATGAACAGCAAGAAAACAAAAGGGACAGCAGCGAGAAAAATCACCACACGTCACAAAAGTGTTTGTGAACAGCACTCTTACTCAGATCTAACCATAATGATGCACAATCAGAAACAATAAGGAAGCAGCATCCTATCAGAAATGTTACTGATGTCCTAACTTTGGGTTTATAAGAGACATCTGCCTTTTCATTTGTAGCACCTTACATCTGGCATTTAGGTGGCTTGTGGGGATGGTTATATCGAGATTTCAACTTCCAGTTGTCTGGTTCAAATATGGCTTAGGTGGCTAGTGATCAAAAGACACCACCATTAGATAGTTGTTCTGTTGCTGGACTGGTGACCTGAGTGCACTTCTAAAGTGCACATATGGCCACATGGTAAGAAACCAAAACTAGCACCTTCTTCAGGGAGAACTAATAAAATACTCATTATCAAGAAAATGGCATGCTCTAGGTATAAATACAGAAGTACCGAAGTACTATACAAAGGCCTTTAAGGCCAAAAGAATAAAAATTAAAATAAAATAAAAAAAAACCCCCTGTAGTTCCCCACTGCCTCTGCACCCCCTGCCTCTCCCTCCACTGCCTCCTGGCAGCTTCAGGCCCCTGCCCCACAGCCCCCTCTCTCCCACCACCCGCCCTTGCCCTTGCTCCAGTGCAGGCAAGTTACATCACCACTCAAGCTTGGACCACAGAGCATGGCCCCCACAGCAGCATGGAGCTGGCATCACTGTTATGAGGACAGGTGGGAGCTACGATCTATGCCCCTAGTTGAAGCAGGGATGGAGCCTGCCAGTGTCACAGCAAGAATGCCACCCCCTGCCTCCCGATCTGCCTACCCCCTTACTGCCTTCTTCATTGCCTGTCTTATAAATTGCTTGTGTATAAAATCTGAGCATCGTCTTAAATTCAGGCTCATCTTGTATTCTGGTAAAAACAGGAAGTTTTCTAGCAACAGTTCTTAGCGTGTTTTTTTTATTTTTTAAATGCAAGCTACACAGAGCATTTATACTAGTGTCACACAGACTGCTTTAAAAATGGAGACGACCTTTACCTCCATTGTGCTTTTTGTCTTTTCATTTTCCTTCAATTTAGCCAAAGCCTCCTTGAGTTCCTGCGATGTAAATGAATTTGAGTCAATATCCACCTTGTCCAGCCTTGCAGAAAAAACAAAACATTTGTTATGTAGGGGAATAATTTTTTTTTTTTAAGGAAGAAAGAACAACACAGCAATGAACCTTTTCCTGGAGAAAATATTGGGAACTAGAATTTCCCCATATATTGCATGTAACATACCAGCAAGTTAATGCTACAAGTAATATCCAGTACTTAAGTTTGAAGTGTGGCTTTAAGACCCTTTATCTTTACAGTGATCTTTGCTTGGCAACCAAAAGACCCTCAACGTTAAGTTTTAGGATTCAGAGTGTAGGCTCAGTGGCATAAAAGCCATAGGATTGCATGATGTCTGGGCGGTTCATTAGTTTCCCTAGTGTGGACCCGGTACTGATAGTTGCCATGACAAACAGTGATCCGCTGTGATAGATTTTGGAAATCCATATGTGAAAGTTTGGAAAGCCATATGGAAACCCAGAATCTCAATTTCCAACATACAATGAAAACAGTTTCAATTTATGGCCCTTGGCTACCATCTAGAGATATATAAACTAGGAAATATTTTATAAACAAACAAAAAGTAGCACAGTTGTCCCCAGAACTGTCAAAGACCATATGCTCATAAGATATGGGTGCATTTAGTTCCAGAGCTGGAGGCAGGGATCTTGGTTTTCTCAGTTTAAAAAGCCCAAATTCTCCGATAAAACTCCCCCAAATTCTCTGTTTTATTGATATATTTACAATTGTAAAGCAATTTGGAAAACTAACAGTGTCTTATTATAATAAAATATTTTGGCATTATTTTCAGGTTTTTTTTCCATCATGGAAAATCAGAGCTTCACCTACCCCTCTCACTCACCAGGACAAGGGTCCAGCTCTGGCTGTCCCAGCCCTGCCCACTGCCTCGAGGCACTGAGCAACCCTGATATGCCAGTGCTCTGCCCCTGCTCCTTCCCACGCTGTTGCCCCTCAGTCCTGACCTGCAGCCCTCCATTGCTGCCAGTGCCCTTCATACCCAACCCATAGCCCCCTCACCCTGCTGGTGTCCTTCACTCCTAACCCACAGCCCTCCCATCCCCACAGCCCTCCTGATGCAGGAGGACAGGGTGGGAAGACTTGGTGCCACCACCAGCACAACTGGGAGCCCTGTGCCAGCCACACTGCCATGGTGAGGCACACCCCCTTCCTACCCAGCAACAGCAGGTAGGTGAGGGGAGACAACTCCATGTCACTGCCACCCCCACTGCTACTGGGTGGGCAGGGGGTGCCTTGCCATGGTGGTACAGCTGGCACGGGGATTCTGGCAGTGGTGGCAGCAGCACCAAAACCTCCCCGCCCTGCACTGCAATCCTGTACTGGGCCCCACCCACTGGGCCACAGAGGTGGCAGGCTGCAGCCACATGCCTGCTGTGGGTGCATGTGCAGATCTCTGTCCTGATCCCCCGGCCCGGCCCTGCAGCTGTGCATTCCAGCCCCGGGCACTGTCTCCAGCCCCAGATGCAAACCCTGCCCCAATCCATCCCTCACTGTGTCTACTGCCACCTCAAACTGCCCGCACTGTACCCCTCTCCCCATAGACTAACCTGCTGGCAGCAGGGGGAGCTGCTGGCTGGCTGTACTGCTGGCCATGTACACGTGTGCACACATGTATGTGGTGCCCCTTACATCCCACTTCCCCCAGGCCCAGGCCCAGGCAAGTAGTCCCTTGCAGGCTGGAACTCTCCCAGCCTATAAAGGGGAAATCTATGGTTTCCCATGTTTTTCTCCTTTAAAGGAAAAAAAAAAATCTGCATTTTTCCACAGAAAACCTGGATCCCAGCTCATAACCAAAGCGTAGGGTTGGGCTGCGTCTAATTCAAAAAAATCAAGAGTGAAACATGGTCTCCTGGAAACAATGTGTGCTACTCTCCATGAATTGCCCCAACCCCTCCTACAGATTTAGAGCAACTAATTTCGGTATCACGTGCTTTTGCGCTAGTAAAAGGAAACCTAAAGGCTGGGATTTCCCCAAATGAACAAGCTTCTGCACGCTTGGCAGGGGGCACAGAATGGCAGCACTACTATATTGAAGAAAAATAAGTCTTCCTACATTCACAAAAATCTGTCTTTGTAAAAACTGCACACAGAGAAACATAGGTGCAAGCAACATATTTTAGACAATTTTATAAAAAATGATACAGTGAATGCTGGTGACATCTTGAATGCATGTCAGCAAGGCCTGACATTTAAATGGCTGCTTAGAGCTGATGCACAACGGCAAGTAAACAACATGTTGCATCTGACTCTGCAGTAGAATAAACAAAGCGTACTCTAAGATACCCTACTGCATAAAGTTCTCAAAAAATATTTTTCATCCCACTGCTACAGAAGATTTAAACAAACAAAGGATATCTACTAGAAACTACATGCCAGATTCAGTTTCAGAATCATGGCATGAAAATCTAATGAACATGTCTCCAAATACATCAGAAAGGCATTTTGCTACATATGTCAAAAGGAAGCAACACAGTTAGGCCCCAATCTTCTAAATGCTGAGCACCCAAAACTCCACTTAAAGTCCCTGGGATCTCTGGCTCCTAATAAAAGGAACAAAAATCAAACCCCCATGTACCTCTATACAGCAAAAAGGCAAGCAGTTCATTCTACTGTACCTTTTCCTTTTTTTCTGGTCTTTCATGTCACTTTTTTCATTTGTGCTATCTGGAAGTTTGGCTTCTTTTTCTCCTGTCTGAAGATTTAATCGCACATGTAACCCTGCAGGAATAGCCTGACCTACAAACAAAGGTTAGATTATTTTAGGTCACATTTGTTCTTCTCAAGATTTAGCACACTGTGTGCACTGAAGTCACACACGTCTATTCCAGTGCTGTACCACAAAGAGTCAAGCTTGCAAACCAAGTCCTGTATGAGGAAAGGGACCAGAGTTATTCGCTGTTGCTCAAGTACCTCTCCCAATTCCTCATGCCACCTTGACATGAATGCAATTTAACCTCTGGAGACACAACTGTTAACATAGCTGACACTTTATCCCCCGACCACATCACACAGAACTCCTCAGTGAAACAGGGAGATTGGGTAAAGCAGACTTTCTGGTGAACAAAGGACACTGACTCTTACAAACACAGCTGTGTGGGTTAATTTAGAGCCTGTATATTTGGAAAGACAGAAGCAGAATACTAGGCATGGATAGAGAGGGTATAACAGCCACTACTACCTAGTTATGATCATTACTTCCTTCCAAAATTTGACTTCAGCCAGGTATACTGTGGATCAGGGTTGGCAACCTATGGCTCACAGGCCAGATCTAGCCTGAAAACATCTATTTTAGTCCACATTTTATTATGGGCCTGCTGATTCTCTAGCTGTTTCATCCAGTTTGCATTTTGCTAAAGGTGGGCTGATCACCTGCTCCAGCCAGCTGCTGCAGCTCACAAGGAGGGTTGCTCTTCCTAGCCGCGGCCTCTGCTCACGATTGCTGGAGTGGCTGATGGGTAACGATGGCCCGTGCTACCAGTTGAGCTGTCTCTCCCTGTTCTAGATAAAAACCTGTTGCATCAGGTTTTGGAGTTACCACATTAAAGGAATATTTGATCAACATTGAAATGCCAGAAAACTTTAGTGTCAGTAAACCACTAGGGTTAGATTTTAAATCGATAGGATAGAATTTTACTTCACACCAAAAGATATAAAATACAGAGTTATGGTTAAATGCCCCTCCAGTGAGGTCACCACTAGCCAGGAATATTTCAGTATGTATACATATTCCATTGATGAGAAGGAAATGGCAGTGTTTCATCCCATTTCCTTTCTGCTCTCTCTTTAACTACAAGAAACCAGCCTGACAGATAGGGGTGCAGCTACAAAAAGTTTAGGAAGCAGTGCTTACTGACTACCATATCCTTGCTCCCTTAGGATATTTTTTCTTAAATCTCTCTTTGTCTGTTTTGCTTATTCTACAAGATGTCTGGAATGAAGACCGTGGTTGTTGCTGCACAAGAGATATATAATACTTCCTGCTAAAAAGAAGCAAACACAAACATAACTAACTCTAATCATAAATGTCTTCTCATAACAGAAAATTCTCCAGTCCAGAGAACGACTGGGTTGACTCCACCAACACAAACCAAAGATCTTTGTGCAGAATTATTCTTCCTAAGTAAACTTCGAATGCTTGCCATAGCAAAGACCAAAAACATAAACAGTTTAAAACCTAAAGCAACTAACAAGTGGATTTACAAAGGTGGGGGAAAGCCCACGCTGGAAGACTTTCTATTTTAACAGGGCCCTTTTATGATAAATCAGGTCTTTTCCCCAACTGGGTCTGTTTAGTAGGGTGAGTTCTCCACCCCCCCACGTTAAATATATAATTCCATTGTATATTAATTAGATCAAGGAAAGCAGACAAAGGCAGACTAAAGAAAAAAGTCTTTGCATTGGGGTGGGGGGGGAGCCTCACTTTACAGATTTTCCACCAGAGACTCATGGCTCAGGTAATACCGGGGCTTCCTTTCCTGATGCAAACCAAGGCACAGGCGTATTTTGCATCATCTATCCCATTCATAGAAGATGGTATAGGACAAGGTTTGGTATGAACTGCAGTGATAGGGATGACTGTTCTCCTAGTCAGGAAGTGGCTAGTAAAAGATTTTAAGAAAGGCTTTACAAAAGTTGAGAGAGAAGAGGATCTCATCTTCTTCTGTCATTCAAGAGAATGTTGAAGGTTTCTCGGCAAAAGAACACTTAAAATGCAATTACAAGGAAGATTGTCCAGGTATGTAAAAATCTGCCTGAAGAAGTAGTTAGTCATATTAGTCTGAATTCAGTCAGAATGCAGGGTAGGTATGCACCTTTACAGAATAGCTAAATAAGATTACATACAAGAGAGCACAAGCATCTGATGAAATGAACTGGGATTCATGAAAGTTTGTGCCCCACATACATAAATAATCTTATTTAGTTAGTCTATAGGGCTAAGTACAAACAGTCAAAAAGGCCAGAGGCTGAACAGATTCAATCTTCACAGATTACTCAAAGCTGCATAAACTGAACCAGAAGCAAGTGAACAGACATTTACTTTTGATTCTGGAAATGCAGCCATATGCCTGCAGCAGCCCAGGTCAGAAATCGAGGGGCACTAGAACACACCTCCCTGCTCAGCTGGATTAGACAGTTGGGCCAAAGCTAGCCTGCCCACCCTGCAAACTGGGGGAGATGCAAAGTATTCAGGGATGCTGTGGAACTGGGAGTTATCTTGAATCTGGAGGGAATCTGGGGCAGAAGTTCAATAAACCAATTTAATCTAAAAGAGTTAAGTCTAATACTACATCCATCCAGGTTAATCTTAAATAGGTTCCGGCCATTTTGAAAGCGGTTTAAGTGCGCTGAACTTCTGTTGTGTTACAGATTTGAACCAGCTTCCAGTTACCTACACCAGTTTATTTGTAATTTCTGTATCTAGCCTAAAGGTGCATATTTACCCTGAAAATCTTTGTGTGTCAGCCTTTCTTAGGATGAACACTACCTAAACTATGAGAAACGCAAAGAGAAAGCAAGGTTCTTTTAATCCCAAAACAAGTGGAATTCCTCATCAGGTCAGAGCACCTAGAAATAGCTGAGGTTACAATGCAATACAGTGCAGTACAGTATATTCTAGCTTGCACATTCTGCATGCATCTGGCCATGTTAGCGTGCTCTGTTGCCAGGGGAGAGGAACAAGGATGATGGTCCTTACTTAAAAGAAGCATTAAAAAGGGAAAGAAGCAGAGCACAGCATACAGTAGGACTGAATAGCTCCCATGTGACTATTTCTCTTAGTTTCTATTTTCAGCAAGCAGTAAATAAAAGCAAATGTGATTCCCAGGGTACGTGAGCTTACAAATGCAGCACAACTGAATTAAGGACTTTGCCATCAGAAAAGGGACACAAACATTTCTGCTTGTATTTCTTCATATATTCTTGAATAAAGTCTAGACGTGCTCTGGGAGGCAGGCGCTTTAATTAGAGTGGCACTCTAATTAAAGAATCCAGAGAGTAATGTGCATCAACGTCCCCACACTGAAAAATGGTGGCAGGGGCACTTTAACTAAAGCCAGAACAAGCTGTAGTTAAAAAGTGTCCCCAGCACCATTTTTCAGTGCAGGGATGCTGACATACAACACTGGAGTCTGCTGGAGCACAGTAATTACCATGCTACAGCAGACTCAATTAATCAAGTCTGCTCCAGCACATTGTAATTACAGCGCATTGGAGCAGCCTCAGTGTATGTGTATAGGTGACCCAAGACTTCAGCAGCTCCAGGAGCAGAATTCTTAGGTTGGACGCATTTAAAACATTCAATCAAGGTTCCTTCTATGTTATGTGAGAAAGGAAGACCCAGTCGCAGCAAACAGCTGCTCTTAAACTGTCTGCCAAAAGCAAAAAACAAATAACTGCCCAATTTTTAACAATCTTTGTTTATTTGCCCTAAAATATTCCAGACATTTGGGACAGGGCAAAAACTCTTTTTGTGTGGTGTTTTAAATATTTTTTAATGGTGCTTTTCAGGATGGACCGACTTATAAATCAGCACACAGGAAACCTTCATTTTATTTATTTATTTAAAGTTTGCATCTTTTAGAGATTTTCCTTAAAGAAAAAAAAGATTCTTTGGCTAGTATAAATTTCATGTTACCTTTTACTAACGTGGAGGATGCAATAGATCTATTGCTTTAAAAATCATGTAGCTTCATGTGCATTTATTCAAATTCTTAACATCTGCAGCTTTTTAATTATGTTAGAAACTGATATAAGATATATCATTAACAGAAGGATTATATTTTTACTTATGATTTATGCCGAAGTATGTGGATGGGTATTATTCACTTAAAATGTATTAAAGGCTATTTCAAAAATATATTTATTCACTAATTAAGTTGACCCTACATGTGTTTGATAAGTGTGAAAAAGTTAATTAATCAAACAAGTTTTGTATTTAAAACTAAATGATTCATTAAAACAAGGGAAATAGTGTTGCTGGAGAACTCAACTGACTGATTTTGGCTACCATAATCATTATGATTTTAGAAGTAGTAGATCTTATCACCTCACACCTTGTCTTAATTCAGTAGATTGGTAGAGGAAATTAGCCTTCCTTTTCAACTCCAAATCTATTTCTCACCTTGGAATGAGCTAGTCATTGCACTGAACTAGCTAAATACATCAAAAAGAAGAAAATGCTCTGCTTATACCTGAAGAAAATACTACTGCCATCAGAATCTGGTTCCACAGACTTGGCTCATTTTCCCCTGGTCACTGATCTCACATTCTTTAAAACTTTGGTAGTAAATATATATACTTCTTGGGGTTTTTTAAAATTTAAATTAAGAAAGCATTTAGGGCACTTTTACACTGGGGGGGGGGAGCACTTTAATTAGAGGAGAATTGAGAGCCGCTCCAATTAAAAAGTGCCGCTGCATCTAATGTATCGGTGTCCCCATGCTTCAAAATGGCGGTAGGGGAGTTTGAACTAAATCTTGTTCGGTGCACCATTTTGAAGCACAGGGACACTGATGCACGAGATATGGGAGGCTGCTGGAGCATGGTAATTACTATGCTCCAGCATGCTCAATTCATCAAGTCTGCCCTGAAATGCTGTAACTACAGTGCATGTACAGGCACCCTAAAATTTTAGGTTTAACACAATTCTCATTTGCAAAAGAAACTGTTATTTTAAAATAATTTTCATTTAAAAAATACAGACCTTTCTTAATGTATCGTTTTTAAAACCTCCAATTTAATTTATGTGAGTTCAAAGCTGGCAAATGCATCAGACAAACAAATGTACTTTCTTTATTCAAATGGTCCTATGGCCTGGAGACCAGGAGGCCAAACACCCTTCAATGGCATGCCAACATAGCCCGACCTTGACAAAGAAATACTACTACTAGAGAGAAAGGACAATTAAGTCACTTCTGTCCTCAGCCTCTTCTCTGCTGGGACACACAAAAAGGCATCCCTAAAGCACCAGATTGTTTGGCTGTGTGGACACCTCTCCAGCAGGAAATAGACTGAGAACTCAACTCATGTTACACAGCTAGTATCCACTAAACATCAGGGCAGTGCTTTTCTCAGGCCAGATTTGATCCAGTGACCTCTAGCTGAAAGGGTTTCCAGACCACTTCCAATCCCCGAAAACAAACATCTCCCAGCTTTAGCTGTAAATAATAGATAGCATTGAACATATAAAACATTATCACAGGATAATGGACTCTTGATGCTAGATAAAGGCTGAGACATTTATGGGAAATAAATGTCAAGACAAAGCTAAGACATTTATTTCCAAGACAAGAGACACTAATCTTATGACAAAGTTCTATTACTATAATTTTATTCCAATTCCAGTTATAAATTAATATATTCCATTTATAAAATGGCCACTGTTGTGGTGCAGAGACACTAGATAGCTGTACAATTACTGACCTATTACATTCCAGCATCCAAAGACACTTAGAGAATAAACACATTCTGTGCTTTCACCAATTGAAACCAGTTTATGTATAAAAAGGGGCATGACTATATTTTATGACTTAAGCTGCTTTTGGAATAAACAGATTCTGGTTTATAGCTGGTCATATTGACTATCTGAATATAAAAGTATTAGAGCACTAAATGTTTCTAGTATCTTCCTCGAGTGTTCACATCCTTTTTGTTTAGTCACATTGTCTGTCTTGAAAGTTGCTTTAAAGTGACATAAAGAAAAGATTTAATTTATAGCCCTGTTCTTTTAATCTTGGTCAGCCAGATTTTTTCAGACATCTGCTTATTTCTTCTTATAATATATTAGACAAAGTAACAACACCAGAGTCAGCTTCAAGGCAGCAACTCACTCTCAGGGGTTCTGCTGACATTTATAAACTGATCCTATTTCTCTCTTGTGTTTTATGTTATCAGCTAAACCTGTCGACTTAAATTATTGCCTTGTAACCAAATCACAGTTATCTATTATTCTGTTATGTGTACATTTCTGAAGCTTTGTACCTATATCAAGTTTTGCAGGGGTTGAAAACAAGTCGACAAATAAATAAACAAATAGAAAACAGAATGTGTTACCATTATATCGACAAATGAAGTGAAGAATCATATACACAGAGAGCTACTAAGATGATAGGACTCCTGCACTGCAGAGCTGCCATGCAGTAGTTTAAACAACGCTTTTGGACATCCCCCTTTTCTTTTCTTTTTTTTTTTTTTTTTTTTGACAGGGAGCCAATGATCAGACACTTTACCATGTTAAAGGATAAGAGCTAAAGTCTAGCCTATTTTCTCTTCTTCCCCCCTGCGCCCACAAAAACAAACAAACAAAAAACAATAAAGGGATTGATGTGTTATCTGACTTGCTACTGGCCAAGGCTTGCTGCTGCTCTTGGAAGTCATGCGTCGTCAGGCTAGTGGTCCAGGCATGCCCTACACTACCCACAAGTAAGCCAACTGTGCGCCTTGTGGATGCATAACTATTAGGGCTGTGTGAAATGGCACCATTCTGTTTCGCCTTGTATTTCAAGGTTTTGACAGAATAGGGTTTCGTTTCAAATTTCATTTAGATTCGAAACAGCTGTTCCATTTTACTTAATTGAAACAGTGAGGCTATTTCGACATTTCACTAGATCAGGCTGACTCCCCAGCCCCGGCCCAACCTAGCGCCAGGAATGGGAAGTCAGCCCAGCTGGACTAACTTCCCATCCCCAGCACTATGGTCAAAACTTTTTGTTTTGAAGCCCTTTGTTTCATTTTGATTTTGCTGTTTCGACCTTGAAATGAGTCAAAACAGTGCTGAAACAAAACAGCTGGCGAAATTTCGCACAGCCTTAATAACTATAACTACACATCTGTGCAGCGCAGCGGGATGCCATTTACCCCTTCACCATATGCAACACGCACCTGGTTGTTTTTTGCCTTCTTTCTCCATGCATACATGTTTCGGAGGGAAGACCAAGCCCTAAATTATTGTAGAGGAATTTTAAGGCATAAAAATGGAAGCTGCATAAATTATATGCTTTGATACACACAGGAAGTAATACAGAAATGACTTTCAACAACTTTTTTTATCCCAAATTCATGCTCTTGAGACCTTCACATCACGCCCTTGTACAGTATACACAGAATAGATAAGATTATGAATTCTGAACATACGTGGCTCTGTATGAGCTCCTGTTAGATTATTTGAAGTTAAATACCACTGAGAAGGTCAGCAGCCTTAGAAGTGCAGTAAGACTCGGCCTCTACTCCAATTAATAAGCATGCGGATTTTGTGGATGAAAGAATATTTTTTGAGGATAAAATTAATTCAGAAGTAATTTCTTTTCTATACCACAAACTGCAGATCCTGAACAGTTTCTTCAAGAATTAGCAACAACTAAAGCAGTGGTTCTCAGTCTTCTTGGACCCAAGCCACTCTATCCCTGGAGTTGAGGCAAACCTCCATAATAACTTCTATAAACTGAATGGCACACAGTTTCAAAAACAAATTCAATACAGCACTTACCGCTTTGCAGAGGGGCTTGGCAGTGAGAGTGGACGATCAGCAAGGAAGGGACAAGCCTGAACCTTCATTTATATGCTTATCTCTTCACACTTCATGGCACCCTTCAAAGGATCTGGCAGCACCCCAGGGTCCTGCAGCACCCCGATTGAGAATCACTGATATAAAAACATGGGATGCTACAGTAGCAGAGCGCTGATTAGATGTTCCATTAAACCTGCCAGATCCTTTAGGAACCAAATCTACCCTGATCACATTTGCCTTTTTCAAACCAGTTCAACTAGGTTTGGGCTCAGAATTCTTTCTGCATTTAACATTTTTTTGAGCAAGAAAATGTAAAAATTCACAAGCCAAGAACCTGTGGGGGGGGGGCTGGAGACTGAACAACCTTGGACACATCTGGAATCCACTTCCCCCAGAAAGCCATTTAAGTGCAAACTTGACCACATTTAGAGAAAGGTGTAAAATTAATCATTTCGCCCAGGCCCTTCCATAACTGAGAGCTGTGAAACTCAACCCTTCCAGCCCTGACCACTGCTGTGAATTCCCTATGTCCATCCTTGAGTAAGCTCCCGACTGACTGCAGTGACAAAATTATTAAGTGCAATGCAAGGTGTTTACCTATCTGATGCTAGGTGGGAGTCCATCTCCTGTCCAGACAAAGACCCACAATACCCACCCTAATCATCTCCTGTACATTATCACCTTCTACCTCATCCTTTATTTCTCCCCCCAAGGTAAATGTCCTGATTTACCACCTCAACAAAATTATTTATAGTGAATTATGACTGTGCTTTTCACACTTAAGTGAAACTACAGCTCAAGGAAATAATCTTCTTGATATATGAGCAAGTAGCTCAGTAAGATCTACCTATCTTCTCTTTGTTTCTTTTTGAATAGGAGTATGAGGGCAAAGGGATTTGTTGCAATATAGACAACAACAGAACACACAAGTCTGTGTATGTTACCAACAAATAAAGTAGCAGTACTCTGTTATTAAAAAAAATATATACATACCTAAGTTTGTACAAAAAAAGTCTAAGGCTACACAATTACCTGATGATAAAGTTCTTGGGCTAGGATACATCTTCCTTCTAACACATGACTGGCATAGTCAAATCCCAACTCAAGTGTCAAAGGACTATACCACTTGAAGGGGTCAGTTGGGTCATCAAGCTTAGTCCTCTATGCTGTTTTAATTTTTATTATTATTTTTTAAAAACAAACATTAACCCACAGCTCTAAAAAATATCATAGGACACAAAGGATCATCTCACTCCAGAGCTGGGGATATTTCAAGTCTTACAGAACTGGTGGAGCAGCTGGGTGAGCTTAGGATTTATCTATAATGCATGGATTCCTCAATACAGATGCATCAGACCAAAAACCTGGAGGAGCCTTCTGGGAGTACTGGCCAGAAGCTGACTCAGGATTGGTGGACTACAAAGAAAACCCTCAGCCTTGTGCCCTAAGCTGTGGTGAACCTTCCTTGGATGAAGTCAAAGATCTGGGTCTTTATATGGACTGTCCAAATAATAATGTAGGTTATCACCAGGAGCAGATCTGGAGGCTGAGAGAGGAAGGGAGGGGGGAAGAGGGTACAGTGGTACAGTTGCACCCTCTCCCACATTAATCCCTAGTTCACCCAAAGTGGGTATAACAAATTAATGCACATACCAGTAAAGTTGTATTCGTTTTTGCTTGGATCTGAAATTGGATAATGCAGCCCTAGGTCCCTAACATATTAATAAAGCTTCTAGTTTCTTTTTACTGGGAGAAAAATGTGTTGTGTTAGATGTGATGATGCACTACACCATCTGCACCCCACTTTTCAAAATCCTAGATCCTCCCATGATTAACACCGGCATGACAGAAAGCAAGCCAGTGAAACATTATTATTATATAGAGGTTTGAGCTATACCCTGACTCTGAATTTTCTGCATGGCAAATGTACAGCATAGAAGAGATAGCCAAAAGCCCTGACTTTTACAAGGGTAAATTACAATGTTGCCCAGATTGCAAATCCAAGTTGTTGTTTTTTTCATACAGAAGGATATGATAATGTGTAGGGTCAAGAAGAGAAAGAGCACTGGAATCTCACATTTTTATCTGTTCCTGGTCTTCTGCTCCTAGGGCCTTTAAAAAAGCATGTGTATATTAGGGGTGTGTGAAGAGGGCCCTATTCAACTGGGATTTGGCCCGAATCAGGGGCAGTGATGCGGTTCATTGATTCAGATCACTGCCCCTAATTTGATTTGGCCAAATCTGAATCTGAAGATTGGATGCTGAAATGGAGAATCAGCAATTTGGACACAGGTACAGCTTTTTCTACATACCTCGAGGTACTAGCACAGCTCATAAACGCTCCCATGGAGGGGCTCATGAAGCGTCCCACAGGAGTGCAGGACTTCAAATGCTCAGCAGCAAACCCACCCGCGAACGCACTAGGGGG
>NW_017728914.1:4527684-4544175 GCF_001723895.1 Crocodylus porosus | reverse complement strand
GATGGCTTGCCAAAACTCAGTAAGTGGCTCTCCGCCCAAAATAATTGCCCCCCCCCCCCCCAATATAGAATCACACTAGAAACCCCAATCCTCCCCGTTGTGATATCAAAACATTTATCATGACACCTTATCTGGAGTGCATCAGCCACTAACAGAGCTTATATGAAAACTAACCTGCATTCAGTTTTCAAAAGATTTCATAGGAAAATAAATGCTATACTACAATCGTGTTACTTCTATTGCATCTTTCTTTCACTAATTTAGTAATTCAATCCAAAAACCAAATTCTGTCTAGCAAGATTTGTCCTTTACAACTAACTATGCATGCTATTTCTTGCTCATAATTTTGTTCTTTACATTGATATTGTACATTATAAAGATCATTGGTGACAACTTGCTACAATTAAGAATTGGGGGAGGGCACCTTTCTTTATCATTCCAGTTTTCAACCGCTGATATCCATTCTGAAAATACACTTTGGGGAATGAGATTATCCATGCATAGTAGCCTCCACCTAACAGTGGATTTTGCTGACAGTCTGAGAGTTGTTTTTAGTGTTATTTGTAGTAGCATTGCACGTAAAAGCCCTCATCATGCGTTAGAACCCCACTTCATGAGGTGTTGTGCAAAAAAGGAAGGAAAAGATAACTCTGCCCTGAAATATGGAAGACTAGACAAGGCAAAATATTGTTTGTCATTACAAAAAAATGTAAATGTCCTTAAAAAAAAAAGCTGAATTTGGAAAAAAGCTAGCTCTCAGTGAAGAGTATGAAGCTATGGACTTTTAAAATATATATATTTGATTTTTATAAAACTCAAAAGATTTGAAAGCTGCATACTGAACATGTGCAGTATTAGTTCACTAAAACATAAAGGTATCTAAAGCCACTAAAGTAAAGGGAAATCTTTCTACTGACTTTAAGTAACTGATCAGACCCCATGAGCATACTTCTGGAAAGACAGGTTGCACATGAACTCTAAATGCCTACTACCTCTGCAGAGTTGTAGCAATATTCCTGTATTAACTACTGGCATTTAGACAAAGTAAAGAGGGTCAAGTGATTTTCCTGCTATAAAAAATTGCATTAAAAGGTAACATTAAGATGACATAGGGTACCTACAGAAGTTTAGGGGCCCTACTGTAACTCATGGTGCTTTAAACACAGTAGGGTGAGTTAGAGGTGTCCCCCCCTCAACCCAACAGATGTTCACCTGTTAGGTTGGGGGGTGGGGAATGGAGCTTCTCTGCACTGGGCCCTGGCCAGCAGGTTGGGGTGCTCTAGCAGCCTCCAAGGAGGCTGCCAAACCGCTCGTCTCCTTCCCCCACCCCCAGTTCTGGGGCTGCCAGCAGGGGATGGAGAGGGAGGTAGAGAGGCAGGAAGCAGTAAGGAGCTGCCAGCTGTTTTTCCTGGCCAGAGCAGGTGTGGAGCCCCCAAGCTACCCTAGCTAGGGTACTGGGAGAAGCCAGGCCTGTTAGGCAAGGGGGATCTGTTCCACTACAACTCTCCCTCAGCTCTGGCCAGGCAAAGCAGCTGGCAGCTCCATGCTGCTCCCTCCCCTTCCCCATCCCCTCTCTTCCTAGCTGACAGCACCAGGAGTAAGGGCTCACACCAGCCCAGTCAAACAAAGCATTAAAATTAACCTTGAAGAGAACACAAATTCCTTAAGGTGCTCTGATTTGCAGCACCTTCATCTATTACCACATTTGACCAGGGTTTATTTTTCATGTGATCAGCCATTTAAAAAGTGCAATGCAGCCATGCACATGTGTTACACCACAGCTGTAGAGTGCTTTCAGGGGCCCAATCGTGCAAAAACAATTAACTTGTATAAGCACTCATAGTTGGAGTCACAGAAGAGTCAAGAAAAGAAAAATACTGGCTTAATTTTCATAAGTCTTAAGCTCCCAAAGGCCCACAGAAAGCAAAGGAAGTAACACCTTTTAATATCAATACTGGTGTTGAAAAATAAAGTTTAACTAAACTACCCTCAACATACTGCAGTACCTCACTTAAATAAATGACTAAACTTTGTGAATTACTGAAAGAAGCAACTGAACACTTTTAAAAGCCAAGGACTCTGCATCATAACATCATTGCATCAAAAGTACCATATATTGTTAATTTTTTACATATGGTTTAGATGATGCTTCATACTACATAAACATAGTGTAGTTTAGTCTGTGGAGGCAAGAACACTGAAAGGCAGACAGGTGAAATGATATTAACTGAAAAGGTGTGGGTGAAGGACATACTGCAGTTCAGCTAACTCCACTGTGTAACTGTTTTGTCTGCCTGTGTAAGGTAAAGCACAATAATTTACCACCATTTCCTTCAGCAACAAATTATTGCAGTTCAGCTTTGCAAGCATATCAAACTCTAAGAAAGAAAGGATTGGCTTATAAGCACACACATAATAAGTCTTTTCCACCCTTATTTTAAACTGGTGTAACAGTTTGAAATGTCTATGCCCTAAGTAAAGTGAGAATTTATCAGTATTACTGAAAAACAACATTTGTGGCAAAGCAGGAAAAGAAACTATTTGGGGTGTATGGACCAGGAAGCATTAAGATGAGGAAAGGGTGAATTAGTAGCTGGTCCAGCCCCAACTGGAGTCAATTGGCATCAATGACTCACATACTCAATGAGCTTCTAACATACTATTTTATATCTCAGTCTTTTTTGTTAATGTCTGTGAGCTTTCCAATTTATCTACAGGAACTGTCAATTTCCTATGAGTCTGCACATTCATACTGGTAGAATCCCACAACAGGCACGGTATGAAGGAGGGTCCGGTATTAATGGGACAAATCCTCCAAAACTGGAAATGCAGAGGACCACAATAAATGTGCTCTGCTAGAAACCAGGGCTAGAGACAGAAATTACAAAATGGTGTAACTGATCAGAAACCAGTTCTAATTTGTAACACAACAGAAGTTCAGTGTGCATAAACTGCTTTCAAAATGGCTGAAACTAGTTTAAGATAAACCTAGGTGGATATAGAATCAGACTTAACCAAAATTAGGTTAAATTGGTTTCTTGAACTTCTGTCCCAAATCCCCTCAATTCAAGTTAACTCACAGTACCCCAGCAACCCAGGATGCTTTGCATCTCCCTGCAAACCTCCCTCCCCCCCACTTGCAGGTTGGTAGGCTGGGTTTGGCCCAAACCGACTGCTCTAAGCTAAGCAGGGAGGCATGATGAAATGCTCCCTTGGTTTCTGGCCTGGGTCACTGCAGGCATGTGGCTGTATTTCTGGAATAAAGTGAATGTCGGTCCACTTCCTTGTTGGTTCAATCTATGCAGCTTAGACTAACCTGCGAAGATTGGATCCATCCAGCCTCTAGTTTTTTGACTGTCTGTACTTAGCCCACAAAACTTTTTAAGCCCCCCCCCCAAAACAAACACAGCATGAAGCTGATGCATGTGAACAGGGTAGCTTTATCTTTTTGCATTATCTGCTTCATGCAATTTGAATTATGCAAGCATTAATGAAGATTTAAACACAGTCCATCAGACCTCAGGTTCAAACATTTTAATTTAAAAGGTTTTTCAGTCATTCTTTTGTTCTAGTGGCATCTAAGAGGTCTTCTCCTCTGTAATTTGTTTTTCCCAATAGATATAATGGAAACATTTTTAAAAGGATTTCAAATTCAAATCTATCCTTCAGTGATGTGATCTGCAGGAAACAGAGAACAAAGCATTGCAAGGAGAGTACTTTTCAATAAGTCATAGTTAATTACACATGCAAATGCATCAGTTAAATTTGGGCACTCAGTTGGACAACTAATTATGTTGAAAACATGACTGCCAGCTTAAATAGACTACAGTCTTCTCCCATCCCATTCCAGGTATATCTGCTTTCTTGATTAACCTGCAATTGCTAGGGTAGTGGGGCAAGGGGGGGGGGGGCAAGGGGTTGTTTTGTTTATTTAAATATGCTTTACACATGCACTAGTCTCTGTCTTCTAAAACCTTGGAAAGAGCAATACTATTCTCTCTGCAAAAGCACCTCTCCTAGCCTTTCTTAGCTTTGTCTCTTTCTTTTGCAGACTGTGACTGGTGTGAAGAAAGTGCTGAAGCTCATGTTGGTGTGTGGTGGCCCCTCCAAGTGAGAAGAATCTATAAATAAAGCCTGGCTTGCATGTGCCTTGGGTTTTACTTACAGCTTTATCACCATCTCTCTGTCTGGGAGACCAGCAGTGATGATTCATTTATCCATTTTTCCTACAAGCATCTCTTTTTCCCTTTTTTCCTGTCACTTCCTATTCTGGTCAGTCACACTACCATGCTCGCATCATTTAAGCCTTCCTTGAAAACTCACTTGCTCTGCAGTGCCCACAACAGTGTCAAGAAAGGGATTTCATATCTTTCTCTTTCTTATTTTAGATGTGTACACACACACAAATTGTGTGTATAAAATGGAAAAGAACTGTCAAAATGCATGCACGCCTCACTGTCTTGTAGCATATTCCATTAATGCTACTTTGCCTCATCACTTCTCCCCATTGTCTGTCACCTTTGCTCATGTCACATGTAATGTTTAGATCTTAAGCTCTTTAGGAGAAAAAAAATTGCCTTCTGTAATGTGCCTGGCACATTTTAGGTGCTATAAAAATAATAAACAATAGAAGAACAGGCTGACTCTCTATGATACAAGTTTATTGAGAGAGTAGGAGGAAGAGAGCTTGCAAGAGGACATATGGTGCCAGGGTGATAAGAGCTACTGCACTAGTATCTGCTTCTGCATCTCCTGCTGCCAATGAGGAAAAAAGATTTACATAGCAAATTACTGGTTGCAACACATACCTCTGACCTTCTGCTTTGCTTCTTCACATGGTTCTTTCACTTGCAGTGAAAAAACGGCAGAAAACATATAAGCATACACGATTACAACCCATACTAGAAGACGCAATTCTTAAAGAGATCTTCCCAGAACCAACCATGCTAGCCTTTAAACAAGCACTGAACCTCACCAATCTCATCACCAAAAGCAAACTTCCTACAACCCAAAACACACCAAATGGATCCAGACCATGCAGAGACAAGAAATGTAGAACCTACCAACATCTCCACGCCCCCCCCCACAATAACTGTACCCCACAATAGAACCATCACCATTCCTGGATCTTACACCAGCACCTCCAGAAGTGTAATATGCACTAAATGCCCTGATGGAGAAAATATGTAGACGAAACCAAATAACTGTGTACTAGAATGAGTACACACCAAAAATCTATCAGAGACAAAAATATCCAATTACTCATGGGTGCACATTTCACAGAAGACAACTGTTCTTGCTCTCCAATCTTTCAGTTCTATTCCTCAAACGGAATTTACAAAAAACCTTTCGTAGACGAGCCTACAGACTTCACTTCGTAAATCTACTGAATAGAAAAAACATGGACTCAGTATACCCATTGGATTCATGGAACATTATAACCTACCTGCCATCTGATAACTCTAGGTAACCTCTCCATCTGGTAACTCCATATCATAGTGTATCTTATATTATCTCAAATTGCCTGCCATCTGGTAACTCCAGGTAACAGACCATCTGCAGAGGCTTCTTCAATCTGACAAAGGCTATTTGCATCTGAAAGCTTGTAAAGAAGAATTTTTTCAACTATTTGAGTTGGTCTAATAAAAGATATCAGATTTACCCAAAGAAACCCGTCTGTCAAGTAACCTCTCTACATTTTACCAACTACATTCTATCACCGGGTCAACATTCCCCACTTCCCCCACCTCACTCACCTGTCTCACACCCATGGTCTCCCATGGCCTCTGATCTTCACTGCCATGCATATGCGTTTTCACAGACCTGCCTTTTGAATATTGGCTTCTATTCCATCCAGGAGAGCACAAAAAAAAAAGCAAACTCTGCCTATGTCTGCGGAAGGGTGTTTGTGCCCAAAAGCCTGCAAAAGAGAATTTTTCCAACAATTTAGTTGGTCTAATAAAAGATACCACATTAACCCAAAGAGCCTCGTCTGCCACAAGCAAGACGCAGCACCTAGAAGGAAGACGACAGGTCACCTTTGCGAAACTGATCTCACTTTTCAGACAAGTAAGTCTGATATTTTTCTATTAGACCAACTCAAATATTTGGTAAAATTCTTCTTTGCAAGGTTTTGGTAATAAAACTGTCCTTTGTCAGAATCTCTCTTGGTAACTTAATCCTTATCTCCAGCTCCCTAACTAGTCATTTACTACACATTGCAGCATTCCCTTAGTATAACTGCACATCAAAGGATAAACACCAGGGAAGGGAAAAGCTAAAAACAAAAATCAAGCTTGCACAAAAACAAATAGGTATAAAGTGGCATAAATAAGTTTAGGCTGGAAATTAGAAGTTTCCTAACCATCTGTAAGACCAGAGTCTGGAAAAGCCTCCAAACAGGAGTAGCTGAAGCAAAAACAACAACAAAACAAACAAAGAAAACCCCAACTATCTTTAAGTTAGAAAAGTGATGAAAGGGTTTAAACAATATGGCTGCTGCAGTGCCAGAGGGCTGGAGTCAGTGACCCAAATCAGTCCCTTCCAGGCCTATATTCTTATATTTGTAAGACAGCCTAGGATGAAAGAATTAACATAACCTTCACATACACACATGTACGCAATATAAAATGATAAGGGAGGTAGGCGTGGAAAATGTTCTTCTTAAAGCTCCAGCTACTGAGATCATTTCAGGATATATTGTACCTGTTGGCAATAAAAGTGTGCCGCTGACTGACTCCAGTTCTACCTTAGGTAAGGACTGTGCCTCTTGACTCATTTCAAGTGTTTAAAAAACTAATCACATTAGCATCCTAAGACTACAAATCAGCATGAGGTATGTGACCTTCAGCTTCTATTGTAGCCAAGAGAGGACTAATCTCATGGGCAAAAATCAAAGAGCAATTATTTCCCTTTTTTCGTTAAAAAGTGGGTGATTTGAAGCTTCAGGCTGGAGATAACAGAATGTGTTGAATAAAAGTGTTTGCCAGCCAGGCTGCCAAGCAGTAGTGAGAATGAATCTGAATAATAAAAGCAGGAGTAAGAAGATGCCTTGGAGAGAGTGTTGGTGTAGCACTTCTCTAAACTTCAATTTAAAGCCACATTTATATAGCTAATGTAGTGGTAAGGGATATTAGCCTAATTTTTGTCAGGAGAACTTGTCAACCCTTCAGTACTTAAGATGGGCACTGAGGGCTTATTTCATCTCCAAGATGGATCACAAAGAAGAAATTAGTTGTGCTGTACTCCTGGTTTAGAGAAAAATTAATCTACATTTTTCCAGGGAATAATCATGGGTTGTTTTTTTTTTAAATAATGTGTGAGCAAGCACAGTAGCCAGTCCTGTCAAACATGCAACATTATGTATTCTCACACCATAGTGGAATCTGATTCAAACCAACCCACTGTATATTAGAGACTGCTGGGAAGTGCTTTTCAAAGACTGCAAACAAGTCTCAGAGAATACAGATCTTGTTGTTCCACTTCTTGCACTAGGTGCGTTACTCCTGAGGAAAATAATCAGTTTTGTTCCTAAGGTCTTGGACCTATCTGCTGAACTAATCTTCTACTATTCACTCTACAAGTTCAAGGTATGTACTCTGTGCATACATGATTTCAAGACCAAGAAGGACAAGGGTGGAAGGACTGGTGGAGGAGGTGAAGGATTATTTCTGTCTCCCTAATGAAGAATGTAAGAATACGACTGAAATAACCTGGCTGGAGCTTTAAGGATTTTCAGTGAACGAGTCAGCAAGAGTGATAACAATCGTGTACCTTGATGAAAAAAAAATACTTGTTCATTCTATGACTAGGTTGTTTGTTGTAACCTATTAGTTGTTGATATGTCAATTTTTTGGCAGTCACTGTGCTTTAGCAATTTACAGTGATGAAAACAACAAAATACATGAATTAACCATTGAGGTTTCCAGTAAGCCAAGCAACCTGGGATGTCTGTACCTAGCAACCCAAAGGTACTTGCGTATTACTCACTAGCTAAACCCATAACATAACAGGTAAACCTCATATTCTGCATATCAGCTACAACTAGTTGATAGTGGAAATGACCTCTACAGGCCTTCAGTTGAGAACAATGCAGTGAAGCTGAGGTAGTGGAACACTGTAAGCGTAAGTTCCTACTCTAAATTACTAAACCCCCCCCCCCCCCAAAAAAAATAATTTGGGGTTGAAAATGTGAATACAGGGAAAAGAAAATCCCTGAAATAAGATGACCTGTACAATCTTAACTCTGCATCCCTGTGCAAACATGTATTAAGATAGTTTAATTGCATGATTGCATTCTGTTTTTCACAGGATCTCTGCCCTAATTCAGTTCAGAAAAAATGGATAGCTATTCAATATTTTCCTTTTTCTCCACACTGTTCAATATACAGCCCCAGGCATTTTTACATCACACTTTTCAAACCCTGTTCTGAGACAGAATTATTAATTTTCTCGTGGGTTTTTGCAGTGTTATCACTGGAGCATCTGAAGACTTCACAAATATTAACATACTTTCAGAACTTTCTTGTGAAATAAAGGGATGTTATCCCTAGTTTGCAGATGATAAATTCAGGAATAGGGAGATTAAGGCATAAGTATCTATCAATTTGAGGTGCCCAATTTGAGATACCTCAGATCTGTTGTGGGGTTTGTTGCGTTTTTGTTGTTTTGTTGGGTTTTTTTTGGGGGGGGGGGAGGTTGGAGTAGTTGCTGGCAAAAGCTCACTCTAATTCAGGACTTGAAAGGCTGATGTCCCTTGCAGGAAATGAATGAGTAGAAAATGGTATTTAGAGAGGTGGTGGTTTGTTTGTTTGTTTGTTGGGGTTTTGTTTTTGTTTGTTTTTTTTTGGGGGGGGGGGGAGGTTGGAGTAGTTAGCACATAAAGCTTATAACAGCATACATGATATGTAGGTAGCATAGAGCAACTTTATGTGCTCAAAGCAAAGCATCAAGGTCATTAGCAGATGTGAGCACTCATTTCTGCAAAACAGACCCCTGTATCTCCAGCAACCTGAAAATAAAGTTGGACAAATAGTGATGCCCTTCAATCCATGTGATTTAAGCATTACATATAAACTATGTAGGCACAGGCAGAAGACACTCCAATTCCTTGGGCACATCCAGACAAGCACACATGTGCGTGCCCTGGTTCTGGCCCAGCCTCCCCTACCCACCCAGGGCAGCTTGCCACACACCAGAGCACACATGCACAGGCGTTCCCAGGGGACAAAGAGCAGCAGCCCAACTATGTGCCACTGCTGTCAGTCCCTGGGGAAATGCATGTGCGTGCTTGTCTGGACGTGCCCCTTGATAGCATCTAACTGCCTTGACTATGGGACCATCCCTTCTCTTTCTGCCACCTCCTTGTTAACTAAACACATGCCTACCTGGCAACAATGAAATAGGGGTCCCTACAAACTATAGTCTCCCTCACTACCCTGATCCCTCAGCCTAAATGAGTTGATGGAAAAGAACAACATGTGAATTAAAGACCCCTTCAGAGTGAATACGCACAAGGGTGGGGCTGAAGAAAGATTACACAGGCATCTTTTGAACACTTGATTTTTCAACTTCAGTAGCAATCTTTGAACACACTGCACGTGCAATCACCTGGGTCTTTAAAAAGGCAACCTGAAAAATCAAATTCTATCGTAGCATCAGATAGACTCCCACATGGTTAATCAGCAGGACTGGAAACTTCATATCTAACACAAAGACATCTGCCACTGGAGTGAACAGAGTAACCACTAACAGCAGTGGGCTGTCATCCTCTCTGTGGAGCAGCCCAAGAAGAAGATGGGACACTGCCTGTGGGTTTAACAGCTATTTGCTGACATCTGGGAACGAGTGGGAGCTTGAGGATTTTGGGTTCTGTCAGACTCAGGAAAGGGTTGTGGTCTAACAGGTACAGATTCTTTTGCCTATTCCCCTTGCATTTGACCCTTTTGTTCTGTCCCACCCAACATGCCCTAGTTTTGTCCTTCCCAACCTTGGCTGCTTATTCTGTCTCATTCTCCTCCTTCAACTCACCTCTGCCTACACTTCTCATCCCAGTCCAAGTCTTTTTCCCCAACATGTCTTCATCGCATCCCTTCTAGTCTCAGTCTCTCCTATATCCCAGGCTCCTCTGTACCAGTTCCTAGCCTCAATGCATTTGCCAGATCAGTTCCAGTTCCCATACAATTCCTCTGATCCATTTTTTTCTCTCCTGCTACAACCTCTACTTGTCCCTGAAAACATTCCAAACCCCCACTAGCTCATTGTGCCAGTGCACACAGCCTCAGTGACCCTAGCTCAGGGGCGGGCAACGTACAGCCCGGATCTGGCCTGCAGAATGACTATATCCGGCATGTGGCAGTGGGTCCCTCGGTCCCACCTGGCCTAGGTGCCGGACACACAGTGGGGCTGGAGTGGCTCTGTGGCTGAACTTCATTTCTAGGTAGCCTAGGTGGTGGTGGCTTGTTCCAGATGCCCCTGCCACCACCATCAGCCACAGCCCCATAGAAACTGGGTGGAACCCAGGCGCACAGCCCTAGCCCCAGCCCACCCTGCACCCACTCTGGATCCACCCGCAGGGCAGCCTGGGCATGGGCTCCAGGCAGTTGTACAAGAAGGGCCCAGCAGTGGTGGGGGAGCGGGGTGGCTGCTTTTCCCCCCATGCCCCAGCATCAGCTTCTGCCCAGCCACTACTGCTCATCACAGGCAGGCCAGTGTGGAGCAGGGATGGGGTGGGCCAGGGCCAAGGCTGAGGCTATGCACATGGGTCCTGGCTGGTCCACTCCAGCCAGGGCAAGTCCAGAGTGTGTGCAGGGAGGGAGAGGTGGGGGCTGGGCTAGGCTGGGCACTGGTGGTGGCAGCAGTGGCAGGGAGGAGCCACAGGGTGTTCAAGCTTCAAGCTCTTGGGGGGGGAGGGGATATGGGGTGCTGACTAGCCTGGAACAGCTCCCCAAAACTGCCTATGTGACTTGCAGGCCCAGATAGCTGCCCATCCCTGCCCTACCTCCTTGACCAGCCAGTCTTTTTTCTTCTTTCCTGTTCTACTTCCTCATCGGCTACCCTCACTCCCACTCTCCCCTTTTCCCCTCTACCCGAACTAATTCTCAGTCCCAGTCTTATGTAGACAGTCCTAATTCCTTCCTCCAGTTCCCAGTTCCAGGCAATTTGACCTGCTAGTTTCAGTCCCAGTCTTTCAAGCTCCTTGTGCCTGTACACCTGGCCTAAGCCAGCAGCTATTATAAAGAGCATCCAGCTTCACCACTATAATCTTAGGCTAAAGGAATCCTGTTCAGCTGTGCAAGAGGAAAGTGCACAAGCAGTTCCTGTCACATAAAGCAGCTGAATGGATTAGCGCATGTTCAGCCATTCTAAGAGCAGTCCCATCAGCATTCAGAGCTGTGAGGCTGAGGCTTGTTCAGTGGGCCCAGAAACTTCAGAGACTTTAACCACCCTGTATTGAGCATTTGGAAACCAAGATATTTTCAAAGGCTGATAATTCGGCAGATTTTCCCCTGAAAAAGCAAGACAAATGCTGCCAAATTTTGCTCTTAAGTATGGGATTTCTTTTTCAAAGAAATGGTCACCAGAGTTCTTTAAATACAGCAAACATGCATTTTTACCTAGCATTTTTGGAAATGACAAAAAACAAAACAAAAAACCCCCTGTAAACTGTAATTCTCTCCCTCCCCCTTCTACCTCAAAGGAGAAATTCACCCTAAAGCACCAATTTCAGTGCAAAAGTTAAAGTTATAAGCAACTGAAAACAGGGTCATAAAACGGAACACTCAAGCAACCCTAGTTTATGGCCACCGGACCCAGCTATAATATATAGCTGTACTATGGCACCCATCAGCATGATTAGGTGCTTGGAAACCACAAGAATGGAAAGATACACTATCTGTTTGTAAGGGTATGTAAAAGTATTAAAAATATTCCTGTATGTTTCACTTTGCTATGTAATGTTACTAGCATGGGGTCAAATCCTGCTTCAAGGAGAGTTCCATCTGTAAACATGTATGGGAATAGGCCTGCTGACCTCAGTAAGGTTGCCCCTCACGGAGTCAGGAGATCTGGATTTGGCTCAGAATTTGTAAAAATCCTTCACATCTCAAGGGCAGAGAAAGTACAAATGTCTGTGCTGTTAGGTAACAACCTTCAAAAATTTGATTCCTGAGTTGTACCCAAACATGCTATGCATATCAATATTGGGACTGCAACAGTAAATGAATACTTATGGGCACAACTGCATGCTTTTAATGTACCAATGTCAGATCTGGAGGTGTGCAACTGAGTGTATATGAATAGATACTGACCTTAGACTTTTAGCCTCTGAAACTGTGAATTTAAGAATCCACTTGTATTTGCAATGGTTACTCTGAGATCAGAAATAGAGCCCTGCCCTTGCCTTGAAATGGTAATTATTTTGCAAAGGAAGAATTACCGTAGTGTGGTATTAGGCTTGCAGCCTTAAAGGAAGGGTTGCCTCTCTGCCTGCTAAGAATTCTGTACTCAAAGTCAAATTAAATCATCATAATAGCCAGTAACTTCTCCTGGGAAGGAAATCCTCTCAAAGGTAAATCAATATCTTGATGTAATTTTTAGCATGTATCTAAGAGAATTTATGTTGCCAGTAATGCTGAGAGCTCTCTTGCAGAGGCTGAACTGCACCACCAACTGCACTTCCATAAACAGTCCCCCAGGCTGAAGCACAAGTATCATTTGCACTATCATAGTACCTAGGAGCCCCAGGAAAGGCCCAGGACCCCACTTGTCACAAACCCCATTATGTTTTGAGGGGTTGGTGGCGTATTGTGGCAGAATCAGCCAGAAGGCTAATTTTCTGGAAATACTGACAGGGTTCTCAGGAACACTAGGGTGCAGCCAGATGGGCAGGTTAGAAACTTTACTTGCCTTTTAATTCTGTATGCAAACTTATGATCGCTTTTTCTTGTATAAATCTTTTCTTATACATAATAAATCCTTTTTTGGTTTCATCTCCTGACTGGTTGCCTGTGGAAAGAGCAATCTCTGGGTGAGAGATAATCTAGGCTATCCCTTTCTACAGAAAAGGGGACCTAAAATTTCTTTCACAACTCAAAGGAAAGGCCAACTGCAGTGGTAGAGATTCCCTTGCTGGAGCTATGACACAGGTGGGCAATTATGTCAGCCGGGGGGCCATTTAATGAAGTTTGGTGAGCTGTCTGCGGCTGCAACAGTAGCCCTGCCTCTTGACAGGTGCCCTGCCCCTGGTTGCCATCTTGGGACCAGAAGTCCCACCCCCTAACCCCTGATCTTTGTCCCTTGCCCCTGGAAGTACTCCTTGGGGGAAGAGAGGAGAAGAGGGAAGGGGAAAGGATGGGGTGGCCATCTTGGAACCAGAAAAAAAAATCATATACTAAAGTCAAACATCTACTACAACATATTGTATTTCAAAAAATATTTTGTCCTGATCTGTGTGCTTTTGCATACTGTATATAGAGGTGATTGCATAACAGCTCAAAAATAAAGCATTGCTCTTGCACATTGGGGGTGAGGGGTGAGTGTGTGTGATTATATAGATATAGATATATAGAAAGGTTTGGAGGGGGTGAGCAGGATGGGCTCCCCCCATTGGTGTGCATCCCCCACTGCTGCTGGTGGCGGCATCAGCAGCAGCTGTCAGTGGGCCCTTGGAGTGCGGGAGGCCTGTGCAGGTGCAGCAGCCACCATCAGGCAGCACATGGCTCCAGCCAGTTCTGGGAGCTGCACACGGTTGCAAGGAGCAGAGCCAGGCCAGCCCACCTGTATCACATGGAGCTCATGTGTGGCTCAATCACTCGTCCCCTCTTTTCCCCTGCTGCTGAATTCAGAGAGCAGGATGGATGGGAGGGGAGGAGGAGCATGCCAAAGCAGGGACTTGCGTGCCATTAGTGGAAGCCTCATACAATGGAGACAGCTGCCTTGCCCACTCCCTGCCAACCATGTACAGCTCACAGGACTCCGCCAGGAAGCAGGGGCTCCCTGCCACTTCTGATAAAGGCAGGCCTACCTAGCTCTGCTCCTTGCTGCCATGTGCTGCCTGCTGCTGCTGCCACCAGTGGCTTGGGCCGTGTGCCATGGGGGTGGGGAAATGCATTGGGGGAAATCGCCCCACCGTCTCTCACACCCCCCACACACTGCCCCATTAAGTACGGGCCCTGGGCTCTGTGCTCCCACCAGCTACAGCCCCACACGCCATGGTTCTGCCCAGCTGCAGCTTCCCCTGCCTACCGCTGTTTCCTTACCTGCTGCCCAGAGGAAGCACCGCATCAGGGACATGAAGAACCACCACTGGAAGCCAGGGAAGCTGAGCAAGTCCCACAGTGACTGCAGAAGCGGCCCAGCCCAGCAGCTGTGCATGCTGCCCAGGGTCCTCCCATGCAGGAGGGTGAGAGCAAAGTGCACAGGCTGGGTAGGGTACAATTAATTGATGGGTGCCACAGGCCAGATGAAAATTGCTTGGAGAGTCATATCTGGCTCGCAGGCTGTATTTTGTCCATCCCTGAGCTATGAGGTGTGGTATAAGGGTGGTAGAGCTGAGGCTAGTGGGGATTAGAAGTTATCACATGGCAAATCTTGGTCTGTCCCTTTGGACAAGCAGCAGGACAGCAAGGAGAAACTTGGTGTTCTGGGGCTACCCAACAGATGGGTTTGCAACACCACTGCACTAGGTGCCATGTGAACACCAAGCACAATGGCAGTAGAAAAGGATTAGGTTTAAAATAAGTTGCCTTATAGCTAAGGTTCTGTCAAAAAGATCTTCATGAGGTAATTCTACTGGATTTAAAAAGTTATCCTGGTTTAGGGCTCAATTCTGTGCATGTACTCCTTATTTACACCAGTGTAAACATGTAATCTGCCCAAGCTCCCTACAGTCATATGGAGTGCTATCAAGTGCCTTGGGATCCTTCACAATGAAAAGCACTGCACTAATATGAAAGTATCATGTAAGATAATGCAACACTGGGAAAGCTTTAAGGCCAGATCCATCAGTACAGCTACAGCAGTTTACACCAGCTGAGGATTTGGTCTATAGGTACTAGCTGTCCCTCAACAGATTGAACATTTTAAGTAAAATATCAATGACCCCACTGCAAGGCAGTTATTGTTATGCTGAAGAACATAGCTTGATTAATGATACTGTAATTTATGTCATTTTATTAATGACAATTACACCTGGACTAATACATTTAGGGAAACTGTTTTCACCTTAGTTTGTGGTTCAACTCTAAAAAGTAACTATGGAAAAGAAACCTTATTATTCAGTAGTTCTGCTCTGTGCATATACTCAGGGTCAAGCTCTAGGAAAAGTAAGCTGAATTATATGAGTCTCTGGATCATCAACAGAATTATTAAATAAAGCTATGCCTATAAATGTGCAACACAGTGCCATGCAGAGATACCTAAGACAGTTCTGAACAAGCTAAGCTCAGGCACTGGGAGCAGTATAGCTGCAGTACAGTAGCAATTTAGTCAGCTAATTACCCATCTAACAAGCAGTATATTAGCCTCAGTGAAGCACCGCACTACAAAGTTGTAACAGGGTTTGGCTTTGTCCCTTTAAGAGGCTTTAATAGGCTAAGCAGAACCCAGCTGCAGGACGTTTGGATAATGTTCCATTTTGGAAATTAAAATTCCCAGGGGACAGCAAAGGGCAACAGAACAGTTTGCAAACAGGAGGTAAGCTGTGTGCTTGCTACTAAGCCCAGCAGGCTGCACTGGAGTCAAAGCCAAAGGGCTCCTCTCGTAGCATCCAGAACAAGGCAGAAGGTTTTGGTTTTTACAGAATCCTAGAAAAATCAGAGTTGAAAGGGACCTCAGGAGGACATCTAGTCCAACTCCGTGCTAAAAACAGGACCATCCTCAACTATATCATCCCACCCAAGGCTTTGTCTAGCTGGATCTTTAAAAACTCCAAGGATAGAGTCCACAATTTCTCTGGGTAACCTGTTCCAGTGTTCTACTACCCTCCTAGTGATGAAGTTTTTCCTGCTTTCTAACCTAAACTTCCCTTGCTGCAACTTAAGACCATTGCTCTTTGTTCTATCATTTGTCACCAAGAACAGCCTAGCTCCATTCTCTTTGGGACCACCCTTCAGGTAGCTGAAGGCTGCTATTAAATCCCCTCTGAGGTCTTGTCTTCTATAGAGTAAATAAGCCCAACTCCCTCAGCTTCTCCTCAGAAGTCAAGTGCCCCAGCAATTTGTCCCTCCAATTTGTCCACATCCTTCCTATAGCTGGGAGCCCACAACTAGACACAATACTCTAGATGCGTCTTGCCAGTGCCGAATAGAGGGGAAGAATCCCTTCCCTTGATTTGCTGGCAACACTCAGATTCATAGATTCATAGATGCTAGGGTCGGAAGGGACCTCAATAGATCATCGAGTCCGACCCTCTGCATAAGCAGGAAAGAGTGCTGGGCCTACATTACCCCAGCTAGATACACATCCAACCTTCTCTTGAATACCCCCAGGGTA
>NW_017728914.1:4510032-4526184 GCF_001723895.1 Crocodylus porosus | reverse complement strand
GAAAATGGGAACCACATTGGCCCTTTTCCAGTCCTCCGGGACTTGACCCGTGCGCCACGAGCGTTCAAATATTCCCGCCAGTGGCTCTGCAATGATGTCGGCCAGTGCCTTCAGTACCCTCGGATGGAGCTCATCCGGGCCTGCCGACTTAAAGGCATCCAGTTCTTCCAAGTGACCTACTAATGCAGCCCAGTTGGCTGTTAGCCATCTTCACAACGAGGCCACACTGTTGGCTCATATTCAGCTTACTGTCCGCTGTAACCCCCAAGTACTTTTCTGCAGAGCTGCTGCTTAGCCAGTTAGTCCCCAGCCTGTACCAGTGCACAGGGTGGTTTCATCCTAAGGGCAGGACTTTGCACTTGTCCTTATTGAACCTCATGAGATTTCTTTTGGTCCAATCTTCCAATTTGCCTAGGTCTCAGAATCCTAGCCCTACCCACCAGCATATCTACTGCTCCCCCCAGCTTGGTGTCATCTGCAAACTTCCTGAGGGTGCACTCCATCCTATCTTCCTGATTGTTAATGAAGATACTGAACAAAACCAGCCCCAGAACTGGCCGCTGGAGCACTCCACTTGAAACTGGCTGCCAACTAGATATTGAACCATTGAGTACTACCATCTGAGCCCAATATTCCAGCCAGTTCTCTCTCTACCTCACAGTCCATTCATCCAGTCCAGACTTCCTTAGTTTGCTTATGAGCATGTTATGGAAGACATTAACAAAAGCCTTACTAAGGTCAAGGTACATCACATCCACTGCTATTCCCACATCCACAAAGTCAGTCATCTCATCATAGAAAGCAAATCAGGCTGGTCAGACATGACTTGCCCTTGGTGAATCCATACCGATTGTTCCTAATCACCTTCTCCTCCAAGTGTTTAGAAATGGATTCCTTGAGGACCTGCTTCATGATTTTTCCAGGGACTGTGGTGAGGCTGACTGGTCTGTAGTTCCCTAGATCCTCCTTTTTCCCTTTCTTAAAGATGGGCACCATGGGCATTTTTACACGTGCTCCAAAGGGGGTGGAGGGATGCACTTTAATTAGCATACCATGCTAATTAAAAGTACCTGAGCATCACATGCATCAGCATTCCCGTGATGAAAAATGGCGGTGGGGCACTTTGCCCTTTTCAGAAATCCTTCTCATTACCCTTCGCATCTGTTGGGAGTTGCAACTCCACTTGTGCTTTGGTCTTCCAGATTTCATTCCTGCATGCTCAAGCTCCCTACAGTCATTCTTCTCCTCAGTTGTTTGTCCGAGTTTCAACTTTTTACAAGCTTCCTTTTTGTGTTTTAGCTTACTGAAGAGTTCCATGCTAAGCAAAGCTGGTCTTCTGCTATACTTACTAGTCTTGCTGCACCTTGGAATGGTTTGTTCCCATGCCCTCAGTAAGGTTTTTGTTTGTTTGTTTGTTTGTTTTGTTTTTTTTGAAGTGCAACCAACTCTCCTGGACTCCTCTCCCGCTCAGACTGGTCTCCCAGGAGATCTTGCCCATGAATTTCCCAAGTGAGTCAAAGTCTGCTTTTCTAAGTCAAGGGTCCATACTCTGTGGCGGATGGGCTGCACAGGCCACATGATCTGGGGGTGGCACTCCTGGGTGCAGACAGCAAATATGGTACACTACCTTTCTAAAAGATTCTTTGTAGGTTTTACCACATTGGCCTCATTTACAAAGGAAAGCTTTCTTTTTCAGAAGATTCCCAGTAGGGGTGTGAAACAGGCCCTATTCGATTCAGGCCAAATCAGGGACAGTGATTCAATTTGTTGATTCAGATCACTGTCCCCGATTCAATTTGGCCAAATTCAAATCCGAAGATTTGATGCCGATTCAGAGAATCAGAGATTCAGACACAGACACAGCTTTAAATGTCTTTTCTACATACCTAAAAGGTACCAGGCACAGCTCATGAATGATGCAATGCTGGGGTGGATGGAACATCCCACAGGAGCACTGGAAGCGGGGGGGGTGCCGTGTGCTCAGTGGTGAACTCGGAAGTGGACCGGAAATACTTCCGCTCCACCTTTTGTGTCTGCCGAGGAGCACACTGCCCAGCCCAACATCCCAGCACCAATCACCACTTGCATCCACCTGTATTTGATTCTTTTCCCTCTCCCCCTGTGCTGCTTCTATTGAATCTTATCCTGCTATAAAATTAATTTATGCAAAATCAGTACTTTGGAACCAGAGGCAAATCCAGGAGGTCACCATGGTGCAGTGAATTCCCCCTTCAGTTATGTGGTACATTCACAGCGAGCTCTCTGAGCTCACTAGTAGGTCAGTGCAACTTCTACCAGAGCTCTCCAAGTGCCATTAGCTCTCAGCTCACCAGCTGATTGTTGTGGGCTTTAGCCGCAGTCCACTTTTATGAGCTCTAGAGCTCAGAGGGTAGGCACTGCTTGTTTGCTTTTCCCTTCCTCATCCTCCCTCCAAAGTCAGCAACAGAGGGGAAAAAAAAGAGGGGACAAGCAGCAGTGGCACTCACCCCCCAAGCTCCTCCACAGCTACATGAAAACACAAACTCAGTGACTCAATCACTCATCCCTCTTTTCCTCTGCTGCTGAATTCAGAGAGCAGGATGGATGGGAGGGGAGGAGCAGCATGCCAAAGCAGGGCTCTGGCCAGAATCTGCACTGACCACTGGTGAGATCAGGGATTCTCAAGACATGCAGAGCAACGCTAACATGCTGGCGAGCTCAAGAGCGCTCACTGGCATCCAGGATCACAGTAGGGGGATGCACCCACCACCACCTTTGGGATGATTTAGCAGTGAGTTGAGCTCACTGCTCATGTGCCACATAGCCAAAGAGGGTGTGGCCACATCCTCCCTTGCCACAATCCTGGATCTGCCCATGTTCGGACACTACAGCTACGCAGCTCCTACGGATGCAATCCCATTTCAAATTAACAGCACTGGTTCAAATATTCCTGTCGCTGCCATCCTGCAGTGTGCTGCTTCAATCCTGAATTATGCGGAGGGACTACCTGTGTACTTTCCACTGTTCTGGGATTATCTTGATCAGATGGTTGTTCTCTACTTAAATACTGACACCAAAAACAGGTCTATTTTTAAGTCCAGCTTTAAGCAAGTTCACTGAGCATCAGGTACCTTACAGATACATATGCATACTATGAGGAGCTCCCCAAGAAACCATCACAGAACCCCTGTGTAGAATAGGCAGTAGAACCACAGTCCTAACAAAAGCAACATTCTTTCAGAAAATCCAGTGGCAAGCAGAAATCCAAACCTGAAGGAAATATCTCTACATAACCAAGCTGTTTCTGATGGGCCTAACAGCTAGAGATCCAGCTGGAAAAAACACCAAAGATGCAACTGGACACCTCCCAAGATCCAGCCAATCTGACAATCCTAAGGAGCAGACCTCATCTAATAAGCATGACCCTGGATCCAATTAAAGAAATCCACAGATAAGTAAAGGTATAAAATACCTGACACTCACCATGCTAACTCATTACTAAACTATAAAATCATAGAATCTTACAAAACTAGGGTTGGAAGGGACCTCAGGAGATCATCTAGTCCAATCCCCTACTCAAAGCAGAACCATCCCCGACTAGATTATCCAGTGCTTCACTACTCTTCTAGTGAAAAAAATTATTCCTAACATCTAACGTAAACTTACCTTGCTGCAACTTCAGACCATTGCTCCTTGTTGTCATCTGCCACCACTAAGAACAGTCTAGCTCCATCCTTTTTTGAACCTCCTTTCAGGTAGTTGAAGGCTGCTATTAAATCCCTTCTCAGTCTTCTCTTCCCTAGACTAAATAAGCCTAGATCCCTCAACCTGTCCTCATAGGTCATGTGTCCCAGCCCCCTCACCATTCTTTCTGCCCTCTGCTGGACTCTCTCCAATTTGTCCACATCCTTTCTGTAAGGTGAGGCCCAAAACTGAACACAGTACTCCAGATGTGACCTCACCAGCTGAATAGAGAAGAATAATCACTAATTCAGCAGTGGAAGCAAGGCAAGTTTGATATGTCACCAAATTGCTCCTGAAAGGATCTCACCTACCCACAGTCATGGCTGAGAAAGAATCTAAGGAAGCTGGAGCAATAAAACCGTTATGGAACTTAGGATATTCAGTGACCTAAAACTGCACTCACAGGACCCCAATGAGCAATGCTTTCCAGACAGTTCCCAGAGATCATCAGCATCATGAAGTATATCCTACAAGTGAGAAGGTACAGAAGCAAAGGACTTGAAGACTACAGAAAGAATCATTTGTCACATAATGTGTGTGCACCCTAAATGCCCTGCAATACAATTAGAAATCAATAGCAAGAAGGAGAAAGCCACAACTATACACTATAATATAAAGAACATTTGAAACATTGATTTTAAGAGTGCCTAGCAGAATATACTTTAAAGGGAAGCAGAGAAAGAGAAGCAACATGCTTGAATTGAAGGCTTTTTTCTTAAAAAGACATTAATAACACATTTTCAATACCAGATGAAAAAAACCCTGAAACGCACACCAAATTCTCCTGGTAATAACAGCTTTGTGCAAAGCCCAACTATTAATGAAACAGGGATGTCTATCAATCAAATGCAAAGAAAGTACTTTCATAGCTCAAAAAAGCTAGCAAACATCTGCTTTTTGCAAGTGATGCACTTAAAGCAAGGAAAATAATAAATCATTGCAAGGGTAGGCTTGAACTACACTTCTTCCATTCTGGAGGACCAAACAGTAAGCATGGGGATACAAGAACATAAACATACTGCTGTAGTGATTTGTGCTTGATAGAACAAGGGAAAAACAGGCACAATTTAATTTACAAACTGAGGCTCACTTGAGAAATCCCCAAGATGCTTTCAGCGTCTACACTGCAGTAAAAGCCTACAAACCAACAAGTATCTGGCAATACAAATGGCCAAGTGAAAACAGGTTCGATTTGAACTCCTCTGAGCCAGAGCTTCTCCAATTTTTAAGAACTGTTTCTCATTAATAAAATTAAAAGCCTCTCCTAAATGCTTCTCTATTATTAAAACCAATGTTCTTGATTATGCACCAAAATATTAGGGTGATGTTAAACAAAAGGAGGAGAAATTCCAATTTGTTCCAATGACAGGCACATTACTCCTATTTAGATCTTAAACAAAAAAGTTTCACCCCTTTCCTGGAACAGCATTACAGTTAGGAAAACCAGATCTCTCCCTTCGCTGGCTGCAACTCACTGCTCTGAACTCCCCCAAACCCTCTATTTTATGCTTCTGTTCCTCTGTGTGCACTACACCTTCTGATTTCGCTGTTGTCAGCAAATGTTATGACAGTTGCAGTTAGACTGAAGAAACACCTGAAATAAAAAAGTAACAAAGGAATGCAGAAATGCTCACATTATTTTTTCCTCTCCTAATAAGGCTAACTAGGTCAAAATAAATCCTGGACTGTAAAGAGAGTCCCAGACTCAACTAAACCTGAAATTATCACTGCTTAAAATTATGGTAGCCCTCTGAAGAGTGACACTAAAATGACATTGATGGATTCTCTCTCTTCATGATTTTTGTATCCAAGGTGCTCTGCTTACAATTAATAACATGTTTTTCTAGCTGCCGACTCTGCAAGTCCACGATGAGATAAGAAAAAATCAAAGCGTATTTCTTCCCTACTGTATTTCTTCACTTTTAAATAAAAGGGTCTGCAAGCTAAAATTTGCTCTTTGCCTGTAGTGCCCCGAATAAGGGTTGCACAGATACAACTGACTTAGTCTATTCTTGCTTGTTCATCATTACCACCAGAGTTAACTCTGTCCCACTGAGATGTAGTAGCTCTACAAACTAACAAGACTAGAATAAGATAGATATATAGCCATACCTAGTCAGTAGATCTGAGGAGCAAAGTTAAGTAAGATGGTACATATATAAGTCACTTTTTAGAGGAGAAAGTCCACATTTCAAAATTGACAGAACCAATGGTGCTGTCAGATGCAGTTCCATGGAACATGGGAGGCTCATTAATCAATGTTTGAGGACTGCTGCTTGAAACCGAGATGCAGCAGGGTAGACCAGCAGGTTCATTTCTGCCGTAAGTCTGCTTGGTGAACCTCTGAATATACATTATTTGGATTTACGACATGGACAGCTACATTCAGACCTCAGCAGTTGTAAATCTAGAGGGTTTCCATTTAATTCTCTGGATTCGCTCCATATTGACAACAGAATCTGATTCAGGGAGTGAGGCATTCATTCCTGCAGGACAGCCACCACAACCTAGCTTTTCCACTCCCGAGTACTGGAAAAATCAGCTCTTTCAAAGTGCTTTCCTGTTCCAGTTATCATTGCCTCCTGCCACCCGCATACCCACATAGATTAGTACTTTCCTTGTGTGTATGCTCGCTGTTTACATTCCAATTGTTTGTGCATTGTGCTTTGGGTGCAGCCCCAGTCCCCAGCCCACCTCAAACTTTCTTCTGAGTCCAATTTCCTTCAGACCAGAACTGGGGCCAGGGCTTGGAGAAGGGCAGTTGAGGGGGCCAGAGGAAAGAATCTGGCAAAAGGAAATATAATAGTCTTCAGGCAAAAACAACACATATCCTGAATGATCTTTAAGGAAAGGATCTGGCTTCACTGTGACTTCCAGTTTCTGAGGTCAACTCCAGGGTGGTCTGATGGCCAGTTTCAGAGCCAGGGCATCTGCTGCAGCCCTTTACAAGTGGCATTTAGCAGGGTCTTTTATGCTTGCTCCTCTAGGTTTCTACCTGCTGTAAAGGAGAGGGAAGAAATAGTAGCACTGTGTGGATTTGCAGACCTCAGAGGACCACAGTCAGGTCATGCATTCAGCAGTCTTTATAGTATAAACCACAGTACTACAATATACTCTGCACTATTAAATCATTGTTGAGACATGGCTAATTGTTGTTGCAGATTATCAACTGCAGAATAGTGAGATAACTGTATTTACTAATGTCACCGCTAACAGAGTAATTAATGCAAATCAGGTGGACTATATTCCAAATAAGAAAAGCAGGAGATTTTAGATATAATTTATTGCATGTTATGTAGGACTTTCAAGATAACTAAAAGCCACTCGAGATTTTTTCTAGATGCAGTCTTATTTAGATACAGCCCTTAAAAGTAAAATCTGGTCTTGGGTTAATATTTAGATGGTTGATTACATCAATTTATTCCTATCCTGAAGTGAAGTTACAGACAAATAACTTAAGGTCTTCTAATTTACCTCAAAAAAGCATAGAAACAGTCAGTTTCCCTTATTGCCACTGCTACCTGCAAGGTCTTTGCAGCCCTTGGAGATCTCCAGAACAGGAGTGGGCAATTATTTCAGGTGCAGGGCTGCTTACTGAGTTTTGGCAAGCCATCAAGGGCTGCACGGGTAGACCTACTCCTTGACAGGTGCCCCATCCCCTGGTCACCAGCTTGGAATGGTTGTCCCACCCCCTAACTCCTAATCTTTGCCACCAGAAGTACTTCTTTCAGCAAGGGGGTTTGCCATCTCAGAACCAGAAAAATACCAAATTATATCCTAAAAATCAAACATGTACTACAACATTCATTACTTTCATTTCCAGAAATATTTTTGTCCTTATTTACATGTTAGTGTAGTGTACATAGAGGTGATAGTATAATAGCGTAAAATGAAGTCTCACTCTTTTATATTGTGGGAGGGTATGGGTAGGTGGGTATATGTTTGTGGGTGTGTGGGTATGTGGAGTGAGGGGGAAGGGTGTGGATGTGTATGTGGGGGCTGGATAGGCATGGTTATGTGTGGATGGGTCACTGGGGAGGATTGCGGCATGCGTGGAGGGGAAGGGTTTGCCTGCAGCCCCCCTGTGGCAGGCAGAGCCTCTACCAGCACTCCTCCAAGCCCAGGCTCTGGGCTCCGGGGTCTAGCCACTCCTGGCCCTGGGGTACCAAAGCAGGACCTGTCCTCCTGCTCCCTGCCACTTCCCCCTCCGATCTGCCACTGCTGCCCTTCTCATCCCACTTCCCCTTCCCCCCCGCTTTAACACCAGCTGCACAGCCAAGACCGCAGGACATAGCAGGTACCAGCCCAGCCCAGTGCCGCACAGAGCCAGCCAAGAATTGCAGGGACCAGGCTGGTTCCTGCTGAGTTCTGCAACCCAGCACTGCAGCTGGGAACCATGTGTTGCCAGAGTGACAGCAGCTGTGGGCAGGAAAGCAGGGAAATGACTGCGGCAGGTGGTGAGGGGGGGAAGCGAGCAGGAACGTGGAGTGCAGCAACAGCTGGGCAGGAGCACAGGGCCCATACTGGTGGGGGCCCAGGGTGGGGTATGGCCCTGGCACACGGGCATGGGTCCTGCATGCCCACCCAACCGCTGCTGTACTCTGCAAGCCTACTCACTGCCCCTTCCTCCCACCTTCCACAGCCATTTCCTTGCTCCCCAGCCCTTGCCTACCTGCCGGCTGCCTGGGCACCTCATGGTGTCCAGCTGCACTACCAGGACCACAGGAGCTGGCCTGGCCCGGCCCCAAGGACTGGGGCGATTGCCCGCAGTCCTCCCCTGCCTCCCTCTCCCCCTTTCTTATCCAAGTTTCCCTCCGGTGCAGGGAAGCAGGAACAGCCCCAAGTTCCCAGGTCAGAAGCCTCTGCTAGGCAGAGGCTTCTGGGTGGAGGGGTGGGCCGAGTTGGCCTTGCTACTGCAGCTGCTTAGTCCTGACGCTGGCTCCCCCTGGGTCCTACTGCCACTGGCCCCTGTTATTTTCGACAGACAGCCAGGAGCAGATTAATATTTGTTTTTTTTAATTTTTTTAGGGGCCCCGTGGGCCAGATGGAATAGCCTGGCAGGCCGGATCTGGCCCATGGGTCATATTTTGCCTGCCCCTGCTCTAGAAGTATAAAGGAAATATCAGGTGACAGGCTGCATAAATTACTCCTATATGCAGATGGCATCTTGTTGCAAGTAAGTGACCCAAGCAGAGATGTAGGGTGGAAACATTTCCGGTGCTTTATTTTTCCGTGGGAAATGTTCTATTTCTAAAAATTCATTGTTTCATGAAATTCATTAGTAACAATGAATGGATGCCAATACAATATTAAGCAAGCTTGGCAGCCTCAAATTTGTAATTAATGTTTTTCAGGTGATTATCTCTGGGAAGCCCGAGAGAGTACATATATGTTTTATTGATTTGAAAACAGGCGGGTAAATACACTCACAAAATAATCCAAACCAAAAATCAAGTTATGAATTCACCTAATTTGCTGTGCAGGTCAAATCAAAACCAAAGCTAAAATTATTATTTTATCTCAAACTGCAAGTGAAACCAAAACCAAAACTAAAACTGTTTAATTTTTGTTTCATTTTGAGTTCAACAAACATATAAAGCAGCGTCTCATTTCTTTTCTTGAGTTGGGGAAGTTGGAAATGTTTGCATAAGATCTGCTAGTTTTTTAGTTCTTTGGGTTTGAAGTAGTCATAATGATGCCTAATCAGAAAAAAAAATTAGTGCGTGGTATCATTATAGTAAAGTTCAAGCCACTGAAGGATGGAAGAAAGTTGGTAGATGTAAATACTGTGGATAGGAGTATGCTAACAACACAACAAGAATGAAGAAACATTTGACATGTAGAAACTGTCCTAAAAAAGTACAAGCCATATACAGAAAACTAATACAACCCAGTGGTGGAACAACATCATCTGAGAAAAGCCTACTTCAGGACTTCTAGGTAAATAAACAAATTAATATGTTAAACAACACACAGTATAGACTAGCATCTATACTGTTTTAGAACATTATAATTTTAGAAGTTGTTAATGCAACTCTGGACTACTATTTATTCATTCAAAATATTTGTATCCTGCTTGTACTAAGCACCCAAAGCGGTTTAGGCTTAACCATATATTTTTAAAAATGACATAATAGATAAATAGTTAACTATTTCAACCCAGCAGAGCGAGCTTAGTCCTTTGGCTGATGGCAGAGGCCAGACCATACTTCCCTTTGGCTCTGCAATCCCAGGGGAACTGAGCAGCAAGTTGAGCAGCAAAGCGTTCTTTCTGACAGGGAGAAGGGAAGCAAGCTTCCTGCCGCTTCTCCTTCTGATGGATAAAACCAGACTAGAATAAGCTAAAATAAAACTCTTTTACCCCCTTTTGTTGCAGGAACTTGGTAGCTCAAGTGATATAGCAGATTTGCAAAAAATGGAAAATGAAAATTTTGAGCTGCTAGGTCTCAGGGAAGAAGAAGCAGGATCCTTGCTTTCAAGATCACCATCAGCAGATATGAGTAGCTGTTCAAGACAGTAGAGCTTTTTATCAAGCTTTGTGGATAAAATGTCAAAAGAAGATGAAGAAAAAGCAGATGAGACATGAGCTTCAGCTATATTTGCAAGTGGTACACCTCTTTCCATAACTGAAAATCAATACTGGAAAGAGCATTACAAACTAAATCACCCATCATACAAGTTACCATCAGGTTATTGCTCATCACATTCTCTCTTGAATAGAGAGTATGACAGAGTTCAAATAATGGTTATTCAAAGGATTGGTCAAGCAGAATCACTGACTCTGATGTCAGATGGATGGACTGATATACTAGGAAATCCTTTTTTGAACATTATGTTAGCAACATCTGAACCAACATTCCTGAAATCATTGCTACAAAATCTTCTCACCATACAGATGAATACATAGCCAAATTACTGAGTGAAGAGATTGAAAGTGCAGGTCCCTCCAGGGTACAAGCCCTTATAACTGATAATGCAAGTAACATGGTAGCTGCATGGCAAATATTAAAGGCACAGTATCCTCATTTAATAGTATTTGGCTGTCTTGCTCATGGGTTAAATCTTCTGGCAAAGAACATAGTAAGAGTGATTACAATGAAGAAAATATTAGCAAAACGGAAAGCAACTGTGAAGGTATTCAATCATCATGTTGCTAATCTGACTTTGACAAAATTACAGAAAGAGAAGCCGGGGAAGGAAAGTGGACTTCTACTGCCAGGAGAAACTAGATGGAGCTTGGCTACAAAGTGTTTACATCAGGGGTGTCCAACCTTTTTGAATGTGGGGCCGGATCATGAACTTTTTATCACCCAGTGGGCTGGCGAGCCATATTCAAAGACCTCACAGGAAGTGGTATCACATCACCTCCTCCCCCCCCCAACTGAAAGTACAGTGTTTACTTTAGTTTCCTGTCGTAGCACCTCAGGCCTCAGAAAGCAGCTTGGAGGGCCGCACGGCAGCCAGCAGGCCATAAGTTGGACAAGCCTGATTTACATGGTTTTCTGTGCACAAAGAACTATTTGCAGTTCTTCCCACATAAACAGATGACACAGTATCCCAGATTATTCCCGTGAACATTCAGAAGCAGATTCTCAACAATGATGCATTTTGGGTTTGAGTTCAAGGAACATTCAATTTGCTATTACCAGTTTCAATGGCTATCAAGAAACTGGAAGGAGATGCACCAAGCCTTTCAAATATTCCAGAGATATTAGGACAACTGAATGAAAATCTAATTGAGCTTTTTTTGCCTTCTTCACCTCTATCCAAAAAAGTAGTAGTAAAACAAATGTTTATTAAGAGATCTAACTTTTGCTCTCATCCAGTTTATATGGCAGTAAACCTTTTGGATCCTCAACACAGAGGACAACATTTGTCAGAAGATGAATCATCTACTGATCTCAATACAATTAAGACAGTAGCTAAGAAAGTCCCCAGCATCGACAAAATAGCTGTGACAGACATTGCCGAGTACTGAGCAACAGAATAGCTTTGAAGCAAAGACATAATTTAGGGGGCGGCAGAGAATACGTCTCCTCTCACATGATGGAAGGGATACTATAATACCCAACTGCTGTCCAGGATTGCTCTAAGGATCCCAAGCATTCCACCAAAAGCACCTTTCTTGGGAACGGAACTAAAAGGCTTCCAGCTCAATCAAGACAAAACAAGAAAAGGAATAGTCTAACAAGTGAATGCACTGCTAAACTTGTTTCTGTTTCTCAAAATCTCTTGCTTCTGGAAAATCAGTCAGAAGCACAATTAGTGAAGAAGCAGCAGTGTGATAAAAAGTTGCCCTTGCCAATAGACTCATTGGTAAAACCATCCTTTAGCAAAAGAGAATGTGGTTCAAGTAGATCTAAATCAGATTTGCCTCAATCTGATTCTGAAATGGAACAATGAAGTAGTGCAAGTGATTCTACAGATAGTGAGTGACAGTGAAACTAGAGGCATCACAATGACCTCAGTGGAAGACAGTTAAACTCTGGTGAAATACATGAGTGGACAACCATAGCATATCATGCATAGTTCTTTGGGTGTGCTAAAATTAGTGTCAACATTTTTCAGTGCCTTCATTTTTTTTCTTAAATTTAAACAATGTAAGGCAAGTACATGCCGTTGTGTATTGTCTTTACATTTTTAGAAGTATTCCAATAAAAATAATTTCTTTCCACATAAAACTTTGAATTTGCTTGAATATAACATGTAAACCACATTAAGTATGCTGTATTTAATTTTTTTCCTAATCAAATATTTCACAAATTGTTAGGGGTGGGAAGGGACCTTGTAGATCATTGGGTCCAGTCTCCCTGCACTAGGCAGGAAAAGACAACTGGGCTCAAGTGATCACAGCAAGATGACTGTCCAGTTTCGTTTTGAAGATTTCCAGGGTAGGTGACTGCACCACCACTGGAGCGAGTTTATTCCAGTCTGGACACTCTGACTGTGAAGGAGTTTTTCCGAGAATTGAGCCTGAAGTGGCCTTCCAGGAGTTTGTATCCACTGCTCCTGGTCTTCCCCAGGGGTACCCTGGTGAACAGCTGTTCACCGAGTTCTTGATGTACCCCCCCAATGTAGCAGTAAGCCACTACCAAGTCCCCTCTTAGCCTTCTCTTCTGTGGGCTAAAGAGGCCCAAGTCCCTCAGCCTCTCCTCATAGGGCTTATCTTGCAAGTCCCTGATCATACAGGTGGCTCTTCTCTGGACCCTCAAGTTTTTCCGTGTCCTTGTTGAAGTGCAGTGCCCAGAACTGGACGCAGTGCTCCAGCTACAGTTTCATCAGTGCTGAGTACAGTGGGAGTATCACTTCCTTAGTTTTGCATGAGATGCAATGGTTAATGCATGCCAGCATGTTGTCTGCCATCCTGGCCACAGCATCGCACTGCCGACTCATGTTCATGTGATGGTCAAACACTACCCCTAGGTCCCTTTCAGCCGTGGTACAAGTCAAATTGTCACCACTGAGCCTGTAGGTATGTTAGGGATTGTTTGCCCCCAGATGGAGCACGTTACACTGAGTGTTGAACTTCCTCTGGTTCCAGTGTGTCCAGCCTGTCCAGGTCCACCTATATCTGCAACCTATCTTCTGCCATGACCATGCTCCCCACATAACTTGGTGTCATCTACAAACTTGGCCAGCGAGCTTTTCACCCTCGCATCCAAATTACTGATAAAAATGTTGAAAAGCACCAGTCTAAGCATAGATTCCCAAGGGACACAACTAGCCATTTCATGCCAGGACAACAGATCCAATCATGAGAACTCTCTGGGTCCTACAATGTAGCCAGTTTTCCACCCACTGAACTGTTGAGCTGTTAAGCCCCCAGTCTTCCATTTTTTCTACCAGGATATTGTGGGATACTATATCAAAAGCCATTTGGAAGTCTAGGTATATAACGTTGACATTCTCTCCTGTGTCCAGGTGACAAGAGACCTGTTTGTAGAAGATGAGATTGGCAAGACAAGACTTACCCGCAACGAAGCCATGCTGGCTCTCGTTCAGAATCTTACCCTCAACAAGCGTATCACACATAGATTCTTTAATGAGTTTTTCCAGGATTTTCCCTAGGATGAAGGTTAGACCAACTGACCTATAGTTGCCCAAGTCCTCCCTCTTCCCCTTCTTGAAGATGAGCACAATGTTGGCCCTCTTCCAATCCTCATGGATCTCCCCTACGTGCCACAATTGCTGAAAGAGTTTTGCCAGGAGATCCGCAATGACCTCAGCCAGCTCCATCAGCACTCTCAGGTGAAGTCCATCTGGTCCTGCTTACTTACAAATGTCTAGCTTTTCTAGTTGGTTTTGCAGTAGCTCAGCATCCATAGTGGGAAGGCAGTCATTCTCACCATGCCCCCTATAAACTGTATCTCACTTGTCTTTCCCCTTGGTCCAATGAAATACCAAAGCAAAGTGAGTATTCAGGAGCTCAGTTTTTTCCTGAGTGTCCATTATGAGCTATCCCAAGGTGTTAAGCAGGGGCCCCATGCTTCCATTTGTTTTCCTTCTGCTCCCTACATACCTAAAGGAGGCACTCGGGAGCCAGGAGCAGCAGGGAGAGGAGGGATCCAGGCACACGTGTGTCCCACATGCACATGTGCCCCCTCACCTGACCCAGAGCAGAGGCGAACGCAGCAGCAGCAGAGCCAGCAGCAGGGGCAGCAGCAGCTGAACCCCCTAAGGTAAGTGGGGCAGAGGGACTGACACAGCTGAGCCGGATCTGGAGGGGAAGCCCCCCGGATCCCTCTTAACTGGGCCGGTAGGGAGCCACGCTTCTGAGCCACACAAACAGAGCACGCAAACAGGCACGTTCTGTGAGAACACGCCAGCGTTTGCATCAGCAGGCAAGCAGGAAGGGCCAGGAGGGAGGCTCCTGCTAGCATGGGGCGAAGGCACTCCACTCAGCCAGAAACAAGCAGCAACTCCTACGATGGTGTTGGCACAGAGTGCTGCCAGGGACCCTACCTGGGGGGCACAGCATTCCTGGGGCTTGTCTGAGGCCTCCACCCAGACAGAGCCTACAGAGGGGCTGGCATCCCCCAGCCCCTGGCCTGTGGGAGTTGCCCAGCAAGGCCTGGGGGGGGCAGGGATTGGGGACCCCCCACACCTGTCCTGCAGGCACCCGCCTTAGGGCCCTGGAGGTGCAGGTGAGGGAGCTCCAGGAGGAGGTTAGCAGGCTGAGGGAAAATCAGGGAGGCAGAGGAAGAAATTGACAGCTATTTTCTTTCCCTGCAGGGTTACGCACCCAAGGAAGAACCACCCCAGGAGGTGCCCTCCACTGCAGAGTGGCAGACGGTCACCTCCAGAACGAGGGCTGCTCGTAACACAGCAGTACCAGTTCCTCCAGTCCAGCTAGAGAACAGGTATGAGGCCCCGGCAACTCTGGAGGAAAAGAAAGGAGAGGAGGAAACTGGAGAGGAGGCAACTCCACACTCTCCACGATCCAAGCAGCCTGAAGGAGCTAAGCAGTCCAGGAGGAAAAAGCATCGAGTGATCGTCATAGGCGATTCCATCCTGAGAGGTACAGAGGGCCCCATCTGTCGCCAGGACCCCTCGACATGCGAGGTCTACTGCCTACCTGGAGCAAAGATTCAGGACGTGAAAGGGATGATCCAAGCTGTGATCCAGACCACTGATTACTACTCCATGGTCCTAATCCATGTGCGTATTGATGATGTGGCCAGGAGAAGCCCTGATCACCTGATGGCGGACTACCACACTCTGGGGTGCGTGCTAAAGGAGATAGGCGCACAGGTGGTTTTCTCTTCTATCTTACTAGTGAGTGGATGTGGAAGATGGCATGCAACGTGCATCGCGGAGACCAACTGGCGGCTTCAGGAATGGTGTCTCGAGTCAGGCTTTGGCTTCCTCGACAATGACCTGAACTTTCCAGACATCTCCTGGGAAGAGCAGTCAGCCTGGTCTGAATGCTCACATAAGTACCTAGCCAGAATGATGGAGGATCTAACCCAGGAGGTGCACAGCCCCACCAGGGGAGACTCCTTGTTGGACCTGGTGCTGGCCACGGGTGACGACCTGGTGAGGGGCCTGCGGGTGCTCGACCACCAGGGCGACAGTGATCATCGCCTGCTGGAATTCACCATCAAGCGCAAGGTGGCAAAGGCCTGCAGCAAGGCAGAAGCCCTAGATTTCAGGAGGGCGGACTTCAATGAGCTAAGGAGAATAGTCGGGGAAGCACTGAGGTCCCAGAGGGGAGGGGAGCCAGGTGTCCAAGACCTTAAGGAGACGATCCTCCAAGCCCAAAGGGAGGTAATCCCAACATGGATCAAAGGGAGCAGGAGGGCACACAAGCCCCCATGGCTCACCAGAAGCATCCGGGAATGTCCCCTAGCAAAAAGGGAGGTGTACACCCAATGGAAGGGAGGGGCCATCACCAGGGAGGACTATACTGCAGTCGCTCGGGGATGCAGG
>NW_017728914.1:4487579-4510021 GCF_001723895.1 Crocodylus porosus | reverse complement strand
TAGATATCAGGAGGCGCTACTTCAGTGTCAGGGCAGCTAGGGTCTGGAACCAAATTCCAAGAGAAGTGGTGATGGCTCCTACCCTGGGGGTCTATATGTACACCTTGCTGGGGTCGTTTGACCCCAGTACTCTTTCCTGCCATGGCAGGGGTTGGACTAGATGATCTGCTCAGGTCCCTTCCAACCCTAGAAGGTATGAAACTTCTAATTGTCCTTGACTCCCTTGGCTAACTTAAACTCAGTCGCCACCTTAGCTTTCCTAATCATTTTTCTACAGGTGCAGACCCCTGTTGTATAGATCTCCTTGAGAACTGTCCCTAGCTTCCACTGAGTGCATGCCTCTTTTTTCTTTTTCAAGAGGACTGCAATGTCCCTATTGAGCTAGGGTGGCTTGTCAGCCCTTCTGCTACCCTTCCTCTTCATGGGAACAGTTTTCTTTTGTGCTTCGAGGATCATGTCCTTCAGGAACAACCACTCTGTGTACCCCATTCACCTTCCATCCCTGGTCACGCATCGCCTCCCCTACTAATGCCCTGAGCCTGTTGAAGTCAGCATTTTTGAAGTCCAGGACTTCAATCCTGCTAGTTAATTTGTCAACCTTGCTGCAGACAGTGAACCTGATGAGCTCATGCTCGCTATTGCCCAGGCTACCCTCAATGTTCAAGCCACACACCAGATCATCTCCTTTGGCCAAGAACAAGTATAGGATAGCAGTACCTCTGGCTGGCCCTTGCACTTCCTGGGCCAGAAAGAGCTCCTCAATTACAGTTAGGAAGCTACATGACCAATCCGACGTAGCCAAGCATTCCTCCCAATCGAAGCTGACCTCGTGAAGGAATACCTTGACAGGTTGGATACCTTTGTCAGCCGGCCCTGATGGGTTACACCCAAGGGTACTCAGGGAGCTGGCGAGCATCATAGCTCAGGCCCTGGCACGGATCTTTGAGAGCTCTTGGCACTCTGGTGAAGTGCCCAATAATTGGAAGAAGGCCAACGTGGTGCCTATCTTCAAAAAAGGGAGGAAAGTACATCCAGCAAACTACAGGCCCATCAGCCTGACCTCTATCCTGAGGAAGGTCTTGGAAAAGATTATCAAGGAGGCCATCCTTAACAGACTAGCTGAAGGCAATATCCTGAGGGATACCCAGCATGGGTTTGTTGCAGGTAGGTGTTGCTTAACCAATCTCATTTCCTTTTATGACCAGGTGACTTATCACCTGGACAAGGGGGAAGAGATCGGTGTTGTATACCTCAACTTCAAAAAAGCCTTCAATCTGGTATCCCATGATCACCTCTTGCCTAAACTGGCTAATTGCGGCATTGACATCACCACAATCTACTGGCTGGGGAACTGGTTCCACGGTAGGACCCAGAGGGTGGTGTTCTGTGGGAGCCAATCGTCTTATTGCACTGTGACCAGTGGGGTCCCTCAAGGCTCTATCCTAGGGCCTACACTGTTTAACATTTTCATCAATGATGTGGACATTGGTGTCAGAAGTGGACTGGCCAAGTTTGCCGATGACACCAAACTTGGGTAAAACATCCACACCTGGGAATAGGAAGCTGATCCAGGTGGATCTGGACAGACTCATGAAATGGGCGGACGAGAACCTGATGGTGTTCAACACCGAAAAATGCAAGGTTCTTCACCTTGGGAGGAAAAATCTGCACCATGCTTATAGGCTCAGTAGTGCTACACTGGTTAGCACTACAGATGAAAGGGACTTGGGTGTCATGGTTGACCACAAGATGAACATGAGCCTTCAGTGTGATGCTGTGGCTAGTAAAGTGACCAAAACTCTGGCTTGCATCCATAGATGGTTCTCAAGCAGATCCCGGGATGTCATTCTCCTGCTGTACTCGGCCTTGGTGAGGCAACAGCTGGAGTACCGCGTCCAGTTTTGTGGTTCACAATTCAAAAGGGATATGGAGAAGCTTGAGAGGGTGCAGAGGAGAGGCATACGCATGATCAGGTCAGGAAGACAGACCTTATGATGAGAAGTTGAGAGCAATAGGGCTATTCAGCCTGGAAAAGCGCAGGCTCAGGGGTGATCTGGTGGCCACCTATAAGTTTATAAGGGGTGCTCACCAGGATCTGGGGGAATGTCTGTTCACTAGAGCGCCCCAAGGGATGGCAAGGTCAAATGGTCACAAACTCCTCCATAAACATTTCAGGCTGGACATAAGGAAGAACTTCTTCACTGTCTGAGCCCCCAAGGTTTGTAACAGACTGCTGCTGGAGGCGGTTCAAGCACCCACTTTGAATGCCTTCAAGACACATTTGGATGCTTATCTTGCTGGGATCCTATGATCCCTGCTGACTTCCTGCCCCTGGGGCAGGGGGCTGGGCTCTATGATCCTCCGGGGTCCCTTCCAGCCCATATGTCTATGAAATCTATGTCCGGGTAGTTGAAGTCGCCCATGACAACCAAGTCCCTTGCATGTATAGCCTCTGTCAGTTCTTGAGAGAACTCCAGATCAAGCTCCTCCCCTTGGTTCAGTGGCCTGTGGTAAATGCCCACAGTTAGGTGTCTCTCACTTCACCCCCACTCCCCCTCCCCACCAAATACTTGTGGCTATTGGGACATAAAATTAACATGGGTATACTTTTTTGTTTTGTTTACTAAATATAAGTCAAATAAACATGCTAAATCAGATCATGCTCTATTTAGGGCATTGGAAAATTTTCCAATTCAAAATTTTACAGAAAACCCATGTCTCTGGACCCAAGCAAAACTTCTTGCAGCATTAAATGTCATGGGGGAAACGTGGAAAAATCTCTACATAGAGGTTAAATAGTTTGAATCAGAAACTTTAACCTTAATTGAAATCTACAGTTCCTCAAGGATTAAACAGGGTAAAGGTAAAACAAGTTACAAATAATTAAACTTGAATAGGGGATAGATGGAAGTTTTTGTAAGACCTGGAAAGTAGTTGAAGGCAGACCCAAAGAAATGAAATTCCCTGGCTTTACATCATAGATGTGTGCTTGGGAAAGGAGAGAGATTCCAGCCCCCCACCTCTCAGTTTCCTGAAAAGTTGAGGGGAGGCTCTTACAGTAAAACAAAAACATTTATTTAAATGCTTATTTAGGATAGAATAAAAGGCAAAAACTCCTAGATTCAAGAAACATTGATTAACTTTTCAATGTACATCACAGATGCATTCATTTTGGATTCCAAGGGGAACTCGCTCTCACTAATTCAAGAAAGCATAGTGGATATTTTGAGTTTCTTTAAAAAAAAAAAAAAAAACCACACAAGATGATTAAGTAGGAAAGACAGCATGAGACAGAATGCACAGAACAAAATAAGGGAACATTTGCAAGTTCAATTTGATAACCACATATATAAAAGAATTTAAAAAAAAAAAAAAACCCAAACAGCTAGAGCCACTGAACTATGCCATTAGTTACAGATGACCTAATGGTATCTCAGCCATGCAACTGGTCCAATAAAAGATAATCACCCACAAAAAATTATTGCCTCTTGCATTAATTACAGCTGTAATCTATGAATGAACAAAGCTAAAACATTCCTTGTGAGTAAACCGACCAAGTTACTGAGAAAGATCAGCTTGTGTTCACCAAAAATCTGATTTCCATTAATTCCTTATAAAGTATAGTAAGTAGCATCCCAATATACTTGGGGTCCACATGGGAGATCAGTGTAAAGAAGAGTCAGAGTGAAAGGCACCAGGAAAAAATCCACTGTTTTAGTAACTGGAGCAGCATTTCCTTGGGGGGAGGGGCTGCAGACAGACTCTTCTGCGCAAGGCAAGCCACGCCTACAGCTGAGTGGCCTTGGTAGGTGCAGGATATTCAAACCTACATCAGTTGGGCCTGGACGTCAAAGCAGGCACACGTGTATAGCAGCACGCATGTGCCCTCTGATCCCCCTGACCATACCACACCAGAGCGACCAGTCTCTGCTGGGCAAGGAATCACCAGAGAGGTAAGTGGGGTGAGTGAGGGGCTAGCTGTAGGGGACCTGGAAGGGTTTTCCCACCCTCTGATCCCTATATAGTGGTGGCAGGAGACAGCTGCACTCCCAAGCCATGTGAACAGTCCACACAAACAGGTGCGCTCTTCTGTGGTGTGCCGGAGCTTACCAGGAGTTTGCTCAGGAGGGGCCTGAACTCTAGGTGTCAGCAGCCTCGGACAGAGACTTCAGGTGAGCAGAAGAGGAGGAGTCTTAAATCATAGTAAAGACACGGCATGCAGCCAAGGAGCCTGTCCTGGCGCTGCCTCCTACCCAGGGCTCCTCTGAGGCCTCCATCCAAACAAAGCCCTTGTGAGGGGTTGGCAGCACCCTGGCCCCCTGTCTGCGGGGATTACCTGGCAGGACCTCTGGGGCCTGGAGGGGCCAGGGGTACCAGGGATCCCCTCACCTGTCCCACATGTGCTTGAGGCCCTGGAGGGGCAGGTGAGGGAACTTAGCTCACTGAAGTCCACCCTCCTGAGAGAAATGGAGGGAGTCATCTGTCGCCCGGATCCCATGGTATTGGGGGGGGAGGGGAATGCTGCTTGCCAAGAGCATGGATTTAGAAAGTCTCCACAAGGATTCCTGACCTCATCTGGCCCTCCGACTACTATCCCACGTTCCTCATCCATGTGGGTACAAATGATGCGGCCTGGAGTAGTACAGACTGGGTAATGAGTGACTACATGGCTCTGGGAGCCAGGCTTAGGAGTTCAGGGGTGCAGGTGGTCTTCTCATCTATCCTCCTGGTCAGCAGTCATGGCCAGCATCACAGCAGCTGCATTGGAGAGGTCAACTTACAGCACCAGAGCTGGTGCCATAGTGCAGGTTTTGGCTTCTTCAACCACGATCCTCACTTCTATGAAAGGGGCACGCTGGGATGTGATGGTCTACATCTTTCTTCAAAAGGTAAGCATCTGTTCTCTTGCAGGTTGGCCGATCTCCTACACAGGGCTCTAAACTAGGTTTGTTGGGGGCCAGGGATGCTGAAGACAGAGTGAACCTAGGATCAATGAAGCACAAGCCACATGCTGGAACAGTCCACGTAAGTACCAAGGGGCCCATTAGGCATGAGGACAGTGGGGTACCAAAGGAACCCATCAGGGATCTTAGGTGTCTCTATACTAATGCTAGGAGCATAGGGAAGAAGCAGGAGGAACTCATCATACTACTGCTTGCAAACAAAGATTTTGACCTGGTTGGGTTAACAAAAACCTGGCAGGACCCTACCCACGATTGGGCAGTAGGCATTGAGAGCTATAGGCTGTACAGACAAGATAGAGTAGGGAAAAAGGGGGTAGGCATTGCTCTCTATGTTAAGGAGCAATATATGTCATCAATAATCGAGATGGGATCAGATGAGGGGCAAATTGAGGTACTGTGGGTCAGAATACAAGGGGGTCGAAGGGAAAGAGACTTCGTAGTGTGGGTCTATTACAAACCATCACACCAGGAGGATGAGTTAGACCTGGAATTCTTGAGGCAGCTCTCAGAGGCAGTACACTCAAGGGACATGGTTGTCATGGGTGACCTAAACTACCCTGACATTTGCTGAGAGCAGCAATCAGCTAGATCTGCCCATTCACATAGGTTCTTAACCAGCATACAGGACCTTCATCTAATGCAGGAGGTATATGATCCCACTAGGGAAAATGCCTTAGTGGACTTAGTGCTTGCTACAGGGGATGACCTGGTGGGTGATCTGAAGATAGAGGGTAACCTAGGGGATAGTGACTAGGGGTGTGTGAAGTGGGCCCCATTCAATTTGGATTCAGCCCAAATCAGGAATAGTGATTTGATTTGTCGATTTGGATCTCTGTCCCCAATTCGATTCAGCCAAATCTGAATTTGAAGATTCGATGCTGTTTCAGAGAATCAGTGATCTGAACATAGACAGTTTTAAAAGCTTTTTCCACATATCTTGAGGTAGCAGGGGCAGCTCACAATTGCCATGATGCTGGAGCGCATGGAGCATACCACAGGAGTGCGGGAGGGCCCTCCCTGTGCTCGGCAGTGAACCCAGTAGTGGACGGGAAGCACTTTGGCCAGGGAGCGTGTTGAGGGCCCCACTTGCCCAGCGATTGGCTGCAGGGGGACCCTGAGTGTCCCTCCAGACCCAGGAGGCACCAGTCACTGAGCCGGGAGGGTGCGGGCTCCCCCCCCCCATATGCTCCCCAGCAGACCCAAAAGTGGACTGGAAGTGCTTCTGGTCCACTTCTAGGTCTGCTGTTGAGCACGCTGGGGAGCCCCCCATGCTTCTGTGGGACACTCTATGTGCCCCAGCATTGCAGCACTCATGAGCCACCTGCTACCTAGAGGTACGTAGAAAAAACATGTAAAGCTGTCCTTATGTCTGAATCTCCAAATCGATTCAGACGGTTCTATTTTGATTCAGAGAAATTAAAGGGTCCTCCAATTCAATTCGGATTTGGACATTCGGCCACCAAATCGGACCAAATCTCCGCCAAATCGAATCAGGAACCGAAGCTTCACACAGCCCTAACAGAGCCACCAATTGTTAGAATTCACTATCCAGTGAAAAGGTAGGAAAGATAACTAGTAGGGCAGAAGTGCTAGACTTCAGAAAGACTAACTTTGATGAGCTCAGGGGATTAGTAAGTGAGGCATTGAAGGGCAAGAACACTGGTAAGGTGGGAGTTCAGGAAAGGTGGGCATTCTTCAGGGGAATGATCCTTCAGGCACAAAAGGGGACCATCCCAGTGCATACAAAGGGAGGCAAAAGAGCTAAGAAACGTTTTGGCTGAACAGGGAAATCCAGGAGAGCCTAGGGAGGAAAAGAGTCATACAGACTGTGAAAGCAGCGGGTAACCATCAAGGAAGAGTATACCTGCTTGGCTTACACTTGCAGGGAATCAGTTAAGGAAGGCCAAAGCAGAAATGGAACTCAGGCTGGCTACAAAATTCGACACAACAAAAAGTCTTTCTTTAGATACATAGTGAACAAAAAGAAGATGCATAGTAACAAAACAGACTAGGACAATTGGTAACAGATAGGAGAGGCAAAGCTGCACTCCTAAATGAGTTCTTTGCATGTATTCTTAAACATGGATAAAGACATATCTCCCAAAGATGGTACAGAAAGGCACAAGAGGGACTCCAACCCACCAACAGTTAGTGCTAACCTAGTGAAGGGACATTTGAAAGGGCTGGACATGTTTAAGTCAGCAGGCCTGGACAATCTTCATCTAAGGGTGCTGAAGGAATTGGCCAGTGTCACTGCAGAACCACTGGTGAGGTTGTTTGAGCATTCATAGCACTCAAGATGGGTCCCAGAGGACTGGAAAAAGGTGGCCCCTATTTTCAAGAAAGGGAGAAAGGATGATCCAGGTAACTATAGGCTGGTTAGCATCACCTCTATCCTTGGGAAAACCCTGGAAAAAATTATTAAAGATCACATCTGTGGGAGCCCAATAGGAAAAATAATGCTGAAGGGCAACACCAGCATGGTTTCATAGCAGGTAGATTCTTCCTGACTAACCTTGTTTCTTTTTATGACCAGGACACAAAATGCTTAGATGCAAGAGTTGAGGTAGATTTCATCTACTTGGATTTTAAAAAAGCCTTTGATAGAGTCGCATCCCATTCTTATAAACAAATTAGGCGATTGTGGCATAGATTCCTAAACAGGTGGAGAATTGGCTTATGGGGCGCACACAGAGGATGGTAGTGGATGGGTCATTTTCGACCTGGAAAAACGTGGAAAGTGGAGTTCCCCAAGGTTCGGTCCTTGGACCAGCGCTGTTCAATATCTTCATCCGTGACTTGGATGAGGATATGAAAAGCACTCCATCCAAATTTGTGGACGACACCAAATTACGGGGCAAAGTAAACACGCTGGAGGGCAGGGAGCCGATTCAGGTAGGCTGGGAATGTGGGCAGAGCAGAATAGGATGCAGTTTAACAAGGATAAGTGCAACGTGCTACACCTAGGGAGGAAGAATCACCAACATACCTACAGGCTGGGACTTGATTTTCTAAGCAGCACAGCAGCAGAAAGGCATCTCAGAGTCATAGTTGACTCCAGAAATTAACATGAGTCGCCAATGTGACAAAGTGATAAGTTTAGCCAGCTGCACTCTTGTATGCATTAGGTGCATCATAAGCAGATCTAAGAAGGTGATACTTCCCCTCTATGCAGCATTGGTAAGACCCGCAGCTGGAGTACTACGTCCAGTTCTGGGCACCGCACTTCAAGATGGAAGTGGATAACCTTGAGAGGGCTCAGAGGAAGACTACTCATATGGTTATGCGCCTACAGGTAAAGATCCTATGAGGAGAGATTGAAGGATCTGAATCTCTTCAGCCTCCGCAAAAGGAGGCCGAGAGGGGATCTTGTGGCTATCTACAAATTCATTGGAGGGGTAAGGGGACAGCAAGGAATAGCGAACACTGTTTACCAGGGCACCCCTTGGGATTACTAGGAACAATGGCCATAAACTGATAGAGTGCAGATTTAGATTAGACATTAGGAAAGATGTCTATATGGTGAGGGTTGCCAAAATCTGGACTGGGCTTCCAAGGGAGGTGGTGCTCTCCCCTAGCTCAGAGATCTTTAAGAGGAGGCTAAACAAGTACCTAGCTGGGGTCATTTGACCGCAGCGCTCTTTCCTGCCTAGGGCAGGGGGTCAGACTCAAATGTTCTACTGAGGTTCCTTCCAACCCTAAAAATGTAAGAAATTCATGAAATAATCAAAAGGCACAAATGTAAAATCATGTTTTAAAAATCTAATTTACCACTACTGAACAACTGCAGGATTGGATCCAAGATCTACATATTTTTGGCGTAAGTACTGAAAACACACACATGACCTAATCAACACAATACAAATAGTCACAAAGCCATGCAGATATGGAGAAATGGACAGAAATTATAATTAGCCTTCAACTACCTGAAGGGGGGTTCGAAAGAAGATGATGGAGCTAGACTCTTCTCAGTGGTGAGATGACCAAACAAGGAATAATGGTCTGAAATTGCAGCAAGGGAAGTTTAGGTTAGATATTACGAAGAATTTTCTCACCAGGAGGGTAGTAAAACACTGGAACAGGATACCCAGAGATGTGGTGGAACATCCATCCTTGGAGGTTTTTAAGACCCAGCTAGACAAAGCCTTGACTGGGATGATCTAGTTGGGGATGGGCCTGCTTTGAGCAGGCGGTTGGACTAGATTACCTCATGAGGTCCCTTCTAACCCTAATTTTCTATGATTCTGTAATTATGGACACTGGCTATATGGAAACATACTTCTACGCAGGGAAATGACACTTCACTTCTGAGGAACATTTAATCAAGGCAGGCAATCTGGATGCAGATTGAATCAGTTGTCAAAAAGAATAATTTTAAAAGCACTGAAAAGCAACTGCTTTCCCAGTAGAGGCGGAACAGACTACTAGCCTTAAATCAGACTGAAATTTTAGTGAGAAAAATCGGATAAAGTACAAGAGGGGAAGAGATAAATTTGAAGATGCATTGAGCTTTTTCTTAGATTACACCGATAGGTCATGGTCCACATTCATGATTCATGTATGAAATTCTGCAACATTATTCCAGAAGGGAAAAAAATTCTATAGAGGGCCTGACCTTGCCCAGCACACAGAGCATGCTGGGCATGGCACCTGCGAGTACAGATGATTGTGTTCCTGTGTTAATAGCAGTACATTGTTACCTGGAGATAGAAACAAGGACTAAGAAAGTAATTCAGGACTAAGAAATTTAGAGCTAAGGCCATCATTACACAAGGATAAGACTGTCTCAGACATCCCCATTCTTCACTCCTATTTCCATCCCATGTTCTTAACAGGAGAAGAGATAAAAGGCGCTGGAGACCTTCTAGAGCTCACGGCAGAGGATTCTAAAGCGTAATCAAAAAGCTTGTTCTTTCCACTGAGGCTCAGATCCCTTATGCTCCATTTCCCAGCACAAAGCAAGGGAAATGCAAGGTTCATGGGGGCCAGGAAGAAAGAGTACAAACTAGATTTGACTCTGGTAAGCAGTCACCTGAGAGGAGGGAATCCCAAGTTCTTGTCTTTTGGTGCTCTCTCCTTCTGCTCAATGAATTCCTTCCTTTCTGCGGCCCAGCTGTAACAGGAGGAAAGGGAAGAACTCCTTCCCCAATCTGATGTACAGCTCAGGCGTGAGTACACTCTGAGGAAGAAAAAGATGAGACTCTGAACCTCCTCAAACTGAGGAGGGTTTGAACCACTGAGTTAAGCATTATACAGGCATAGTATATAAAAAGGTGGACGCCACGACCTCCTCCCTTCACCTGTGATGTAAAATATAAAATAGCTATAACTGCCTTTTGTAGGTCACAATTTTAGTTAAGTGGACTTTCAGTGGCCATGGCTCATTTAAGGGAGCTAGTGTCCTTTTGGAAACCTGACCCTAAATTGTTTAAGATGTTTTTGGATTTTTTACTCATGATCTGCTACTGTAAATATAACAACATTAGGAACTGATCACAAAGCAGAAAGAAAGAAGCTGAAATGTGCATGTAAGGTTGTCTGCTCCTTTGGTGCAATCTGGTGCATTCCAGGTGGCAGAATATTTGCTTTGCCAAAACACCTTTGTGATCCAGAGCCAAAAAGTCCTCCCAGCTCAAAGGGAGGTTCAACAGAAATTCATCATTTCTTAGAGGACTGAAGTAGTAAAAAGCCTCCTTGGCCACTCCTGAGCATTCCTCTTCCACTCAAGCACAATGGAAAACATGCAAGTTAACCTCGAAGGCCTTTTTGAAGCACTTTAACAAAGCAATACAGTCAAGGTTTGCTTTAAGTAATCTTTTAAAGAAAAGATGAAAAAAGGAGTTTTGCCCTAGTAAAAACTGAACAAGGGCTTCAGAACTTGTCTGTAAATCCACCTAATTCCTGAGGAATCTTGCAGCTGTGCTTGTGACATGAAAATCTTGACAAAAATGATGGATGTGAGTCACAATGATGCATTCAGACTGAACCATTATTGGCATACTCTTGTGCTGAATGTGCTCCTCCCAACTGGAGCACCAGTGCTTCCCTGACAGTACCATCCTGAATTAGACATGAAGGAGGCTGAGGCTTAACCCTAGACTAAGTAAAATCACCACACAGCAAAAAATATACAATTTTTCCAGAACATTATGGGAAAAAAACACAAATTAAGGCTATAATAAACTTTTCAAAATTAGATGAAGCAAGTATTTTTATGAAGCAAAAACCCCAATTTGTTCATTCCAATTGCTAATCTAAAAAATTCAGTCTTCAGCAATGGTCTGTGAATCAGTGAGGTGCTACAATAGTTATGTTCCATTCTGAAAACGGCCAATCCATTAGCCATGTGCAGCTCACGGGTCTCTGAGGATAAAGAATTAGGCAGCAGACCAGGAGGAGTCACACTGGAGAGACTGCCCTTGCGGGAAAGCTAAGCAGAACACAAAGCTTTGGGGAACAAAGTTTGGAGAAGAAAGATGAAGAAGCTTGGGTCAAATCACTTGTTGCACAGAACAAGAGACTGGCTGGTTCAAGCACAAAGGATGGTATGAATAGTGCATAGTCACAAGTCAGAGAGGATAGCAAATCATATGCATAAGGAAAGGTAACTGAGTGAGTAGACTACCTGGTATGAGGACTCGTATGGAGAAAAGAAGAAGGGACGACAGCTAGTGGCCATAACCCCATTACTTTTCAGAACACTAAACATCTGCAATGCCCCCTGAGACTATCCAGGTTTTCATATTTGCTATTATTAGCCTGAAACATTTTCTGTCAACTACCACAACAGATTATGATAATTCCACAAGATAGATTCCCTGTAGATAAGGCAGTGAGTTCCTTTTTTAAATACCTGGAAGCAAGGCATTTGATCTAGTATAAATGAATCTTTTAAAATTAAATTTACCTTCATGCAAATCTGCAATGACCTAAAGAAATGGAATAAACTTTATATTTCCTTGATTGTACACACCAGGTTTTATGAAAATTAAACATATCCTTATGGTTTAACTATGTATTTCATGTCTGACTATTGCCGGCACTAACATAAATATTTCAGACAGTTGCACAAAAATACTTTAGAGTTAGGTTTGGGTCAATAATAAACTACAGGGATTCAGATGGATTCATTATTTCAGTAAAACTATTGGAAAGCTTTGGCTAACCTTAACATGTCCTTAATGTGTCCTACTTAGTGGCACAGGCAAGATCCCCGTCTGATTGGTGTAATACAAGACCTACAAATATACCCAACCAGCCTAATGCTGTCTCCCATCAAATCACTTTTGTCTGGATGACAGGCTGTGGCACAGAGTTCTTGGTAACTGAATCCTTGTAATTTTCCAACTTATCATAAGAAAGTTTGAGCAGAACCTGCAGCTCAACATATAGAAGCCTACTCCTTCTCCTAACATCTCCTTTTCTCAAAAAAGAAATCTGTGATCTCTTACAAGAACAGGCATGGCTCATTCAGTGGCTAAACATATTCAAAGCTGTAGAAGCCAAATGCCTAAAATATGGAACATGTACAGGGTATTTTATACCCCCAAGGATTCATTCTTGACAATAAAAATCACAGGGGATCTAAATTTGCAGGAGCAACTTCTGTAATTATACCCATAATGTGAACACATCTTTTGAGAGCTAGGTTTCTGAATATTTAAAAACTCAAGCAAATACAAAATTAGATAGGGGCTGACCCCTTTATTTCATGCAAAAAATGCAAGACATGGATGCATGAACAACAGAGCTATCTGGCCAGGACAGTTTGAAACCCCTTTGAAGCTAAACCCTTAGGAGGTTTAGCTCTATCAGAGTATCATTAGCTCCCTGCTGAACTTAAAAAGGCTTTCATACCTTACAGAAGGAACAACACCAGCATGCTCAATCAGCCTCCACCAACTCTCCCTTACAGGTCAAGCAACTATGACAATCAGGCACAGGCAGGACACCAATACAACACAAGTTTTACCACTGTGAGATTGGGTAGATAAAAGTGCAGTCAAAATGCTCCAACCCAAAAATCAGGGGGTGAGAGACAGGCTGGTGGGAGTGAGGAGGGGTGAAGGGAGATGTAGCAGGTAAAAGTGGAGAGGTATCTGGGGAGTTGCATGTCAGGCAGGTTATAATGCGTCTCAAATCCAATTGTCTATATTTAATCCATGTTTTTTTGTATCCAGGAGGTTGATGAAGTGAAGTTCATAGGCTCATCTCTGAGAAGTGATTTGTAAGTTCCCTTTGAAGATTAGAACTGAGAGACTGGAGAGAGTGCTTTTCTTGTGAGAAATGCGCCCCCCCCCCCAGGTAATTGGGTATTCTCGTCTTTAATATATTTCCGGTGTGCATGGGGGGCAGTGCCTGCCGTGCTCCCAGCTCCGCTCCCGGCCGTGCCGCCCGCAGCATCTGCTATTTCCGGTGTGCATTCATTCTGGTGCACAGTTGTTGTTTGGTCTCTCCTATGTATTTTTCATCAGGGCATTTGGTGTCTTGGATGAGATATATTACATTTCTGGAGGTGCAGCTGTATGATGCAGGGATGCTGATGGCTCTGTTGTGGGGTGTAGTAATTGTGGGGGTACTGAAGATATGTTGGCAGCTTTTGCATTTTCTGTCTTGGCATGGTCTGGATCTATTCAGTGTGTTTTGGGCTGGAGGAAGTTTGCTTCTGGTGATGAGGCTACCAAGGTTCAGTGCTTGTTTGAATTTACAAAACACTTTTCACAGATGAGCCTATGAACTTCACTTCATCAACCTTCTAGATACAAAAAACTCATGGACTCAATATAGACATTGGATTTATGACACACTATAACCTGCCTGACATCTGACTCCCCAGGTACCTCTCCACTTTTACCTGCTACATCCCCCTCCCCCACTTCCCAGCCTGTCTCTTACCCCCTGATGCCTCAATTTACATGTTCACTGACTGCGCTTTCTTGCATGCATACCAGCCTCTGGCTTCTTTACTATTCATTCCATCCAGGAAGAGCACACACACCCCCCCCCCCAAATGCAGATGCTTCCTCAGCCTGACAATGGGTTTTTAAACCCAAAAGCTTACTAAGATATATTTCTCCAACTATTCAGTTGGTCTAATAAAAGATATCAGATTGACCCAAAGGACCTTGTCTGCCCATGTCCTTAGACCAACATGGCTACAACCTACATCCCTTAACACACACAAGTGATACAAGTTTTGCTTTCAACAGTTTGAGGACCCGTATCACAGAAACTCCTGCACTTATCTCCCTGAAACTTGGCATGCTTCATGCCCTCAGAAGGGGCTACCATCCCTGCTGTTGTAATTTTTTTTGCAAAATCGGATAAAACACTTACAGGTATTTTAGCGTTTCCCATTAAGGTCTATGGATGAGTTTCGAAATCACCACCAAATCTCCGAATCTGAATCAAATCAGGACAGTGACTCAAATCACCAAATTGAATCACTGTCCCTCTGAATTGGCTGAATCCAAATCTAATACTTGCCACTTCACACAGGCCTAGTGCCTACGTAATGTTATGTAATATAATAGCGTGTGCTTATTTCAGCTCTTGCCATGGGGAATTTTTTGTTGCAAGACTTGAAACCTAAATAGGACAGTCTACTCCATCATCTATTACCACTATGAAAACTAAGAAACCTTCCTGGTCAGTAGGTAACCATGCTGCCCAACCAACCAGAAGGAAGCCTTCCTTTGGTTTGGCCACCAGAAAGTATGCTTAAGTTCCCCTTGAATGGGCACTGATCTTTGCCAATCAAACAACCTGAAAAAACCCAAGCCTGTACTGTCAGGTTATTGTTGGGCCCAAACTCTAATTAAAGATACCATAAAACCCCCTGCCTCCTATACTATACAAACTCTCATCTTCTTTCCTAATTAAATAACTGATGGCATTTATTCTTCCAATAAGTGACTTAAACTTAGGACAGGAAGCTCAAAAAAGATTTTCATCAGAACCATCATACATACACTATAGAGAGGTGCAATTACTTAGACAGAGCTTCAGTAGAGACGGGCCTTGAAAACTCTGCAAAGATGCTTTTCAAGCAACACATGAGTTGCTCTGGAGGTACTGGAAATGTAGTCCTAGAACCTCAGCACTTGCATGGTCTCTGAATGCAAGTTCTGAATATAGGTTCTCGATGAGCAAAAAAGAATTTCTTCACGCATCCCTTAGTCTCCTACCCACCAAAAACCTTCCCTTCAGACGTATCCTCATAGATCACAAATTATCTTTGAGAAGTATGGAAGTGTGTGCCTTCATCTACATAAAGAAATAAAAGGTGAGCATATGGACCATAACAGATGTAAAATTGTTACCTTTTAGTTAAAGTTACCTCTATGCATGCATGCATGCATACATACACTGAGGAATGACATAAAAATAAAACTATTTAAAGTCTAGAAATAAACTATTAAAGCAACAGAGATAAAAATTCAAGAGAATGTGTGCATGTGCCATGTATATGAATATGCATATTATTGAACTGCTAAAGCATTTACGTGAAAGTTATAATGAAAGATTTTGACACTAGATAAATAAAACAGTCCAATCTGTCAATTAAACTTTTTTAACAGCTTAGTAAACACTAATGTTTTTGTTCTACCACCCAGGGAAAAGGAGAAAAAACAACATAATACAGCTGTCCAGACACTAAAAGGGCTGTGTAGTAGCTTCAGTTAACAGCTCCTCAAGAGAAGGGCAGGACTAGAGAGTGAAATTAATTGTCACTGGACATTGAAGAGAAAGGAGGGCTTGAGCTGAGCCAGTGGAGTCAGGGAAGGTACATGTATTTTCCTAGAATCTATAGGTTTCTGGAAGTTAGAGAAGGTACCTGGTAACATGGATCTATACAAAGCTGACTATCACATCTACTCTTCACACAACTGTATTCACAAAGTGTTTACGTCTCATCTTAACAGTAATAAATGTGAAAGCAGGTGATCAATAATGTAAATGGACAATTAGTGTTGATTGATTTCCAAAGGTTATGAATTTTTCATTCAACATGTCTGATGTTGAAGGAAGCAGTAGGAAACAAATAGCTGACAGGACTGAAAAAATGAAACAAGATAATTATTCTTCTAAAGTAAAGCATAAGCATTGTCCAGAGTTGTGAAGTTTCATGCTCCTCTCAAAAGAGCAGAAAAATCATTCTCTTTCAATTTTCCAAGATTGCCAAGTATGAAACTGTATTATGAAAGTAAAAGAGCAGAACATTAATGAGTCTGGTGATCTTGCAAGCAAGATAGTTCTCATGCCATCATGGTCAATGAAACATAAGCATAATGGTAATTCAAGTCCTTGCTTCTGGCCTCCCAGCAGCTCTTAAGTATCAGCTTCATTCAGGAGTAGTTTTTGCTCGCTTCAAACACCCCAAAATGGCAAAAGAATGATCTGTAATTATGCCATTAACACGAATAAAAGGCAAAAAGCTGTCCTTAGGTATGCTAACAGCATCACCCTCTCCCCTCAAGGTGGCTTTCAGCTCACAGGACTATTGCAAATGAATGAGGAAAAGGAAAATTAAACTTAAAAAAACCCCCAAAATACAAAACCAGCACTGACATTCATGGAACAGATCATGACAATAAGCATCCATGCAGAGAAATGTTTTCTTAACTATTAAATAATAAGTTGTCACAAGGTTCTTAAAGATACCACGCAAAACTGCAGAGAGAAAACGCATTTTAAAAAAAAAAAAAATAGATCGTCTTCATCATGTATTCAGATGTCAAAAATGAAATGAAGAAAATAAGAGACACTCAGATGCAAGCTGCTTAAGCTTTTAAGCACAGATGCCCAGCATACTATTAAAACTCGATTCAGAAAAATACATATAATGCCTAGTGCTAAACTACACTGTGGGGTTTCAAAAGCTGTTCTGTAACCACTAGCAGGCTCGTTGTCGATTGACAAAAAAATGGAAGGCTGACCATGCAACTTCCCAATGACACTCGGTGGAACTTCCAGCATTCTGCCAAACAACTAATACGGTGCAGTTTGCACTCGCTACTTAGTCTCTGAAGTGCCACCCTGCCCTGCCTGTCTGACTAACACAGCTAATTACCTCTCTCTCTAGTTTGCACGAAGTACATGGAGGACCTTGATCAAAATATAGAACAGGCTTTATGCAACCACAGACCTCCTCTACAGAGACACCCTATTTTACACAAAATCAGGCAAAGGAATTTGAAGAAATTTGACAGATGAGAGGCTTATGACATTGTTGCAGTCTCAGTGGTGATCCAGTCTGATGTAAATACCAAAGAACTAGAAACACCCTACAACAAAAATCGGACAGGTGAGGGTGGAGGATATCAAAAAAAACTATAGTACCCTAATCCAATAGTCAGAGGCTTCTTAGAATAGAAAGAAAAATACAAAGAAACAGCACTACAACTGAGGTAAAATAATCCTGTGCCCCTCTAACAAATAAAATGAAGATCCCAATTTCTAATTAAAATGGTGTTTGTCCAGGAGGCTTTCACAGTTTATTGCATCAAAATGGAGGGCTGTGGGAATAAATGCATGTTTAGCCAGAACAGAAGAATGAAGAGGTGTGACCATTTTTAAAAGACCTGCAGTCCCATACACCCAACTCAGCATCAAATCAAGCACGTTTTTAGCATGTGCTGAATAGTTTGATTAAAAATGAGTATAGGCTCAAGCGCTGGCAAAGTAAGTAACTAAAACCATATCAATGTAAAAGTAGAGACAAAAGAGCGGGACAGCTAGAACTAACAACTTGAATGTATTCTTCCTCTTCTACTTGCAAAAGCACAAGCTCTTCGTATCAGACAAGGCATGCATTTTTTTAGGCTCGAGGAATAAATCTGCTAACAAAGTAGATCACACAGCACATGCAGAGTGTTTCCATTCAGAAAAAAAATTGGGATAAAGCGATAGTTGGAATATTTTGAATGGCTTTTTTTCAGGGTGGGGAAGCCATAAAACAAACTTACTTATGTAATATACAGTTCTAACTCAGAAACAAAGACACATACTCACCTGAAAAATGGGGATCTGTAATGACAAGACTTGAAGGGAGCCAATGCTTAAGCCATTTACAACTGTAATCTGAAATTCTTTCCTAAGGCATGCTGTGAATACTTATAAGCTCCCCGCTTTCAGAAACTCTTTCTGCATGTGCGTAATAAGATATTGCTAAAGAATAAAAGCATAACAAAATACCCAAGCAACAAAGAAGTCACTTCTAAACAAAAACAGCAATGACATTTATAATAACTTCAAGTATATACATATTTTACTTCAACAAAGGTGGTGGGAACCTGCCAGTCTGAATACTGAACAGGAATACAACAGCACTTCCATACATACTAGTACAAAAACTGAATATAAATACACACTGTAGCTTTGAAAAATGTAAGAGCTTTTTCAAGACATTTATGTTATAGAAAGATTTACATTTGGAAAAAAAATCATTTAGCTATATCAGGGTTAAACCTCAAGACAAATGAATCCCATAATGATTCTTCTGCTGATAATACTGAACGCTAGTATAGCTCTTCTTAAATTCAAAGTACTTTATACAAATTAATTTATCTTTATTTCATCCTTCTGAGGTGAGAAAGCATCATCTCCACATACACACAAGGAGTCCAAAACTTAAAGGAGTTCAATAACTTACTGACACTAATTCTGCCAATTCTAATAATTACCTAAAATGAATATGCTCTTAAACAAAGGCTTGTCTCCATCCAAGCACTTCCTCCCTGCCTGGTGGAAAGGACCTGGTACTGTAATAAAAAAGCTGGGGTTGTGTTATCTCAGTCAAGTTTATATGTGAATTATAGCTCAGCTTGAGTCTACAGTGAAGTTGTGGGGGGAAAAATTCACCCAGAAATGTCTTTTGAAGACTTCAAAAGAAATTTAGAATAAATATGGAAAGTTTATTTCTGTAGCCTGCTACATTGTTCTCATTTTTCTTGAAGATGACCGAATACTTCTATATCAAAACACAAATATATTTATATTGTATTGCTTTGGTAATTTTTATGGCCTAACAGAACTGATAACCTACTAAGTTTGTAGGAAGATTAGTGCAACTTTGAAGGTGTTGCACACAAAAATATGTGCATGGAGGGTAGATTTTAAAACAGGTATTCCAAAAAGTGGAGGGGGGTTTTTTTGTTTGTTTTTGTTTGTTTGGGTTTTTTTTAAAGTTCTGTCCAAAAGGCAAACTCAGATTATGGCTGCTTTCCCTAGTAATTTTTTTTCATAATGGCCAAGTACAGACATTCAAAAGCATTAGGGGGAGGTTATAATAGATTCAAAATGGCTGCCCGATATCAGGTAAGTCACGATGCGGGGGCTAGCTAGGAGGCTGCGGGTACAGCAGGATGGAGGGGGATTGGAGGTTGGCACAACCTGCATGTGGGGTACGGGGGGGCAGGCACCACCTGTGGGAAGTATGGGAGGCAGGCAAGACTGGTGGGTGGCATGGGGGGGTAGATGCAACTCCTGGGTGGGATGGGGTCTCCCCCAGCAAACCTACACCTCCATTCCTCCCACCCCTCCCCCCACCAGGACTTACTTGGCTCCAGCACTAGTGAATGCTGATAAAAGCGCGAGATGGCAATTGAGAGGGCTGGCGGGCAGGGGGTGGGGGAAGGGATGCAAAGAGAGACTAGTGTGGGGGGAGAAGGGGAGTGAAAAGACCAGCCCTGGGGCTTGGGCCAGTAGCTGGGTTTTTCCAGCCCCTTGGCTACGCAGAGGAAGTGGGCAGAAGATCCATGCACCAGTTTGACATAAAATTGAGCAAGTCTGATACTACATAGAACCCACTTTATGATAAACCTGGATTGGCAATTTTTAGACCATTTTGTGTTCATGGAACTTCTGTACAGTTACAGGTTGAGACTGATTGGTGCTCACTGAGACAGCACCAGGATGAGCCAAGTTTAAATCAGGTGGCCATTTTGAACCTGATTTGACCTGCCCAAATGTTTGTAATTACCCAAAGAAAACAAAGTTCATCTACAATTTTCTAATGGTTGTGAACAAAAGCAAACAGCAAATCCTATCAAGGAATAAAAGCAAAGACCAGACATATGCTCTTGACAAGCTGACAAAGTTTTGGCATCTATATTCTAAGGAATATATTCCCCCCTCAGTTGATGCTGATATTATTACTATACATGCAACAAAAAGACTCCTGAAAGAATAAGCATAAAATCTTTATATAAAATTAGGCCACTCTATCATCTTTACTAAAAAAACCCCTCAAAACCCCAAACACTTAACACCCAAAATGTGCCCAAGTAGAGATTCCTGCCACAGCTACACATCACAACAGGCCACTGTAGCAAGGGCTAGGGCCAGAGCCAAGCCCCTGCTATTCTCCCAAATAGCTGACAGTGCCAGCATGAAGCTTACTGGGATGGGTCTGGGTGAGCAGCACATCCCCCGTGTGCTGGGGAAGAGGGTCCAGGGAAAACCTGGGAAACAGGCAGGCCCTGGGGACATGAGAATGTGAACCCCAGGGAGCCTGCACCTACTGCCCTGGAGAGAGAACCAGGCAGTTTAAAAGAAGATGCCAAAGAAAGGCTTGGTGTTAAGTATCCCCCACAGCAGGAACCAACCAGAGAGACTGGGAGCTGTGAAGATTTAAGAAGAGATCCCAGCCAGCTGGACTGTCATGAGCAAGGCTCACCCATGCCTTCCCAGAAATATAAGTAAAAGCAGATGGTGGGATACTGTGAGCAAAGCCCTAGAGACAGAACTAGATAGGAGATATCCCCATAGGATGGCAGGCAGAGGCCCACCAGGTAGAGGGAAAATGTGGACCCACCAAGAGAAGCAGGGGTCTAGAGGAAATTGAGATAGCCAGAGCAAAGAAGGAATTTACACAGCATGCCAAGGAGAAGGAGAGCAGGGTATAAACTGGATGGTGACAGCCTAATTAAGCCATCAGAACTGGGAAGAAACAATAGTGATCATTTTTTTTGTGAAGGAATTTGAAGAATTGGAGGCTGAGAATAAGAAATTCCCCTTTGATTTTACTTTCCTTCTGAAAACAAAGAGAGCTGGAGAGAAGGATTCCACATGGGTTTGATTTATGGTTAAGCAGGACTCTATATCCTGCACCTGGGGTCTTCAAAGCAATTAAGTTTGTAAGGCCTGAAGTAAGGCCAGGAAGAGACAGAAAAGAGTTAATTTGATCCACGTATAATTACAGAAACTGAATCCCACGAAGGAAGGCACAGGGACAATGACAAAGAGAAAGAAAGGAGAGAGGGCGTCCACAGGGATAACCTGATATCCAACTCAAGGAGAGATTCAGCCAGAAAAAGAGGCGGCCAAGGAGCTGTGGGTTAAAGAGCTCAGCAGAGCCTAAGAAGGGACTTTACTAGGCATCCCCCATTCCAGATCAACGGGGAGTATTTACCATCAACCCAAGAGGAAATGGGCAGGGTGTAGGGGAGGTGTAGCCATACAGAAGACCAGTGACCCTGTCAGACTGAACTTCACTGAAAGAATCATCCATCCTCCCAAATATAAATTTTACCATCAAGGCATGGCAGATGAATGGGAGGATGAGACAGAGGTCAGTGGAATTCCAGCATGGCAGTGGGATGGAGGTACATACCTGCTCACAGCCACAAATGGCATCCAGCATAAAAATAGGCTAATTTATGTTTTTTAAATTCTTTTTACTCTGTGGAAATCCACTGGTTGTTATTGTAGATTTGCTAGCTGTGAAATCACTCCTGCATGTGTAAAATGACTCAGACTGTTACAATATGACAACTCCAGCACCCTGGAAGATTCAGATGAGTTTTATGGAAAATTCAGGAAGAATCTTTTTTAAAGCTCACTCAAGATAAGATGCATACCAGAATTAAGCAAGATGCCTTTTTTTTCCCCCTAGAACAGAAGTTTCAGATATAAGAGAGTCTCAAACTGAACTTCAACTACAAATGCATTAGAAACTCTTCAAAAAAAAAAAAACTGTGCAAGGTGACATTACTACTCTAAAAGACAAGTTTGCTACCAAGTAATATTTAAAAAAGCCACAAAAGAGCACAGGATACCAGAACAGTGCGTGCCAATGAATATTATAAAATCTGTCTCTTGACAAGTGCGCAAAAAAAGAAAGGGCTCCTAAACGAGTGATAGAGGCACATCACCACCTATCTACTTAACTGACAGTCCGTTAAGTTTGTTTCGGTGAACTGGAAGTGCTTCAGCAGCAGTTCCCATTGAAAACTGATTTTGTAGTGATCTTCTCACCTTAACTGGGGCTGTCTACAAGAGACCTCTCTGTTTGAAGCCCAAAAATGAAGTTGGATTCTATGGAATTTTTTAGTTTCTATGAAATTTTTGTTAGAAATATTATTGTTAGGAATGCATAATGAATATAGAGTGTCATTGAAACTGCACGGTCTGCAGTTTCTGCCTCATATCTGATAAAGGGAAACACTATCAAAAACCCATTGTGCTAAAAAGTAA
>NW_017728914.1:4479764-4486629 GCF_001723895.1 Crocodylus porosus | reverse complement strand
GAAGACCCTGAAAAGATGAGGGACCTGTTTCAATCTATTGGGCAGACTCATCGACCCACTTGGGCTGATGTCCAGATGATGCTCCAGACCCTCCTGACCCCGGAGGAAAGGAGATTAGTGTTGGGGGTGGCAGAGCGTATTGCAACTACATCTTTGGAGCTGCTAAAAATGTGTGCCTGAGGAATTATTATTCGCGAGCTTCCAAAAGAAACGAACCGCGATTTCTGCTTCATTTTTGTCAGAGGAGCAAGATATGGTTTCACAGGTACATTATAATTAACCAGCAGTATTACCTGGATGGACTGTTTGCCACCAATTTGTTGGATAAAACACTTCTAAGTCTTCAGCATCAGCATCATCCTCAGTTACTGACTCTTTCCCCTTCTCTTCTTTTAAATCACTCTCTTCTGTTTTTGTAAGGGCAAACTCCTTTTGGGTACAAGAGAGATAGCTCATTAGTAATTGCTTCTGGGTAATTTAGTACCAAATGAGAATACATTCTTTGGGTTACAAAATTTTCCCCTTGCCAGCAGAATTTTTTTGACATCTGATATTCTTTTCATGTGGTTAAATTTAGATTTAAATTATAGAAAAAGTTAAACATGCATAACTATTGTGCCATTTATGCTGAACAATGCAACACAGTTTATTTCTTATTCCAATGAATGCTACAAGCTTTAAACAAGAATTTCTCAGAGCCAAATCTGCTTTATAAGGTGTTGTTACCAACCCTACCGATTATCACAGTTGCCAAGCACCTCCCATTTTAAAGACCAGTTTAAGTCATGTAAAGCTTTGCCAAACATTAACAACAGACTGAAATTACCCATACCAGTTCTCTGCCTCAGGCTGACTTTTTGGGTTTTTTTTTTTTGCAGGGAGGAGAGGTGACTGGCAGAGGAAGGGGGAGGGGGAGGGAAAGAGAGCAAAGAGACACAGTTTGCTGAAATAGTTCAGTCATTCCCAAGATTAAGGTCAGGGGAAAGTATAGTGGCTTGCCTGCATTAAAACATTCCTGCAATCTTTTCTTTATAAGTTATGGCATCCCCATACTTTGAAGCACAGTTCTGAACATTCATAAAGATAGCCTGCATCAGGAACATGCCTTTGACTGCTGGTGAAAACAATCAGTCCAGCTATAGTTAAATTACAAGCATTAAAAAAAAATGCAGCTCACATGTTCATCAGAAACCTGTAGAAGTTTTGAGACTTAAATCAGCAAACATTGCATATAGGCTCCTGTCCGACTGAGCAAGACTTGGTCTGGATGACTGCAAGTCAGGACTTGGTTCTTGCACGACAAAACAAAAAGCAGAGAATGTCTCCCTCGATGTCATCAAGAACCACCAGCCCCTCAGCTGAAGCGCGAAGAGAGCTGCCTGATCCAAATGCAAAGGAGGCAAGAGCCAGCCCTGAAAAAATGTCACAGGAGTATGGTGGGCATCGGCGATACATATGGGGCACATGTGCACCCCCTGAGATTGGCCATGCAACCCCTGGAAGTGCCAGCTACAAAACTGGAAGTGCCAGCAGAAATGCACTTTCGGTTTCACCAGTTTCGCCATTGGTGGTTCCACACTGGGCGATCAACTGCTGGGGGACCCCTGCCCGCCCCCAATTGGGCACTGGGGCCCCCCCTCGGTGATCTGGTGCCCCCTCCAGACTCGGGAGGCACCAGTTGCTCATGACAGTGGGACAAGAAGCCATGTAGTGGAGACTGAGACTGGCTGTTTAAGGAGAATGAAACCCAGGAAGTTTCCCATCCCCCTCTGATCCTGGGACCATATAAAGAGCACAACAACTTACTATTGCCATCAGTTACTCTGTTAGCTCCAGTGGCAGAAGCCTGTGTGGTAGAGCTAAAGATTCCAACTCCATTAATGGCGTATGTTTTTTCACTTTGCTTTTTAAAAATAACCATTTTGTGTAATTGACTAGAAGAACAGTAAGATTTCAAAAGTCAAGTACTGAAAAGTTAGGACACACTATAATTAATTTGGGTTGCGTTGAATTCTTATCTTTTGAGTGTTTGATTTTGCAAATTGTAAAAATGTTCATTTGAAAGAGGGGCAAGGGCACATGTATTCATATATTCTGAAGCAAGAATCAGTTAATATAAAGTTAATGATAACAAAAAGAATGGATCTGCAGACATTAATGGTTTTAATAGCTCCTACCCTTTCTGCATAATTTTTTAACTTGCTTCCATACCTACTATTTGTATTCTATTAAAAAAAGTAAATAGTTATATCTTGATTAAACAAAGAAATTGGGATTAGACCATCATCTATATGTATTTGAAGAGTGTAAATATGCAACAGGCAGAGGAACAGGTAAAATCAGTGGGATAAAATTAAACAAAAGGAAAAAATGAGGCTGGAAAGCAGGTATCCTACCAATGAGATCTAACAATTAGCTAATGAGTCTCCTGAGGGAACTGGTGAAACTCACATTATTTCCGTTGCTTAAAATTACACCAGACAAAGAAAATCAAGATTACTATAGGTAGTCATCTTACACCAGGAAATGATGAAACTTCATTAGCTGTGCCTCGAAAATTTTTCTTTATCTTACACTCTAAAAGGAACACAGGAACTACCTGACTAGACCTGCCGCTGGTCCACCAGTATCAGTATCTTGTTTCTTATGGCTAACAGTTCCAGATACTTGCAAAGAAGGTTCAAGAAACTTATTGGTGGACAAACTGGGCTAATCAGTCTGCAAGAAAAAGATTTCCTAACCCCTGTCTACTAGAGTTTGGCTTATTTCTCAAAACATGCAATTTTGTAATATTAATCCTTACAATAGTTCTAAGGCAAAAAAGGCAATTAAGCAGTTAGCAGAAAACTCTGACCAAAATCTGCATTCACCTCTCCTATCAATATCAGTGGACACAATGTCCACATTTACCACCAGAATCAGGATATCTTGCACACCAATACCCATTCCAGTTTACAGAAGCGTTTCTGAGCATGGGAAATGTTAGGCTATTGTGCTAAAAGAAGCATGTTCACTTAAGAACAAATGTTGATAATATTTAAATAGTTAACAAACTATGTGATATTTTTATTTTAAATGTTAACTGGAGACATTTTAAAAAGTACAAGGTGGCACAGAGCTGAACTCCTACTTTTACTTTGTGCATTAGAGGATTAGAATTACAGGTTTCCCTCGATTTATGAGGTACACGCGTTCCTTGAAAACTGCACATAAATTGAATCTGCATAAAGGAAACCCAGTTTACAATGTAAGAAATAGGGATACGTTCCCACGGCAGTGAGAGAGGGAGGGAGTAAAGCTGGGACTAGGGAAGGGACAGACAGGTGGGGTGCGGTGCAGCCTGTCAGCCACTCCCAGAGGAGGTGCAGCAGAGAGCAAAGCAGAGGGAACTGTCAGTGGGTGTGGGGTGTGGGCAGGGGGCGCATCTCTTGCTACTACATGCATCCCACAAGGGCTGCGGGGCTGCGCCAGGCTCTTCCTAGGGGGCACGTGCCCTCAGATCTGCACACAGGATGAGAGCAGGTTGCTGCTGCAGGCTGGGGCCAGTGGCATCACCAGGCTCTTCCCAGTGCTCAGGGCAGACGGTGGCGCTGGGGGCGGGGTGCTGCTGCCACCCCAAAATTCAGCATAGCCCCCACAACCTGCCCTTCCAGCGCTGTCACCAAGCACCAGGAAGAGCCTGGTGCCACTGCCAGCCCTAGCTCAGAGAAGCAGCCTACTCTTGTCCTGCATACAGATCCAGGGCATGCGCTCCTCGGGGGGAGCCCGGTGCAGCCCCCCCAGCCCTCCTGAGGTGCACGTACCAGCAAGAGCTGTGCCCTACCCCCACTCAGCACCCACTTAAAGTTCCCTCCGCTTTGCTCCCTGCTGCAGCCCCGGGCCTCCACTTCTCCCCACTCACCCCAGCCCCTGCTACAGCTGCTCTGGGAGCAGCTGACAACAGTTGCCTACAACCACTATGTTGAACCATGCCCCAAACCCCCCGGGGCGCCACTTGTCCCCATTCACCTCAGCTCCTGCTGCAGCAGACCCAGGAGCAGCCAACAGCACCTGCCTGCACCACAGAACGGCACAGCCGGGGTGAGTGGGGACAAGCGGAGCCCCGGGGGGGTTGGGGCACAATGCAGCCCAGCAGCTGCAGGCAGCTGGCATCAGCCGCTCCCAGAGCAGCGGTAGCAGGGGCTCAGGTGAGCAGGGCCATGGCCCCACAGCCCTTTCCTCTCCCCACTTACCTGCTTTGGGTGGGGCACCTATTCCAATCGCATAAGAGTGAATTTAGCTCACCTATAACAAGTTTTGGGTATAAAAAGGGTCATTGCATAAAAGCGAATTCATATATAAAGAACCTGAATAAATTGAGGGAAACCTGTAAGTCATGACAAATGGAGCTTAATAACAAGACATGGAAAGCCAACTTGTAGTGATGAAAATAATCGTTACCATTTTCTGAGCCAAGATTCAATAAGACAAATGACCCAAAGCAGTTATCATTTTGCTTATTTACATTGTTACATTATTATCCAAGAAGCACTAAATAGGACCATATAAAATTAAGAGGCACACTGATAAATTTACTCTGTTAAAACACATAATGGAGATAGCTGATGTATTTAGAGATTGTCTCTTTAATAAGAGCACTGCAGTCTAAAAGGGGGCCCAAATACAAGCCCTAGTTCCCTTAAACATTTTCTTCAGCTCTTGGCCCATGATCACTTTACAGTTACCTCATTTTTATTAGCAGGTTAGATACTATTAACGTTTGATGCGGTAACAACAATGTGCAAAAGCACACAAGCAGTACTTTGTTTACATCAACAATATAATGACAAACTGCATCATTAACTGGGGACTAGTTTGTTTTGTTTAGATAATCAAAAACAGTAGAAAAAACAGATTCTACAAAGGAGAGATGGAAGTTTCTTTTAAGCTAAACAGAAGTGCTGGTCAGGCCACAGCTGGGGTACTGTGTCCAGTTCTGGGTGCTGCGCTTCAAGAGGGATGTGGTTAACCTTGAGGGGGTCCACAGGAAGGCTACTCACATGGTCAGGCGGCAGCAGGCCAGGCCCTACAAAGATGAACTAAAAGGGCCTGAATCTATTCAGCCAACGCAAGAGAAGACTGAGAGGGGAACTGGTGGCCGTCTATAAACTCACCGGGGGGGACCAGCAGAAAATAGGTGAGGCACTACAACAAGGAATAAACAGCCACAAATAGATTGAGAGCAAGTTTAGACTTGATATCAGGAGGCATTACTTTATGGTTAGGACTGCCAGGCTCTGGAATGGGCTCCCAAGGGAGGTGGTCCTCTCCCCTACCTTGGGGGTCTTCAAGAGGAGGTTGGATAGATATCTGGTTGCGGTATTATGATCCCAGCACTCGTTTCTGCCCAGGGCAGGGGGTTGGACACGATGATCTGTTCAGGTCCCTTACGACCCTAGAAACTATAAGCCACGGTTTGGGATTTAAAAAATACACTGCATTAAAGTGGAAAGTACCTACAAATCCATTTCAGAAAAACAATTGTTCCCTCAGACCCAAAAGTGCACAGGACTCTGCTGCAGAGCTATAATGAGCTGATGCCACTGATGCCCTTTTCCAGTCTTTTATTGGGTTGGTGTGTCAAGGAACCTCAGGACACTAAATTTTAGAACTGAATAGTCCATTAAAATGAAAGAGCCATTCACCCCTTTCTGACTTAATGGGTCAAGCCATCTGCAAACTCAGGCAAGACATCACTGTATTTGTTACACTCATGTCTCATCTTCATGCTGTCCAAAAGGATCAGACATTTTTTCTGCAAGTCAAAACTGAGATTATAATGCCATCATGGGTCTTGAAGACCCAGGGCCTTATTTCACTATGGCCTTGACTAAATAGCAGTAAGTAAAAAATAATAATTTCTACAGTATCTTTCATCCAAGAATCTCAAAAAGCTCTTTTACAAGCATTCAACCAGCACGGTTTCATTAGGGGCAGGTCATGTCAGACCAACCTGATTACCTTTTATGATCAGGTCACAAAAGCCTTGGATGCAGGTGTTGCTGTGGATGTAGTCTTTCTGGACTTCAGCAAGGCCTTTGACACCGTCTCCCACCCCATCCTCATTTAAAAATTGGGCGACTGTGGCATTGATGCCTACACGGTCAGATGGATCGCAGATTGGCTGAAGGGTCACACTTAGAGGGTGGTGGTGGATGGGTCATATTTGACCTGGGGAGAAGTAGGCAGCAGAGTCCCCCAGGGCTCGGTCCTTGGGCCCGCGCTATTCAATCTCTTTAGCAGCAATTTGGACGACAGGGTGAAAAGCCCCCTGTTTAAATTCGCTGATGATACCAAAATTTGGGGGGAGGTGCGCATGCTAGTAGGGAGGGAAAGACTGCAGCAAGACTTGGCTAGGTTACAGGGGTGGGCTAGCAAAAACAGGATCCGCTTCAACACTGACAAGTGCAGGATGCTGCACTTGGGCAGCAGTAACCAGCAGCACACTTATAAGATGGGAAACTCCCTTCTTGAGAGCAAGGAGGCAAAAAGGGATCTTGGAGTCATTAATGACTCCAGGATGAACATGGGACAACAATGCGAGGTCACAGTTGGAAGGGCTAACCGTGCCTTGTCGTGCATCCACAGGTGCATGTCTAGCAGGGACAAGGAGGTGATCCTCCCACTCTGTGCAACACTGGTCAGGCCACAGCTGGAGTACTGCATCCAGTTCTGTGCGCCCCACTTCAGGAGGGATGTGGACAATACTGAGAGGGTCCAGAGGAGGGCCACCTACATGATCCGGGGACTACAGGGCAGACCCTACAATGAGAGACTGCGGGACCTGAACCTGTTCAGCCTTCACAAGAGAAGGCTGAGGGGGGAC
>NW_017728914.1:4477598-4479614 GCF_001723895.1 Crocodylus porosus | reverse complement strand
CAGGGTGGCTAGGATCTGGAACCAACTTCCAAGGGAAGTGGTGCTGGCTCCTACCCTGGGGGTCTTTAAGAGGAGGCTTGATGCCTACCTAGCTGGGATCATTTGAGCCCAGTTTCTTCTCCTGCCCTGGCAGGGGGTCGGACTTGAAGATCTATAAGGTCCCTTCCGACCCTACTTCTATGATTCTATGATTAATTTTAAATTAAAGTCTAACACCAGTCCTGGAGGACAGATGCAACTGTACAGACATGACATGGTCACTTAAATTTACATACATCCAGAGGTGCCAAGTACACACAGCATCCATCCACTTCAACTGAAGTCTGAAAATCAGGCTTATAGTATCTTCCGCAAAACAGCAAGGGCCCTAGATTAGATGTTGCTTTTGAAAATGTGAGACTAAATCACTTGCTCATAGTTACATAGTGAGCAGAGGCACAACTGAAAATATAATTTAGGAGTCTTTACTCCCATCCCCTCTCTTCAGTTCTAGACTAATATTTAGTTTTGGCACTTGTCAAAAGAGGTCTGAAGTTTCATTTTCTGCTGTTTAAATTATTTTTTTAATAATAAATAGGTCAAAATGTGAGGGTAGCCGGGATCCTATTGTCTATTCCACATCCTTCTCTTTACTGCTTAGTAAGAGGTGATGCAGAAATTACTTTATCAGGTGTTAAGAAACAAAATTTACCATAAAATATTTAAAAGTGACATAACACTGGGAAGTTGAGAGGTGATGCCCTACCATGTATGTCATACACCTTATTCTTGAGAATACATAAGGCTATTTTCATCCCACTGGTATCCAATAATTCAAACAACTTAACTGCCCTTCTAGAAACACCTTTCACTGTTAAATTAATAGATACTTACTGGATTTCTGTCACTTAAGCTTGAACACAAAAACACTGCAGAAAGCAGAAAAACCAGCAAACTGAACTTAGCAGCAATGGATAACAGACCAATGCAGTGAGACATTGCAATCAATCTGAAATAGAAAGAAAATAAACAAAAGAAATTTCAGTTTAGTACAAATTCTTTACAGTTTCAGCATCTACCACACCACAATTTTCAGCTGAGTAGGGCACTAACAGCATGATACAACTGGACACAGAAAAATTCTATATTATACCTGCACAGTTCACACCATTAGATAGCAAATTTGGGCCATGGTCTTGCAAGGACTTACTCCTGTGCTTCACTCATATTAGTGTATTATTATACATGTTAAAGGCTCTTAAAAATGGGAGTGTCCACAAGTTAAGCAGGAAAAGATGAGCTAAGTACTCTCTGCTGGTCTCAGAGATGGTCCTCTTCTGAAGATAATCCTCACCTGAAGGGGTTAGGGAGCTCACGTTGCAGTCATCCTCTGAGACTGCTCCATAGGTCTAATTCTAGTTGGGAATAATCCCCCAGCATCCCAGAAGACACCACTCCCAATGAATGCTCTATCTTGATCAGAGTGACAGCAGGGAGAGCATGAAGCAGGGGAGCCACAGAAGGAAGAACCCCCCCTCTTTCCTTTCCATACTCCACAGGTTCCTTTCCTTCCTGTCTTCCTGCTCCTCCCGAAGCCCCAGTCTGGGCAGAAGGAAGGAGCTGGCAAGGCCCCCTAACCCAGACTGGGGCCCCACCAGCTCTCCCCCTTCACCCAAGTTAAGAGCCACTTACCTGCCACTCCCTGGGGCACCCCACTCACCTGCAGCAGCCTCCAGGGGCTGGGCTCAGCCTGGAGGGCAATGGCAGTAGCATCAGGTGGGCAGGATTCCCTGCCCTGGCTGCAGCCAGGACAGTGCCAGCAGCATAGGTAAGCATGGCATCAGTGTGGGAAGAGAGATGGGGGTCCCCAAGGGACATGGGGGTAAATGAGTCTTGTGGGGCCGGGGAACAGGTGGGGGGCCTTGCAGGGTCCTGATCAGGCCAGAGGGAGGGCTAGCAGGACCTCAATCTGGGGCGTGGGGAAGCTTGAGGGGCCCAGAATCAGATGATGGGAGAGGCTAGGAGGCCCTGATCCGG
>NW_017728914.1:4474260-4476933 GCF_001723895.1 Crocodylus porosus | reverse complement strand
ACACCACGCAGTGTTTGCTGCTGCTGCTGCCCGCCCAGAGCTCATGTGCTGGGTAGTCCAGGAGGTGGTAGCAGCCTCACCGCAGCACAAGCTCTGGGTGGGCAGCAGCAGCAAACACTGCTGAGCATGGCAAGCGGGGGGGCTGCAGCTGCTGCCGCTACAGTACAACCCTGATGGGTGAGCCCAGAGCCGGCGCAGGGCCAGGTTACAAGCTGGTGCTAAGCGCAAGGGAAAAGCAGCTCCTTGCCCACCCTGTAGCCATTGCTCCATGCTGCAGCCACTTGCAGCCTGCATGGGGCTGCCTGTACCTGCTCAGGGCATCCCTGCATGGGCTGCGAGTGGCTGCAGCAGGGAGCGCCGGCCACAGGGTGGGCGAGGGGCCACTTTTCCCCATACTCCGCAGCAGGCAGTGGAGGCTTTCCCCCACCCCACCCCTCACTCCTCAGCTGGCCTGCTAGCCAAAGAGAGGGCATGACCAGGAGATAACCCCGGCTTCCGGCTTGGGTAGGGTAAGTAAAGGCCCCACTGTGGGCTTCCCTGCAGCCAGGAGCCAGGGCGATCACTGGCCATGCCCTGTCCTCAGCCGGCAAGCCAGCTAAGGGAGTAGGGGGAAAAAACAGCCCCCACTGTGGGCAACCCCCACCCATGCCAGGCACAGCCCACCTGGGGGCCAGAGCCAGGTGGGGGGGGCCCTTCCCCCCCCACTCCCTCCTCAGCCAGGCCACCAGCCTGGGAGGGGCATGGCCAGGTGATTGCCCTGGCTCCCAGCTACAGAAAAGCTCACAGTGGCGGCTTTACTCCCCCCACCTAAGCCAGGGTGATCACCCCACTGAGGAAGAAGTTGGGGGAGAGGGGAAAACAGCCTCCCCACCCCCAGCTGGGCTGTGCCTGGTGCAGGGTGGGGGAGCTCAAAGTGGGGGCTTTACTCCCCTGACCTGAGCCAGGACAAATCACCTGGCCACACTTCCTCCCCAGCCAGCTGGCCAGCCAAGAAGGGAATTGGTGAGGAAAACAGCCTCTCCCTCCCCCCATTCCAGACCCCCAGCCGGGTTGTGCCTGGCCCCGGGGTGGAGCACACAGTGGGGTCTTTACTCCCAATGCCTAAGCTGGGTGCCAGGGTGACCACCCAGCCACACCCCCTCCCCTGCTGCAGGCTGGCTAAGCAGGGCGTGAGGGGGCAAACACCCCCTGCCCAGCTCCAGATTCCCAGTTGGGTTGGCCCATCATGGGGAGGAAGCCTGCAGTGGGAGCTTTACTCCCTTGACGCCAGCTGGGAGCTAGGCTGATTCCCTTGGCCAAGCAGGGGGCAGGGCAAGGAAATCTAACCAGCTCCTGGCTGTGGGGGATGAAAGAGCACCCCCCCACTTACAGTTGGGGCAGGCCTGCCCTGCCCTGCCCTGCTGGAGCAGACAGCACAGCCCAGGGCTGCACAGCATGCTGGGATGCTGGAGGACTGCAAGTTAAATTGAATCAGGAGGGGATCTGGGGCAGAAGTTCCACAAACTGGTTTGACTTAAATCAATAAGCCTGATACTACATATATCCAGATTTATTTAAAATAAGTTTCAGCCATGTTGTGGCTGAAAGTGGTTTAAGAGCACTGAATGTCTGTTCTGTTATAAGTTTAAACCAGTTCCTGATCACTTAAACAGGTTTACATGCAGCTTTTGTCCCCAGCCTAAAACACGAGGCTTAACTGCCATTACAGTTGCATGTAAAACCCCCAAGACATCCAAGTCCAATTGAATCCTGCAGCTTTCTTCATCTCAAGCTGTTTGTAGTGAATTCTGCAGGCTGATGATGCATTGAACAAAGACATACCTGCCTCGAATTGTTTTCAGTTTACCTGACACTAAATGGGACAATGTCTGCACTTGGAAATAAGATGGGACTGAGTTTCATTCCTCCCTCAGAGTTGGTCTTTTATTACTGCTCTTAAGAATTCCAAAGAAGCGACTGTGCATAGTTCAGTGCTTGAGAGGTAAGTGAAGGCACAAGGCTTTCTTTTGCCCAGAGACAGTGACGCTGACAAGAGCTTGCAAACTTAGCTTCCAGACTTTTGGCATCAGTTCAAATGGGACCAGTTTACACTCCAAAACAGTGATTTTCAAATCAGGGTGATGCAGCACCATGGGGTGCCTTAAGATTCTTAAGGGTACTAAGCAATATTAGACTATGAGGAGTGCAAACACCTACACGACTCACAAAATAAACCCAGAAATTTCAAACGGAAATCTATAGTGTTAAAATCATGCCAACCTAGCGTGGCTTTCCCGAATTCTTTGTGAAACAAAAATTGCTCTGTTTTTTTCATAATCAAAAACCTTGTGAAAACAAAGAGCTAGCATTTTTATCTGAAGGGTGCCTCCAGACTGAAAAGGCCGAGAACCACTGCTTCAACACAAAACCCATAATACAGCCATAAGTTGAACAGCAATAGAATAGTACTTGGTTTTTTCGGGGGGAGAAACAGTATCCCAAGCCAACACCACCTTCGTTTCTGAACTGATATAGTGCAACCCACTACCGTGTTTCCCCGAAAATAAGACACTGTCTTATATTTATTTTTCCTCAAGAAGACACACTATGGCTTATTTTCAGGGGATGTCTTATTTTTATTAAGTATAGTACAACAATCTACATTTATTCAAACACAATTAAGTCGTCTTCTTC
>NW_017728914.1:4441640-4474105 GCF_001723895.1 Crocodylus porosus | reverse complement strand
ATGGGGCAAATGAGAAGGGCTGCCCGTCTTATTTACCGCCTCGCGCCGGTACGCTTAGCCACGCCTATCACTATGTCTTATTTTCGGGGTATGGCTTATATTGCGCAAATACGTAGAAATCCTGCTACGGCTTATTTTATGGGTATGTCTTATTTTCCGGGAAACACGGTAGTTTCTGAGCTGGACATTGAGAATGGCACTGGTGTGGCCAACTGCCATCTATGTCTTGGAGGTCACTTGTGTAATTTTAGCAGGTAACATTCATCTGTCAGTTACAAACTCTGACCAAGACTAATACAATTCTTTCCCCCCCCCCAATCATTTTACAGCAGTTAACTGTTTACAGGATAGAAAACAAATGTCTGTTACAGAAAACATAACAAAAAAAGCACACAGAAAAATAAATTTATCCACAAAATATTATCTGTAAATCTGGAATTAAAAAGTATGAAATTCATCAAAGCAATGACCGAGACAACTCATACCACACTAAAAACAGGACTCACATGTACTGATAAGATTGGTGGCAAATCAAAATAAAGCCCTTCTAAAGCCTACAACACTGTCTGCCTGGAATACTGCAATGCTATGCAACAATTAACACTTTGCGTAAGTTATAGTTAGGCAAGAAGAATAAGATATTAAGCATAATGGTTGATACTCCTACAGAAAAGTCACTGCATTTTGCCATCTTGTTGACAGACAGAAAGATTCAGATGGGCCAAGACATTTTCAAACCATATTTTAAATGCAAAAAATAAATAAATAAATAAAAATCATGCAGGCATGTTTGTAAGCAAGAGAAAAGATTGCAAAGGATACTTCTGTTTGAGAAGAAAAGAGAAAAGCCTTTGACCCCTCTCTGTATGAACGAAATTTGCACTTTTGTAGTAATATCAATTACAGATTTATAATTGCCTGCAGAGTGCCCATATAGACTTTGTGCCTATTGGCTAGGGACAGATATTACACAAACTGGTTTAAGTGATCAGAAACTGGTTTAAACCTGTAACAGAACACACATTCGGTGCACATAAACCAGTTTGAAAATGGTTGAAACCAGTTTGAGATAAACCTGGTTAAATGTAGTATAAGACTTAACTGATTTAGGTCAAACTGGTTAATCCAATGTCTGTCCCAGACTCCTTCCCGGTTTAAGTTAAACCAGAGTCCCCCAGCATCCCAGATGCTTTGGAGCCCAGGGCAGGGTTCTCTGCTCCAGAGAGCTGGGCTGGCTCCTCCCCTCTGCTCCCTGGCTGGAGCTCCAGCAGAAACTGGGGGCACAGCAGCATCTGCCTGGCTTTGCCCCCCCGACTCCCTGCTCAAGCAGGGATTCCCCCCTCCCCTCTCCCACAACACAGACTGTAGCCAGTATGTGGTATGCTAGTTAATGCTAAAGGTGTCTGTGCACATCAAACAGGACAGTGTCCACTTAGGGCTTTTTGGACCTAATCAACAGGTCATCTGGTAATGTCCCTTTGTTCTTTCCTTGGAAAAAGTTGTTTAAAAAGAGTCTGAACTAATGAGAGCGGTTTTTGTTTTCTTGATGGGGTGATGGAGTGCTAAACACTATGTTATCAATTCCCTGCTGGCTCCCTTGCTGGTCAGGAGCAGCAAGGGGGGATGGGGGACCCCTACCTAATCAGAGCATCTTGCTGGGGCCTGGCCACACCCCCCCCAGCTCAGCACTTTGAAAGAGAAGGGAAGGGAGGGCTGCTCTAGCACCCCCTGGCTTCTAGTCTGAGCCACTGCAGGCATGTGCCTACATTTCTTCAGTCCAAAGGAGATGTCTGTACACTTGCAAACCAGTTCAGCCTAGCCAGGTTAGACTAACCTGCAAGAATTGAATCAATTCAGGTTCAGGCTTTTTGACCCGAGCCATACAGATGTATCCAAAGCAAATTTCCCTGATGTAGAAAAAGCCTGTAATTCTTATCTATCCTCTACCTCTTGTCAAAGACATCAGATGCTAAAGAGAATACAGCCACCCAGATTCAAAAGTACTTTCTCTCCCCCACACCCAAGAGCAAGTGCTCCTGTCACAGAAAGTAATATTCTTGTGTAGTAGTTCATTGCAGAGTTTCCACTACAGGAAAGTTTTGTTCAAGAATTTCTGGAAACCTCATCTATATTGGTGGCAACAGAAACAATAGTACTTCCATTATGTTCTCTATTAGCAGAGACATTTTACTGATGTTACTAGTTGTGCATCGGTAACTGCTGCATAGCTCAGCGAGTATAGCCACTACAAGCAGGTGACAATTCAGAAGGAATTAAGTAAGAGGAACATATTTCATTAATTTCTATTGCTGCTGGGTATGCACCATTCTTGCATGTTTTAACTCAATATATATAGTAAGTATAATATGTCTCTACAGAAACGCTGCTTGAATTTTGATCAGCTGTTCTACAGGAACATATACAATGCATTCCACTGAATTCTCTAGTGCCCTTATCATGATCAAACAGAAGTGACAGAAAGTAATAATAAAAGCTGTATCCCTATTCCCAACCAAAAAATCAAGGAAGCATTACTGGAATTACAACAGTCTTGAAAAACTTGTTATAAAAATTTACTGGCTCAAGCACGAACTCTATTTGGCTGCCCTTTACCAAGAGAGCTGATGATAATGAAAATACTAATGAAAAATTTCCTTGCCCATAAGCAGAAGTTACTCGGTTTCAGCAAGCAGAAAATTTGCAAGGTGTTACAAAATGGTTATACCATTAAGGAAATCTGGGGCCATATTCTGATTGCCTCTCACAAAGTGCTGAGGACACTCCATTTGCATTGGTTTCAATAGGACCTGCAAGTATTCAGAAATACAAAGGGCTAGAGGTGGTAATTCCAAAAAACTAAAGGTTTTTGAAAGATAAATGCCTAAACCTGGTCTCAGAACTGGAAATGCTACATTTAAGACATGAAATTTTACACAGATAATACTGAATGTGACAGGCCACCATTTGTGTCTATCTGAAATACAGGGGCACTTGTATACATGATGAGGGTTTAGTCCTTCAGGGTTGCATTCTATGCCTCCTAAATTGAAACGGTGGGTTTTATTTTTCTGTCACTGTATACATGTCATTTTCCCAGTAGCCCAAGGTGCCTGCTGAAGACAGAAGCAGCAAGGGGCCAAGCGTTTTCTTCCCCCACGCAGAGACTGCCCGCCTCCTCCATGGGCAGACCGAGAGACCACTGAACTGTGGGGTCCCAGTCCTTCCCTTCTCAGTGGCAGCACCCCCCCAGGGCCAGCTAGGTGGGCTGCCCCAGCTTGGAGGCACCCAATCCAACTCTTCCCCGAGCCTGCATGGGCCTCTAGTGCTCCATGCTCCACCCCCGTCACCTTCTCCAGCCAGCAGCACCCCCATCGTCTCACAGGCAAGCCACTTATGGCTTTGTCCTGTTTCCTATCTAGGCCCCATGGTGGCACATTACCACCCCAGTTTTGCAGCACCCCCAGACCCAGCTGCCAACCCTGCCCCACTCCCTCCTTCACCATGGGGGCCTCAATCTGCCCTCTCCCATAGACTTTCCTACGGGGATCTGCTCTCCACAGTGCCTGGCTGTATCCTGGGTCATGTGCCTGCATGTGCACACAAATGCACATAGCACCCCCTGCAGTCTGGGATGCTGCCAACCTGCAAGGGTTAACCAGCCATTTCCCACATTTTTCTGTGGCAAACAGAAAACTTGGATCCCTGCACATGATACTGAGAATCTGGGACAAATGCTATCCCACAGTCATTCAGTCTAGGACCAGAACTTGGTGTTTCCATTTCGGGACTGTCCTGACCAATTATGGATGGGTAGTCGCACTAGTGGTGAATGCTGTGTGAGCACATAAGAAGCACCTATAAAAGCTCATCTGCGCTGACTAAGAATGTTCCTTTAAGCAAAAAAGGTCCACAATTTTATTTATTTATTTTACAATGGGTTTTTGTTTCACTATCTTGCACTATCTGCCCTGAGGGCAGACCTAGATCCCGCCTCCCACCATTCCCTCCAGTTAAGACAGGCACTACTGCCAGGAAATTCCCATTCAACCTTCCTAAATTACAGATTGTGCCAATTGTGCACGGCAGAAAAAACACAAACTTCTACAGCCCAGCATGGGGAAAATTTATCACGCAATAAAATTTCAATCTCTGGATGCCAAATTCCATTTCTGCTCTAGACATGCCATTTGCCACCAGGGTAGGGTGGATCTGTGGACCTCATTACTTGATGAAAGGAAATATATGGGTAAGCACAAGTAAACGCTCCTATTTTCTTATTATTTATAGCACCTAGGAACCACAGCCATGGCCAGGAGACTCTTATGCTAAGTAATGAACACATACAAAAATCAAGGTGGGGGGAGGAAGAAGGGGCGGGGGGCATTGCCTCAAAAAGCTTACAATCCAAGTATAAAGACCAGAGAGAATGGAATGATACAAAATGAAAATGGGACCATCTATTACAATAGGACAGTAGCATAACTGGGGCAGTGGGGGGTTGCAAGCTAGGCACCAGCCCAAAGCTGACTTAGAAGGAGCACCAGTACAGATGCTCCCCTCAGAAATCTTTACTACGACAGTAACCCTATACCTAATAGTGTATCCGTAGGGAGAAGAGGGTAGAATGATACCACCACTGCCCCCTCCCCTAGGGGGGGAAGGGGCTTTGCCATGTGAGGTGCAGCCCCACACCTGGAGAAAGGAGCAGGGGTGGGATGAATGGAATGGCCCCCAGGATCCCATGCCACTACCTGTCTCCCAACAGCAGCAGGCACAGCAGTAGCAGCTGTCACCCAAGTAAGGACAGCTAGGGCAGGGAAGACTTCTCTCATCCTCCCCTCCATCTCCCCTACCCTACTGCTGCCCAGTGGTCAGCATAAATTTTCCCCAACACCGCTACTTCTGCTTTGGGTGCTGAAAGAGCTTCCTATATCTCTGCAACAAAATTTTCATAGCACTCTACCTTTACTTCAAAAAGCATTTCTCACTTTCTACCAAAAAAGACAGCAGCTGAAGTTTAGATGACCAATCTGCAAAATTTGGTGAACACATATTTTAAGTCACATGGCCACTTGGCAGACACCAGTACAGGAAACATCTCTACCTTCAAGCTGCCAGTGGTGAGAACTTACCTAATTTGACATACAAAGCGTGTCAATTTAGAGAAAGCTCTCAATTTCCTAAACCAGAGGTGGGCAAAGTATGGCTCGTGGCCTAGATCTGGCCTGCCTAGCCATTCCATCCAGCCTGCGAGGCTCCTAAAAAGATTTTAAAAATTAATAGTCATCTGCCTCTGGCTGCCTGTCAAAGAAGACAGAAGACAACAGCAGGACGGAGGGGGAAGCTGCTGGCAGAAACCAGCAGCAGCAAGGCCTGCCAGCCCTGTCCCCTAACCCCCAGCCAGACACCCCAGCTTCAGCAGAAGCTTCTAGCCTGGGACCCTGGGGCTGCTCCTCACTTCCCTCTGCTGGAGAGGGAAATTTGGATAAGAATAGGTTGTGGGGGGGGAGGGGGTTGGACTTCCGGTGCAGCCAGCTGGCAACCACATGGTGCTCCTGTTATGTCACGCAGTCCCAGCCCTGCAGTTGGAACCATGTGGTACTGGAGCTGCAGGCATTTTGGGGTGGGGGGCAGCGGGCAGTGTGACAGCAGAGGTCAGGACCCACAGCAGCAGGAGCAAGCTGGGAGCTGCGGGGCCAGGGTGACTCCTGCTGCATTCTGCGGTTCTGGTGTTGCAGGCATGAACAGTGAGCTGCCGGGACGTGCCCATGCTGCTTGGTTCCCAGCTGCAATGCTAGGATCACAGAACATAGCAGGAGCCAGCCCAGCCCTGTGGCTCCCAGCTTGTTCCTGCTGCCGTGTGTACCGCGGCACACCTGCAGCTTTCCACACTCGCAATGGGGGAAGCCCCTGTGGAGCCTACGGTCTCCCCCCACCCCATGCTGCGCAGGTCTCCAGACTCCACCCAGAGTGGAAGAAGCCCCATCTCCGGCTTCCCTGCAGAGTCCAGCAGGGGCTTCCCCTGTGGGACTGCAGGAGCTGCAGGCACGTGGCATGGAGCCCCTGCGATAGAGGCGGCCAGGGAGGCTCCACTCCTCACCCTCACACCTCGCCAGACACCAGTGCCTGTGCCAGGCACAAGCTCCCTAAATCCCCCCCCCTGCTGCTACTGCTGGCAGCAGGGGTTGCATGCCACGTGGAGGAGTGTTGGGGGCCCCACACCCCACAAACTTCACATACCCACACACTGACCCCACAGCCCCCACCAACTTATACATACACCCCAACATACCGTATGCCCCCCCACATATCAGATCCTACGTGCACCCCCACAGCCCACCACACAAATTTAAGAGTGAGACTATTTTTGAGTTATTATGCCATCCCTGCCATATACAGTACACAAACACAAATCATGACAAATATTTTTTGTAATAAAATTAAAATATGTTATAGTAGGTGTTTACTTCTAGTGTACGATTTGTTTTTTTCTGGTTCTAAGATGGCAACCCCACTCCTAAAAAGAGTATTTCTGGGGAGGGACTTCTGGTGGCAAAAGTCAGGGATTAGGGATGGGACTTCCAGTCTCAATATGGTGACTAGGGGATGGGGCAACTGTCAAGGGGCAGGGCCAGCTATGCACCCTCCCAACAGCTCACCCAAATTTATTAAGTGGCCTTCCAACCAAAATAACTGCCCGCCCCATCCTAAACTAACCTAAAAGGAATTAGTTCTCAGGAAATCTATTTTAATGGGGGGAGGAGGGGCAACCTTTTAGGCAAATCAGCCCCACACCATCTGCCACTGTGCTGCCTGTCCCATTTGTTGCATGCATGCCACAGGCTGACCACTCTGTTTTAGTGGATAGAAAATGTAATAATATCTGCTACAGGGATTCTACTGGGAAGGGCTACAAATACTGTACCAAAATGAGTTCAAGACTCTGCTGTATAATTTTACTGGATCTGAATCAGGGTAGGTGCCCTAAGAAAGTAATTAATTTCAGGGTTTGTAACAAAACTTCCTTTTCTTGGATGTGCTGAAAACATTGTAGCACAGAGACTTGACCTTTGACTTGGACATTCTCATACACCCACGGCAAGGCCGCCCTGGACAAACTCAAGGTTGCGATTCACTTGTTCGATGAGGCAGTTAAACCACAGTCTGCTTCAACTAGCAGAGTCCGTTCATTTATTGACTGTAAGGCCCAAAAGACAGATAACTGCTTCATCCTAGTGCCCATTCCAAGTCTGCTAGGTGCTGACTGGAGGCCTGGTTTTTTTTTGCAACAGCAGGTTTAATCTGCAAGGCAGAGATACTGCAAAGTATATTAGCTTAATTAGGGGCTGAACCCAGCCCCTCTTCAGGCAGAAATACATAAGCTTTATTGCAGGGGTGGGCAAAATACAGCCCGCGAGTTGGATACAGCCTTCCAGCCCATTCTATTGGGCCCATGGGGCCTTAAAACATTTTAGAAAATTAATATATATCTGCCCGTGGCCACCTGTCAAAGATGACAGGTGGTCAGCGGCAGCAGGACCCAGTGGGAGCAACAAGGCTAGCCCCGCTCCACCCAGCCCCCACCCTCTTCCCGCCTTCACCCCAACCAGAAGCCTCTATAGCTTCTGGCCCCGTTCCCCTGGAGCTGTTCCCCCTCCCTCCGTCCCAGTGGAAAATAAGGTAAGAGTGGCTGGTGGCTGCAGAGAAAAGTGGGGTGGCAGGGGGGCTGTGGGGAGCAGCAGCACCCATATGATGCACAGCAGGCAGCGGAGCCACAGCGGGCAGCGGAGCCATGGTGGTCCCCAGCAGGGCCACAGTAGGCAACACAGTAGGCCCCGACGGGTGGCAGAGCTGCGGCTGGGCCCCAGTGGGTGACGGGGCTGCAGTGGGCCCCGGGGGGGCAGCAGAGCCACCGCAGGCCTCGGCAGTTGGTGGGATTGCAGTGGGTGACAGAGCCGTAGCCGGGCCCCAGCAAGTGGCGGGAGCCAGAGGGCAGCAGAGCCACAGTGGGACCTGGTAGGCAGTGGAGCCCCAGTGGGCAGCGGGGAGGCAGCAGAACCACAGCAGGAGGTGGGCCAAGGCAGGACCCAGCGAGCAGCAGAGCCCCAGGGGGTGGTGGTGGTGCAGTGGGACCCAGTGGGCATCATAGCTGTGGGGGCCCCAGCAGATGGTAGAGCCACGGCAAGTAGCACAGTTGCGCCAGGCCGCAGAGTCACGGCGGGCCTGCGGCAGGCAGTGGGTCCCGGTGGGAGCCACGGGGAGCACTGCAGGAAGCAGGGGGCTGCAGGGAGCAGCAGGCAAGCTTATAGGAGGGAATGCAGGTAAAGGTGGCAGCAGGTGGAAACACAGAGCCTGTGCAAGTGCCCTGAACTGACAGAGACCCAGGGTGGAGCTGTAGAAGCAGAGCCTGAGCATGGGGTCTGCCTGGCTGCATCGTGTGAGGCTCACATGCAGTGTGTTAGAGCTGCACGCTATGGAGTTGGCAGCACAGCCCCAGCTCTCTCTTTCTCAGCACACAGCCAGCCACCATACCCACACTCCACTGCGCGTGTGCATGCGCATGCGCACGCGCGCGCACACACACACACACACACACACACACACACACACACTCTTCCCAACCACACTACTACTTATACCCCCTTGCTGCTCACACAAAACACACAATAGGACTGTATTTTAAGCTATTATGCAGCCACCTCTAGATATACTTTTTGTAAACACAGAAATCACTAGAAAAATATTTTTAAATAAAATTAAAATAGGTTATAGTAGATGTTTTGTGGGGGGGAGGGGTATACATACACATTTTTTCCCACAGTTTCCAGATCACAGCGCCCTTCCTCCCAAAAGGAGTACTTCTAGGGCAAAGAGAGGGACTTCCAATGGCAAAGGTCAGGAGTAGGAGGTCGGGCTTCCGGTCCCAAAATGGCGACCGGGGCAGGGCAACTGTCAAGAGGTAGGGCTACCCATGCAGCCCTTGACAGCTTCCTAAAACTTGGTAGGTGGCCCTCCACCCAAAATAATTGCCTGCCCCTGCTGTATGGGCAACAGACTCCACTAAGAACTAGATTTGTGCCTGTGCCACCACCTGTTTACCTATAGAGCCACCTTCCTCTCCTGGTAATGTTCCTCTGAGACAAGATGACATACCTACTAAGATTCACCAACAGCACAAACCTATATCGAGTTCTGTGGCACGGACACTCCAGGAATCATGTGTGTGTGTGGGTTTCAGCCTCGCAAAAGTTTTTTTTTGTTGGGTAGAACTTTCCAGGAACAAATAGGAGAGAATTTTCTTCTTCATAACACCATTACATCTACTGTGATCCTGGAAGATACCTTGAATACATGCAGGTCAAGTGGCTACAACTGAAGTTAAAAGAAGAAAAGAAGTAGCAGTCTAAGGTTGCAAAGCAAGAGACTAGGCTGTGGAATGTGAAAACAGGAATTTGTACACCTGGTTTAGGTAGAGTCACGATTTTCCACAGGAACACAATATAGGAACTAGTTACCTAGGCATACACACTAACTACTCAAGTCAGAGGGCATGGATTTGAAGCACACCAGTGGCTCTCTGGTAATCATCATTCACACACTCTTATCCCCTAGGCTAAATGGAAGGTAACGACTAGTAGCTTTGCTTCCAGAGGTGGTGGAGCTCCACTACTGGGAGGGTACTAAAGAGCAGTATGGTCTAAAGAGCAGCATCCATATGGTCCCCTGCCCTTCAGGCTTCATTCCTCTTATGGAGGCAAGGCAGAGCAGACAGCTAGACAATGAAACGCAGCTGTGCCAATCCTACCTCATTCCTTGATTGCATGAGGATGAGGGGGGAAGTGACCCTGCTGGTGCTGGGCTGAGGGGAAAAACTGCATTCTGCTCAAAGAAATAGCTGAGTTCCAAGCACTTGATAAGGGCGGGGGGGGAGGAGGGGGGAGGGAGGGAATGGACACAACAAAGGCAGAGATTCTTCTTTGCCTGCCTTTTCTTAGCTTAGCTTGCTCCTTGAAGCCTGCAGGGGCATGAGACTTCACAAGTGTTGGAGAATATCCCCTTAGCTCTGCTGCCTATCTCCTTTCACAAAGCCCAAGAAGGGACAGAATAAAACAGATGCATCAAGCTCTGCAGCAGGGGGGGCTTACTGAACCACTGGCTGCCAAGGAGCTGGGAAAGGAGGGAGACTGGAAAAAAAATATCAAGGTCAGGGCATCCCCTGCTACCAGTCACAGGAGGTCAGGTTCTGCTCCCAAGTTGTGAGCTGGCTGAATTCAGTGCCCACTGAAACCCCTCCCCGCATCGTAGTACAATGAAGAAAGTGTCACACCATGTAAAGTCCAATCCTGCAGCCATTTCAGTATGCAGCTGAACATCACTCACAAGCAGTTGCATTGACAACTCACATAAGAATATTGTGCATGTGCTTGAGGGTTTAAATTTACACAGGATACAACATGTGGCTGTAATAAACAAACAGAAGGAATGGGGGAGGGAGAGCCAAGGTAATCATGACAGGAACATGTATGTACTTCCATAGCACAGTGAGGGCACAAATAATAGCAGTGAATCATTCAACTTTTATAACCACAGGTAATAAATAATAAAAATAAATACTGATAATCCTTACTGGCTGCCTGCCTACCCTTCAGCTAACATCAGCTCACAACTCACCTGCCAAAGATGAGAACAACAAGACCTCCCTCCCTCTCTCACCTAGAACAGTACAAATTCCCTTGTTCAGGTAGGACAGAGCTGAAAACTGAGAACATGAACCAGTGCATTCCTCTTGTAATAAGAGATGAAATTACTGACACCTAAGCCAAGCATTTTCCAGGGCTTACACAAGCACTTGTTAGGGAATTTTCCTATCATTATGCCAACTCAGACACAGCCCCTTTGGCAGCAGCAACTGCAGGCATGCTGACGTGGCAGGGGCCAAGCACTCTCACCGCAGTACCACCTGTACGAGCTCCAAGCAGGACAGAATCGCTGGGCTCTTGCACCATACAGCAGATTCAGAGTTGTGGCATGGTGATTCATTTCCCTAAAACTTATAGCCATTTTCGATAAGAGATCCAACACACTTACTCCAGGCATCTGGGACTAATGTTCTGACTCTCACAAGACTGCATTTATGTAGCAAGGTTTTGTTGCTTGATTCAAATAGATCATGCCATGGTCCAAATTCAAGAAACTATAGTTCACAGTCAAGGAACTACACAGCCACTCCCTTACTCACTCAGCAGAAGCCAAAGACGTGTATTTCTCACATCACACACTATGCTAAATACAGCGAGCTGCTTTAGTTATTTTATGTACCATCATGGTGCCTTCACATGAAATCCTCCATGTGTTTCCAACAGAAATTGTATGGACAGATAAACGCGCAAGTTAAAATACAGTATGTCATGAATTAAAAAGCAATATATGCTAGTTAATACTTGTGACAGACTCAGCTGCTCTAAGGCTGTGCATATCTGACCTTGCTCCTTGGAGGCTGCCATATTCAGTGACGGGGAAGGACCAGGATTTTTCTCATCTTTCCCCTTTGCCAACTATCTGCACCTTCTCCGTCCCAGGCTGTTATCCTATCTATTGGCATTCAGGAAACTCGAAGAGGCCTCAGTCACAGATCAGAACTGTACTGTGTGCAATGTTGAGCAAACACAGAACAAAAACAACTGCCTCAGTGCTTCTAGGGTATAAGATGGGAAACGGGGCACTAACAGACATGCAATTTCCCACTGTAACTCATGGCGCTTCATAGAAAGTGGCGTGAGTTACAGTGAACCCTGACCCAAAACATATTTGTTGTTGCTGTTGTTTTGGGGAGGGGGGGCGGGGGGGCTGGCAAAGGGTAAAAAAAAAAAAGAAGGGGGAAAAAAATTTAAAAAACTGAACTCCACTTTGAAGCTGATCCAAGGGAGAGAGACTGCGCTTGCAGCCCCTCTTCCCTCCCCTCCCCCTGATGTTGTCCTCAGCATGGGGAGGGAGGGAAGAAGCTCCTCTGGGGTTTGCCCAACCTGCACTGGAGGGTGGGGCAGGTGGATTGGATCCCCCAAAAAGGTCTGCCCAGAGGTGTGCATGCATGTGCCACTGGCAACAAGCTGGGCCAGGGCTCTGCAGACTTTGGTACAGCTGCTTGCAGCCCCACTTCCTGCCACAGCTGGCCCAGGCTCTGGCCAGGCCCCTGCTGCCCACCATGGAGCCTAGCTGTTTGCAGCAGGTGGCGGGGAGGCTGCATGCCGCTGCACTGAAAGCCCCAGCCCAGCTTGTTGCTAGAGGCAGGTACACACACGCTTCTGGGTGGATGGCAGGGAAGGGGCTGGGGCTGCACTGCTACAAGGACCAGGCCCTTCACAGCTCCCCCATTGTCCACCCAGGCACGCCAACATTTTACAAGTTAAGGTTGGGGTGTTTTAGTCACTCTGCCCAAAAACATTGCTTACCCCTGCCATAACCATAGGGTAAATCTGATCTAAAAAAAAAAAAAAAAAATCAATATTTAGATGAATCCTGTTATGGCTATTAAGAGCTAAAGTATCATGCAGAATTAAAGGCCCCAACTTGAATTTTTTACTTATGAGAACACTCCATAATGAAATCAATGGACCCACTGGCCTGAAGTGGGTCTAATCAACTAAATCAATCTTTGAAATTTATTTTCATGCCCAGGTGCAACAAAGTGCATTCTCTTAGCCACTTTTCATCAGAAGGCTGTGCTGAAAACAGATCCTGAGCCATAACCTGCTTGCCATGTTCACAGACTTCAATAGGAGTACAGTAGGAATACAAACAGGAGTACAGTACTGCAAGAGTGATGTAGTCATGATGGTCCAGAAATTATGAGAGGCAAGAATTTCTTAGGGTGGTATCTTTTATTGGACTAGCTATGGAGTAGGGATAAAATTTCATAGACATTAGGGCTGGAAGGGACCTCGGAAGATTGAGTCCAGCCCCCTGCCCCAGGGGCAGGAAGTCAGCAGGGGTCATAGGACCCCAGCAAGATAAACATCCAGGTTTCTCTTGAAGGCGTTCAAAGTAGGTAACCCTCCCCCCTCCAGCGGCAGGCCATTCCAGACCTTGGGGGCTCAGACAGTAAAGAAGTTCTTCCTTATGTCCAGCCTGAAACGGTCTTGCAGGAATTTATAACCATTCGACCTTGTCATCCCTTGGGGTGCTCTGGTGAACAAACGTTCCCCCAGATCCTGGTGAACACCCCTGACAAACTGGCCATCAGATCACCTCTGAACCTGCGCTTTTCCAGGCTGAAGAGTCCCATAGCTCTCAGCCTCTCATCATAAAGTCTGTTTTAGACAAGTTTAAATGCAAGATGTCCTTCACCAGGTCACACTAAGAGATATCACCTAAGAAATCTTTCCTCTTCAGCACTAACATTCAGGTGAGCCAAGTGAGCAGGATCTGACATCGAGTCATGACGAGACCAGGACAAATGAGCAGTTCTAGTAACAAACATGAGTCAGCAGCTCCCTTGCCTGGAGCAAGATGCAAGTGAGGAAGACAGCTGACTTGTCTCAGTAGCCATAAACATTTTCTTCTTTAGGATTCTGCTGGCAGTCACCACCAGGCCTTAACAGCATTACAAAAAAAACCTAATTAGTTATTTAAGTAACAGTGTTTATACAAACAACCTCACAGTTTAATTTTAAATACCATTCAGTCTATTAATTACATTCACTTAATTTTTCTTTCAGAACCTTAGATGTCCACAGAAAACAGGACTTTCCAGAGGGCATCCACATGGCTTTATTCATCTGTGATTTCCAGTCTGAGCAAGGAAGCACAAACCACAGAACAGGAAATACAGAAAGAGCTCTACTGTTTCACTTCCCTCAACATGTGCTGTCTGAACCCTGACAAAATGCTCCCTGGATTTCAGACTTGCCCACGTTTCACCCCAAGGTAGGGCGATTTAGAAAACTGCTAGATGTCAGAGGGCTGCAGCTGATTTACCTAAAATGGTGCACGTACCCCATGTCCAAACACAGTAGGGTAGCCCACAATAACTAGTGGCTCCAACTGCAACGCTAGGATCACAGAACATAGCAGGAGCCAGCCCAGCCCTGTGGCTCCCAGCTTGTTCCTGCTGCCGTGCTCCAGAATAAAATGTTCCACCTTGACTTGTCATCTCTTACACCGGGGTGGGCAAAATACAGCCTGTGGGCTGCATCTGACCCACCAAGCCATTCTGTTTGGCCCATGGGGCCCCTAGAAATTTTCTAAAAATTAATATTAATTTGCCTCTGGCTCCTGTCAAAAGTGACTGGAGCCAGGGCCAGTAGGACCCCAGGGAAGCCACCGCAGCCCCCCCAGCTCCCCTCAGCTGGACGGACCCTGGGGCTGCGCCAGAGCAGGAAACTCAGATAAGAGGGGGTTGGGGCTCCATAAAGCCTAAGCCAGCTGCGCTCCAGGCTCCTGCCACCCTGCTCTGGGCCCCACCAGCACTGGCCCCAGGGCACTGCCTGGCTGTCGCTGGCTCCCAATCCCACTGTCCAGCCATGGGGGCAGCACAGGGGGTGCCTGGGGCCACTGGGGACAGCAAGAGCTGATGGGGATGTGGCCCAGGGTGCAGGGAGGCAGCGCAGAACTTGCATCCCGCACCTGAGGCTTGGGGCTACAATGGCCCAGCTGCTCCCCCATGGGAGGCTCCAGTGGGTGCTGCCACCCAGGGGGGAAGGCCCAGACCCCTGCCCCACAGGGGCCCAGCAGCAGCTCACTTCCCAGCCCCAAGACAGGCAGGGAGGCTATGCCAGGAGCGGGAGCAGAGCCACGGCCACTTTTCTGCTCCAGAAGTTCCTGAGGTTGCAAGGAGTCCAGGGGTCCCGGGAAGCTGCTGGCCAGCCCCAAGGGCAGCACAGGTTGCCTTTCAAGGCTGTTGGAGGTGGTATGACCTGGTAGGGTCCCGGCCCTGGGTACAGGAAGCTCAGGGAGGCTGCAGGAGCTTTTGGAGCAGAAAAGCAGCCATGGCTCTGGCTCCTAGAGCGGCCTCCCGCCTGTCCTGGAGCCAAGGGGCAAGCTGCTACCAGGGTACTGGGCCCCTGAGGGGCAGGAGGAGCTGGGCCATCCCCCCAGGGCAGCAGCACTCACCAGGCCCACCCGTGGGGGGGAGGGGGCAGCTAGGCCGTTGACATCCCAAGCCTGAGGTGCATTCCTGGGGCACACGTGGCCCCCAGCAGCCTCAGGCAGCCCCCAACACTGCTCCCAGGGCTAGCTAGGAGCCTCCCTGGGATCCCCAGTCTCCTGGAAGCTGCAGGAGCTTCTGAAGCAGAAAAGCAGCCACGGCTCTGATCTGACTTCTGGTGCAGCCTCCCCACCTGTCCCAGTGCTGGGGAGCAAGCTGCTGCCAAGCCCCTGCAGGATGGCAGGGGGGCCACAGCCAGGCCTTTGCCACCCCAAGCCTCTGGCGTGTGATGCAAGTTTCGTGCCACCTCCCTGGGCATCCTGCATCCCAGGCCACATCCCCACCGGCTCATGCTGCCTGCACCAGCTCCAGGAGCACCCTGCACTGCCCCCCTAAGCCTGACAGGCCCTTCCCTGACATCCCCCGGCCTTCTGGCAGTAGCAGGAGCTGCTGGAGTGCAAACGTGGTCACAAGACTTTGGGTAGCAAGGGCCCAGCTGGCTCCCCCCTGGCAACCCTTCCTGCAAACTCCACAGTCACACCCTCCTCCAGACACAACCACACAAATACCACACACACACAGCTCCGCAGAAACCCCACATCCACCCACCCATACCCCCCCCGACACCCCTCCACACCCCACATGCTATACAAGAGTAAGACTGCATTTTGAGCAATCACTTCTACATATAAAGCACAAATACACACATATCAGGACAAAAATATCATTTTAATTGAATTAAAATATAATATTATGGGTATTTGATTTTTAGTACATAATTTTCTTTTTTCCAGTTCTAAGATAGCAAACCCTCTTCTCCAAAGGAGTACTTCAAGGAGCCAGGGGAGGGGCTTCCAGTAGCAAGGGTCAGAGGCCAGAGGCGGGACTTCTGGTCTCAAGATGGTGACCAGGGGGCAGGGCTCCTGTCAAGGGGCAGGGCTACGCATGCAGCCCTTGACAGCTTGCCAAAACTCACTAAGCAGCCCTCCGCCCCAAATAATTGCCCGCCCCCGTCTTACACCATTCAAGATGAGACAAGCTAAGATCCATCCTCAAAATTCTGAGGACTCTCCTTTTGATCTGTTCTCATAACCTCTCACAAGCCTCTATAGCAACCATGGCTTTTCTCCATACACATCATCCTATTTCTGGAGATCGCCCTTTACAAGGAGGTTACTTAGTAGTAATAATTCAAAATTAAGCAATGGGTGGCATTGGCAACAGGTCTGAGCTTCAGAACAGCTAGGAGACAAACTGGAATAGGATAGGTCATATATAGGACTCCACCTCCATCCTTGCTCAGATCCACACTAAAACTAGAAACAACTTCTATGCTCAGCCTTATAGTCTAACGATGGCCGGTATGGAAATCTTCTCTGCAGCCCCACTCCCATCAACTGAAACAACATTCTGCCTCTCCTTGCCTCATCAACTTTCCATCTCATTTCAAATCTCAGTCGCAAATCTCTAGTTTCTCATTTTTTCCTCCCTCTTCTTTACTACAATTTTACTGTGTATTGTCCCTGAAACCATTTTTCTGTAAGTATCTATTATTTCTATTAGTTGTTATTTACTAGGTGATGCTGTAGCTCTTATTAAATAAAGAACTGCCAGCAGTTTGACTGTTTTATTCAAGGGATGTTTTACTGACTAGGAAGAGTGCACACAGCCTGCGGGTACCATTCTGGTGAATTTTAGGTTACTTTTGAATATGATTCAAAATGCCCATCACAGCACTCAGGCAGGTATACTCAGGAGCCAGGTGGACCTGCATACAATATGGCCTATATGAAAACAGAGCCTTTTGTACTTCCCCCCAGTTCCCCTGTGGCTCCCATACTGAAATAACAATCTCTTTTTCCCCTTTGGGTAGCTACTTTCCTGTTTCCAGGACTATAAAGACTCTCATTTTAGAATAAAAAGAACAGGCAAAATAGTCTCAGCATTCTAAAAATATACAGCCCTACACAGTGACACATCAAACAGCCCACCCACATGTACGCATTTTGCGCACACATACACACCCACATCTAAACTCACCAGGCAGGCTCACATCCACACCACACATATGCACTAGAACACTGGATGCAGAGCATACCAGACACACACACTAGCCACCTACAGACATGATATACATGCACCCGTATGCACCCACATTACATGCTGACCTTGCTATGCTCCGTGGCACTGAAAGGTGGAGAGCAAACCTTTCTTCTTGTGCTTCCTCCCCTACAAGGTCCTATGACCTCAGCTCTGTCTCCTGCCCTCAAAAGATGCCTTGGTTTGCCCATCCCTCAGCACTCCTCTCTATATTGGTGTCTGTCTCTAACCCTTACCACTAGGGTGCTGACTCAGAAGGGCAGAACATTATCAGTTTTAAACAAATGCTTATATTCCAATGGTATCTACAGGGTAACCATTTTTCATGCTGGGTGCCGTACTAGCAAAATGTCAATTCCTGCCCCAAAGACCTTAAAAAAGGCTAAAAGTGCTGAAGTTGCTTCTGGTGCTAGCGGGTAGCTCACCTAATCCTGCTACCTAGCTGCTCTCTAGGACTGCCTCTGCTTTGGCATTTTTTTTCACTTCACCTATGCCAGTCTGTCACTTGTTCAGCTCTGACAGTGCTAATAGCAGCTGGAGAGCTAATCTAGGCAGGGGACAGGTATGAAGATACCTCTGTGAAGTGTTAGTCATTCAAAAGAGTGCTAGAGGCTGAGCAGGAAGAAAACACTGCAGCAGCTAACCTAAACTACTCCCCAGGTGCCAGCACTGGAAGGTCTCTGCTGGAGCTAAACCGAGGTTAAGATTTATAGAGTACTACAAACAAGGCTTCAGTGCACTCAGTGCCTTGGGTCCTTTCCTTTCATGCTTGCTCTCCAGTCAGACAAGAGAGGTGTTTTGGTGGAGCAGGGAGCACAGAGAGAGCCATCCAATTACAAGAAAGCTAATTGCTTTATTTGTGACAAACCACTAGTGACACAGCTAGTCAGCAACACTCTGGGGGCAGCTAATCCTACAGCCTGAATTCCTTCCAGGAGGAGGAAAGCTGGGGAAAAGACCATCAGCCAGCAAGGCATTCAAGAAGCCCGAGAGGGAAAGCAATCAGCTGTTAGCCATTTGTTGCACATCAGGTCAGCCACAGCAGCCCCCACTGTTGAGCAAGACTACTAATACATCTGTTTGAGTTCTTGGCTATTTACCAAAAGACTGGAATGTGAAGACAGAATAAGAAGGTTTGGACAAGGCAGGAATGGAGACAGGACATAAGTAGGTAGGTTAGGAACCAGGAAACAAGACACTGGCTGGGCTTGGGAAGGCACAGAGCCAGAACTGAGCAGTTTCTAAAGTTAGGGTTGGCCAAATTATCCATGGCAGATCTGTGCAGCAATTGGTCTAAAAAACACTATGTAAGATTTAACAACTGCTAGAATACTTCGTTGCTGTGAAATGCCACTAACACATACACAGCTTTCTAAGTACTGACACTGCCAGTAGATGATAGTCTTTTCTGTAAACAAGGAAAGAAGGAGAGATGGGTATCACACACAACACAAATACAGTCCACCTGCAACCCTTTGCCTACACACCTATATCTCAGTCTTTCTTAGCTAATGCCTCACTGCTGGAACCACATCACCACAGATTTTTTTTATAAACTGCTCTCTCAAAAGTCAAGGAAACCCATTGTTTCAACAGAATTGCACGAGTCACCGCAAGACCAGCTTAAAGGAATGCCTGTGAAAGTTGCCAAGGAAAGGACCTCTCCACACAGCTCTATTGATCTCTGGAGGAAGGCAGCTGTGAAGGTTATGAAAAAAAAATGCATTCCCTCTAGCTTCTACAGTACATAAGGCTGAGAAGGTTCTCATTTAGAGTTAACCCATAGACATAAGCTGTAGCAGGAACTAGAATGCAAGACAGGAAAGATGCTGACTACGCTGGAGTTGCACAGTGCCACCAAAAAGAAGGCCAATGCTTACAACCATTAATACAGACTTGCAGGATATGAGAAAAACAAGCATAGGGTATCTGACTGAATATTCAGATTACCAAGTGCTTCATGAATGGATCACAGGCTTTCAAAATAGAGCCAAATGCCATTCTCTTGTGAGCTTTCATTTCCAAGTGCCCAAATAAGGAATGTTTCTCAAGGGGTAGAGAATTGCAAGACAGGGTTCAAAAGAAACTATTCCTGCTTCTTGCCACTGACTCACAGTGAGATTTTAGGCATGTCAAGTTCCCACTCTGGGCCTCAATTTCTCCAAATATAAAATGAGGATAATACTTACCCATATTCATTTACCTCACTAGCAAGGAAGCTTTCAAATGAAACCAAAAGACACTTTCATGCTTTACTAAAAAAATTCATATGAGAGTTGTAAGCAAGAGCAAGAAGCAACATAGACGAGACCTGTACACCTGTCAAAAAAATTCTATTCTTAGTCCTGCATTTCACACCAAGACTAAAACCCAAGCTCTATTCCCCAAGCAAGAGTACTCCTCAAGCTGAAACACTACTGGGCAAACTGTTAACCAGTAAAGCAAACAAGCTTTTTAAAACAAAACAAAACAAAACTTACAGCTATATTTTTAAGTTCACAGAACCAAAGATAGGGTTCACTGACTGCAACCCTAAAACTGTATCAGCAAACTAAAAGACTGAAAAAACTAGGCAACATTTTGGCCCCCTCCTGCATTTTCACGCCTGCCAAGTCTATGTCAGAGAAATGTTTGTGTAAGACTGTCACACAGCCACAAAACAGAACAAGGCAAACAAACTAAGCTGTCTACTTCTGGTTTGTACTGCACGCAGGACAATGAGACCCTGTTGTTAGTTGGTTCCCAAGCACAACCAAAAGTATGTTAATATTACAAGAGAAAATGGGAAGTTAACTAAACAACAACAGTTGTCCAGTTGCACAGAGTAAACAAACAAAGAGAAAAAGAAAAATTTCTCATCTACATCTCCTGTAAATGTTACTTATGCTAGGCATTACTTGTAACAATGAGCAGTGAAAAAAGTTTAGACAGTAATAGCACAAGAACAGCATCACTTTAACCATATCTTCCATTAGCCATACATAAATAAACACAGCTCATTAAGTTTCTTTTTGCAAAGTGCTTGAAACAAACATTAAAAGCAAAGCGGAATTCTTCTCTGGAAAACTGTACCACCTGAATCCTGTAAGTCTACTTCACAGTAGTGGTTGGAGAGTGGAACTAAGCCTGTTGTGCAAATCCATTAGGACAAGGGTTAACAACCTACAACCCAAAGGACAGATACAGCACAAAAGAGCCATTGGATCCAGTCTGCAGGGCTTGAATTTCAATGGCATTTGTCAGCACAGGGCTTTACCTGGCTGGACCGTGAAGGACCATGCCGCGGCCAGACTGTGGACAGCTCTCGTGCCGTGGCCACAGGCAGGCTGTGGGAAGAAACAATGGCCCACTCTGAACCATTCCTGCCCACTGCTAGGAAACAGAGACCAACATGGCGACAACCTACACCCCTAATGCAGAGGTTGGGAAAGGATATAGGCAGACAACGTGAACCTGAATTTGGGTGAATCTGATATGTTTTATTAGACCAGTTTAAATAGTTGGAAAAATTTTTTAGCAAGCTTTTGGGTTTAAAAGCCCTTTGTCAGGCTGAGGAAGCCTCTGCAGTTGGTGTGGGCTCTTCCTGGATGAAATCTTCCTTCATTTCATTCAGGAAGAGCCCACACCACGATTCGTTTGACCCCAGTACTCTTTCCTGCCATGGCAGGGGGTCGGACTAGATGATCTACTCAGGTCCCTTCCAACCCTACTAACTATGAAACTATGAAACCTTGTCAACCTCTGCATTAAAAAGCTTGAGGTACTTCCATCCAGAAAGTAGCTCTAACTTACTGGATGAGCTGTAACATTCTTTTGCCATATTAGCATCTTTATGCAAAGCTTTGATCCCATAGTTATTGAGAGGTTAGAGGACTTCCTTCTTTTTACTGCCTCAAAGCAACAAAGGAAGAAAAGGGAGTTTGATTTTCTGAACATTTCTGTTCCAAACAGTAGGTTTTTAAATGTTGCATAGAGATCTAGACTACACAATTCTTTTTGTTTTAGATGCTTCAGCTAAAATAAAGTTAAAACTGTGACTTGTGATCTGGAGAAAGAAACATTTGGTTGGCTATGAAAAGTCCTATCAGTTCTCATTGCTACCTTGTCATTACAAAAAACAGAGTGCTGATGATTTTTAGAAAAAGCTTCTCCATCTTAAATCTTTATAGCAGGGTGACAATTTGAGTAATCTGTTCATGTACAACTAATGAACTTGCTTCAGTGTTTGTCAAGACTGTCATATACCAGAAAGGCTGGGACATTCATTCCTAGGTACCAGGGATAACACCAGGGACAGAGGGTCATTTAACCATCATTCAAGCCATAGTACTTGGAAAAAATGGAACTGGATACACAGGAGAGACGTGCTATGATTCAAAGGAAAAGACATGTAGAGGAGTGCAGTATATATTTTTGTAGTACAGTACCTACAGTAAAGAGTAGTTGGGTTTATGAAATCCTTAAAGAAGGCTGTATGTTTGTCTCACCTAGCACATCGTCCAGAGAGGTAAAGCTCAAAACTAGAATTCTGGGAAGCATTTGCATCAGCTACTGGCAAGTAATCAGGGGTTTGGAAGGGCCAAAGTGCAGCTGGACTGTAGAGTCCCATATCAAGGAAGGGGTAACAGAGCCTGAGCCCAAAGGATGCATCTGACACACCAAGGAAAGATACAGTGCTGCAGCCTACTCAAAGTGAACCAAACCAAGTGACTGCACAAGGCCACTGCAATGATACCCAAACAGAGCAGCCTGGGGAGCCTCCAGTTGAGGGAGGCTGACCACAGCTGTGCAACAGGCCAAAACAACCCCTAGAAGTAAAGTCATTATAATAAGGAAGCGCAGAAGAGTTCAAAGGACTGGCATGCTAGAAACATTAAACATGGGAGTACAGATTCCAAGACAAATCTAACAACAAGAGAGAAAACGTGTTGCCAGAAGGAACCTGTTTATACAGGTATGAAACTTATGTTAGTAAGGCTACAACCTTTGAGTAAACCAAGTTCCAGGTGATTTTCAATCATCAGTCCTGTACAGAGTTGGGAAGGATCTGCCTTTCTCTGGTCAAGGGAGAGAGAAGTTTCCCTGGTGTGCAACAGGGATGGGAAGCCTACAACTACCAATTTCTGCCAATGTTAAGCTTTCGTTTTTAAAAAAATCCAAGTTTCTAATCTAAATACAAAAAAAATCCTTCCAATCCCAGTCTGATGAAGTAAAAGTTGTTGATGTCTGCAGACAGAGAACACCAATGCTTTCATTTTTGCCCACAGCTCCCCAAAGCAGTAAGAGTGGCTGCTGGTAGGAGCACCTTGGTTCCACCCTGCCACTGCTTGGCAACACTCCAGTTGAGCTGCAGGAAAGGCAAACACTGAGAACTATTCATGGGGAAAAGCCCCCTTCTTCCCCATGCACCAAAAAACAAAACTCAAGTTAAGGCGGGGGGGGGGGGGGGGGGGAACACGACGACACACTACCAGCAACAGTCAGTCTAAGATTTTTCTCTTTCTAATGTGAAGCACTGCGTTCACAGCCTTTACTGGCCTCTAATTTAGAGAGCCCGAGATGTGCCTGGGCTTACTAGATTTACTGAAAAAAGTTTCCCCCTAAACCTGCACCTACAGGGCAAGTTTAAGTCACTTAACAGAAACATTTCTCTCTCAGAAGGAACCTGAGGAGCATCAGAGGAAGTGAAAACTACTTTAGTTTTATACCTTAGTTTCTTTGGACCGTGGGATTCGGTCCCTTTTTTTGCTCTGCCACAGCCCTGCTCCCTCACCACTGATTGGTGGATAGGACTGCCCTTCATGTGGCCTCACCCATTGCTGCTGATTGGAGAGGGGCAGGGGCAGGGCCACATGAAAGGCAGTCCTCTCAGCCAATCAGCAGCAAAAGGAGCCCCCTTCATAGCTGCTCCCTTTCCTGCTGATGGCTCCCCCACCCCCTCAGCAGGCTGAGAGGCCATGCCAGTGTTTGCTGGCTCCCACTGGGGACCCAGCATTTTTGTTTTTTAGCAAGTCCCCCCCCCCCACAATTCCACGCAAAGTTGCAGAAACTGGCATTTTTCACAGTGTTCACAAAAACTGCTATTTTTCAGTTTCCGAAAAAAACAAATTATAAAGTTGCGATTTGAGTAGGTCTCTACCTATGGAGTCACAGGAGAGAAATGAATTGAGGTTTCCCAATTGTAGGGTGCACAACTTGGTTGCCAAAGGATCTAGACATAGGCAGTTTAGTAGATTAGCTAAAGACATGGGAAGGAAGGAAGGAAGGAAGGAAGGAAGGAGACAGAAATGCTACCAAATTGGACAGTGTTGCTGAAAGGGAAGGAGCTGTAATCAATTATGCCAGAGAATGCAATCTGTACTGGCTCCTACAACGCAGTGAACTGCTATCTGCTGCTCCGTACCTGGGAGAGTGAACTGCTAGCTGCTGCACTAAAGAGGATGTCTCCTTGCTGAATCCGCTGTGCTACACAGAGGTGCTTTTAATGGCAGCCTAAACTGTGGATTCCATGGGGACACAGCCAAATCAGCGGCTGAGAGGTGTCCCTGGAAGCCCCCTCATCAACATCACTTCTTTGGAGAGCTTGCTATCAATGCTTCTACACTGTTGCTTCCCCGAATACAATCCTCAGCTCCTCGGGAGCAGATGGGACAGCACACTCTGTTTTTGTTTGACCTTCACGACACGCAGCTGCCTGCAGAGCTGAGGGCAGTGCTCAGAAGCCTCCTGGCCTGACACACAACCTACAAGGCTTTAAGGGAGCCAGTTCTATCCTTCAAGTTCTCTCCAAGCCCTGAAGGACAAGGCTTTCTGCAACTGCGTTGTTTCTGTTCCAAGGCAGCAGAACATCCCAACAAACTTAGTCCTTGCCCTTGTAGCAACCAGGCCTCCTCATGCCCTGCATTCCTGAGGAGATGGAAAGACTGCTGCATGTATGGAAATGAAAACATCACATCTATGCTGAAGATCACTCTCTCAGGAAGATCACACAGCTTAATTATCTCCTCAGAGAAACAGACTTTCACATGGAGGATAATACCTTAAGAAAGGGGTTAGCAATAGTAAGCGGTCACAAGCAAATTATCTGCCACCCCAGAATGCTGATCCCTGCCTACTGGGTCCCCTTGTTGTATGCTGCCAGGAGAGGCATAAGTGGGGCTTGCATCCCAGAAGACCCAGGTCCTTTGTCAGTCTCAAACTCTGTAGGCAAATGCATGGCACAAGTCAAAACAGTTTTAGACCCTTAAACTAATTCTGTAACCGATAGAAAAGATGTTGATTGAATCTAAGCAGGGGGGACCAGACTGCTTAAGTGGGCAGTATACACTCTGATGTGATTTAAGAAAGCAGGAGGCTACAATAGATTATATTTCCAAGTGTGCAGTAAGTACTTTGTAAACACTGCCACTCAGACCATAAATTTCATACATATTAGGGCTGGAAGATCAAGACCAAGATCACTTGGTCCAGCAAGGGGCAGGAAGTCAGCTGGGGTTAGATCACCCCAGCAAATTAAGCATCCTGGCGTCTCTTAAGGACATCCAGAGTAGGTGCTTGCACCACTTCTGGGGGGGAAGCCTGTTCCAGATTCTGGGAACTCGGATGGTGAAGAAGTTCATCTGAAATGGTCTTCCAGCAGTTTGTGACCATTAGACCTTGTCTTCCATCGGGGTGCCCTGGTGCAGCGGTTCCCAACTTTTTTTTCCTGCAGACCGGCACGGAAGCAGGACGAGGCGCACAGAGCTGGCTGCTTCCCCCTCCTGGGGCTGCCCCATCCCACAGCTTTAAACCCACACACCCCAGAAGCCACTCACCCAGGTGGACAGATTGGGGTCCAAGCAGGGGCTCATGCCGTGACCCAGAAGCCATGGCCCGGTGGTTGGAAACCATCTGTTCACCAGGGCAGGGTTCTCCCAGTTCCTGATGCACACCCCTTATATACTTATAGGCTGCCACCAAGTCACCCCCGAGCCTTCACTTCTCCAGGCTTAAGAGTCCCATGCCTCTCAGCCTCTTCTCATAAGGCCTGGTCTCAACCTCTAATCATGCACATGGGTCTCCTCTGGACTCTCTCAAGCTTCTCTACATCCTTTCTAAAGTGTGGAGCCCAGAATTGGATGCAGTACTCCAGCTGCAGCCTCACCGAGTAAAGCAGGAAGATTACTTCTTGGGTCTTGCTTGAGATCCATCAGTAGACACAAGCCAGAATTTATTTGCTTTGCTGGCTGCAGCATCGCATTGGTGGCTCATGTTCATCTTGTGGTCAATCATGACATCCAAGTTTCTTTCTGTCATGGTGCTAGTGAGAGTAGCACTGCTGAGTCTATCAATATGATGTGGGGTTTTTCTCCTGAGGTGGAGCACTTTGCATTTCTCCATGTTGAATGTCATCAGGTTTTGATCCATCCACCTTGCGAGCCTGTCCAGTCTGGCAATTCAGGCCAGCCTATCCTCTAGCGTGACCGCACTTCCGCATAATTTGGTGTTGTCTGAAAACTTGGTCAGTTCACTTCTGGCACCCCAATCCAGATCATTTATGAATATATTAAACAATAGTGGGATCCAAGTATTGAACCCTGGGGGCCACCACTGGTCACCATGTGCCATGTTGACTCAGTTCCATTAACTATCACTCTCTGGGTCCAACCACAGAGCCAATTCCCCAGCCCAAGACCATAAGGATGTCAAGGCCACAGTTCAACAATTTTACCATGAGGACGTGATCAGGGATCCGGGTTTTCCATTTCCCACAGAAAAAAACCACAGATTTCCCCCTTTACTTAAGGAAAACATGGATTCCTCATTTTACTGAAGAAACCCATCGATGTTGCACTTTTGCAAGGAGCTCTCTGCAGGCTGGCACAGTTCCAGCCTGCAAAGGGCTGGGGGCAGCAGGAAGCAGGCAGGGCCAGGGGACTAGGGAGTGAGGGGTCTGGACCTGTCTTCTGTGAGCTAAGGGGGCAGGGTAAGCTCTGATTTTCCATGATAAAAAACCAAAATCAAAACACTAAAATGTATAGGTATTTAGAGTTTATTTTATTATAGTGATTGAGGCACTGATAGGCTTCCAGATTGCTTCAAAATTGTAACTATCAAGAAAACATCGTGTTCACATGATACATATATATTATATATAGATCTTTCATTTGAATCACAGGTTTTGGAGTTATCAGAGAATTTGCAATTTTTATTTATTTTTTTAAATTAGGGAAAACCAGGGTCCCTGAACATGTGAAAACTGGGGACATTATAAAACCAAAGACTAGAGGAAAACTAGACCAGGAAAACATCCCAAGAGAGACAAAAGATGTGAAAGATGTGGCACTGCCAAGGCACCCATGGGGAGAAGGGATACAGAGCACCATAAAAGTGCAAGCAAAAATAAGCATGGTAGAACCGCCACCCACCTACCAAGTGGAACCACAGACCCCGGAAAACTTCTGAACACATGGCTGCAGGGTGAGACTGTCTTCAGGATAACAGAAGACTTATGCAAAGTTTCTGTTGCATCTCAACTTAGGTAAAGTTTTCTGTTGTTTCTCTGTCTTAAGCTTAAAAGTGTAAACGGCTGTACTCAATAAAATGGACTTCAGAGAATGGACTATTCTTGTCCAAGCCATTTTCATGACTTCACTGCCACTACCTAAATTCTAACATTATAGTTAAATATAGCCTCATACCCCCATGGGAGACATCACTACTGTTTGGGGAAACGTTGGCACAGGCAGCAGCCAAGGGGTTAAACACAGTACCTGCTGGGCATAGAGACCCATATGTCCCCTACTTAAGCCTCCATCACTCACCCCGGTCTGCTGATTCCCCTCAGTGGCAGCAATGAACAGCAGTGAATTCTGTGGCAAAGTATAAGGTTGACAAGGAGACCATGAGCTCTCAGCTACCCCACTAGCTGCAGGGGCTTCTATACCCAATCCTGCCTTTGAGGGCCACAAACTGGATTGGACCTTTGTGGCTTGGATCCAGTTTCTTTGTTGGCCATAAGTTGTCAACTTCTGCCTTAAAACATGATATCAGAATGTTTTAAGACAGGGGTTGGCAAGCCCTAACAGGTGTCAGAGCATGGCACACAAAGCCATTTTGTTCAGCACATCACAACCAGCCCAGACTCTGGACAGTTACCACCAGCCACAGATCCTGGGCTGACCGTGGCAGGCAGCCAAGAGGCTGAAAATAGCTGCACCAAGGTCCAGAGCCACAGCGTGAGCTGTACACACACTGTAAAGTAAACGGTGAGGAAGGGACCAGAGCAGCACAACCCCGGCCCCTCCCCTTCCTTCCACCTGATGGTGTGTATACAGCCACCATCGTGGAGCCAGTGGTATGGTTCAGACCCCACTGCAGCTGTTTGTAGCCTCCCATCTACCTGCCATTGCTGGCCTGGGCTCTGAGCAGCTGCAGTACAGATAGGACAGGCTATAAACAGCTGCACCAGGCTCTGAAGCCCTAGCACTGGCTGTGGTGGCGGAAGCTGCACATATATCTCCAGGCAAATGGCGCAAAGGACTGAAACAGCGCAACCCTGGCCCTGCACCTGCCATCTGCCCAATGATGCATATATACCCACTGCCAGCAATGAGGATTGGGCCCCTCATGGCTCTCCCGGCATCTGCCCCTGGCACCCCAAGGTGAGGCTTGGGTCAAGGCTGGGGTGTTTTTAGCACTCCAGCCAAAAACATTCCCAATCTGTTTTATAATCTCTGCTCTATCAGCTAAAGCTACAACGTAGCCACCCCCTGCATATTAGGGCTGTGAGGAGCTTTGCCAGCCGTTTCATTTCAACAGTTTCAACTCATTTTGAGCTCGAAACAGCAAAATTGAAATGAAACAAAGGGCTTTGAAACAGCCTTGAAACTAAACGAGACCAGACAAAATGTTTCAAAAGTTCTGAGTTTTGAAGCAGCAGCCAGGTGGTGGGAGGCAGGGGACAGCCTGGGCTACACTCCGAGAGGCTCCGCATGCCCATGTGGCTCAGCCCGGGGGGAGCACAGCCCTGGCTCTCCCCACCTCCCACCACCAAGCTACACTCCATGGGGCTGCAGTACTGGCTCTGCCCACCGCTCGGCTGCGCTCCAAATGACTCCACCAGCCCCATGGAGCTCAGCCCAGTGGCGGGAGGCGGGCAGAGCCGGCACTGCGCTCCACCTCCTGCCACCGGGTTGAGTTCTGCAGGGCTGGGAGCCACTGGGAGTTGAGCCCAGTGGAGGGAAGTGGAGCACAGCCCCAGCGCTGCATGCCACCTCCCTCCACCGTGCTGCAAGTCACTGGGCACTGAGCCCAGTGCAGGCAGGCAGAGCGCACCCGGTGCTGCACTTCGCTTCCCTCCACCGGGCTCAGCACCCAGCAGCTCCCATCCCCATAGAACTAAGCCTAGTCAGGGGAAGTGGAGCACAGTGCCGGGGCTGTGCTCAGCCTCCCTCCACCAGGGTCAGCTCTCAGCACTGGTCCCAGGTGGCAGCGGCAGCCTCCTGCCTGCACCCCCAGGCGGGCTGCAAGTCTCTGCCAGACTCCTCTGGGGGTGCAGGCCCCTGATCTGCCTGCGATCACAGGAGGCTACTCCTCCTCCAGTTTTGTGCTTCCTCATTATAGCCTACGGGCAAAATGTCAAAACAGAAATACTGGTTTTGATGAAATGAAACAACAGCACTTTCAAAACTAAAAGCAAAACGAAACACTGTTCTGTCGAAACCTTAAAACAGAAGTAAAAGGGGAACAGTGCTGTTTCTCACAGTCCTACTGCATATCCTTCACTGCAACCAACAGGGGCTGAATCCTCACTTCTTAAGGCCTGTTGGGTGTAGGTCCTGATTCAGCACAATGGTCTCTAAACGACACTGCAATGTAAATCTAAATGGGAATTGAACAGAGTTAGCCTGAGCAGGACACTGAGCCTGCTTCAGGTACCCGAGTTCCTTCAGTTTTCTCTGACAACACAGCAGCTCACAGCGCCAACATACCTTTAAGCATGTACACAGCCTTACTGCATTTGGTGGGACTATTCTTGGGCATTAAGTTACTCCCAGATGTAACAGTTTGCAGAAGTGGGGTCAGACCACAAGTTTCTTCGCAAGAGGGACTCTGTCATCTGTGTATTAAATGCAACATGTATTTATGCTTCTCTGTAATCATAAATAATAATTATAGTGGCTTGGCATCTCTAACACCATCTGCAGCATGCAAGAGTGTCTACTGGTCCCATGTGATGAGTGACCAGTAGACACTCCTGCATGCTGCAGACCCAATTCCAGACTAGACAAGCTCTCCTTTTAAAATCAAGCAGCTTACCTTGTTTTACTGGACATTTACTGAGAGATTTGTTCTCTTTCAAACAGTAATAGATGGACAGAAAGAAAAAGCAGAAATTAAATTAATATAATCATTATCCCCAAAGTTACAAATAGGTGCCATTTCTCACTCCATGACAAGCCTGAAAAACAAGATTAAAATGCTTAAGGGACATGTTCTTGAAACTGCAGGTAATAGTGTAAATGCACTTTATCTGTTCTCTCTCACTAGGGACATGTACCTGTTAGGAAATAGCTATTATATACTAAATTCTGCCATGAAAATATTTTTCATCTTTCTTTAGAGCTAAAAATTGTACATACAAAAGCAGCCACACAGGAAAGCGTCTTTAATGACAGTTGGGTCTAGTTCCAAAAATAAAGTCTCCTGTTGTGCCTTGTACACAAAGCACAAGAAACGCAAAATGGCATCTGCAGGAACATGCAGCTCATAAGCAGCATTAATAATCTATACAAATGGCACAATTAAGAAACAGCAAAAAGGGGGATGGAAGGGACACAAGATGAAGCCATACAATTGCTATAAATGCTTTCACAGAGGAGATGGAAAAATGAACTTGCATTCCTTGACTTCCATGATAGCAGGTAGCCCTCGCTTTGTGGGTAACAGACTGCCTAGAGTATCCACCAATAGAAACACTTTGTCATGTGTCAGATCAAATAAACTCTTAAGAGACTGTTGTACTCCCTTCAGCAGAAGGCAGCCAAACTCTAAAGGAAAAATCCAGGAAGCCTAACTGGCCAATATTAAGCCCAAGTGGTTACAAAGACCAAAATACTTTTCATTTTTAGAACACACTAATACAATGCAATCTGTTCCTGTGCAAAAACGTCCATGCAATGCAGCCATTGACAGCATCCATTATTTAAAAGAAAGTGACGCTTAAATTCTCACAAGCTGAAACTATTACATAGAACAGAAACTTCATATTCTTTTTTCTAATACACCACCATCCCTCATTTGAGAAGCATTAAAAAAAAAAAAAAGCGAATGTTTGTAAAAGAGCTTTAAAGATGTGAAATACTGTGTAACAGCTAAGGTTGATCACCTTTTCACTGCATCTTCTCTTTAGCCAGGTTGTCTAGTCATGACTATTCATTGAAAAATTGATCATTTGGGGAGCATAAATCAGGAGTTGATTTATGAGGTATTTACACTGTAGGGTCTTCTTAAGCAAGGATGGACTACTTGCATGCTCCCTAGCACAATGGGCCTTGATCAGACCGTGTAGTCACTGCCGAATCCCTGTAAATGCCACTACTAACAAATCAGGAATAATGTCACATCAAGGCAGACTCCCCTTCTCACCAACTGTTAGCACTGACTTAGTGAAGAGACACTTGGAGGGGCTGAATGTGTTTAAGTCAGCAGGCCTGAACGATCTCCATCCAAGGGCTCTGAAAGAATTGGCCAGTGTGAAAGCAGAGCCACTGGCACGGCTGTTGGAGCACTCGTGGTGCTCCAGGTCAGGTCCCAGAGGACTGGAAAAGGGCCAATGTGGTCCCTATTTCCAAGAAGGGGAGGAAGAAGGATCCAGGTAACTATAGACTGGTTAGTCTCACCTCTGTCCTTGGGAAAACCTTTGAAAAAATTATTAAAGGAACACATTTGTGGGAGTCCAGCAGGGAAAGCAATGCTAAAATGCAACCAGCACTGATTCATAGCAGGTAGGATCCTGCCTGACTAACCTTGTTGGGGTTTTTTTGTTGGTTTGTTTGTTTTACAACCAGGCCACAAAATACTTATACACAGGAATCTAGGTGGAGGTCATCTACTTGGATTTTAAGAAGGCCTTTCATACAGTATCTCATTATCTTTTCATAGATAAACTGAGTGACTGTGACGTAGATGATTACACAGTCTGGTGGGTGGCAAATTAGCCCAGAGAGTAGTGGCGGATGTGTCAGTATCAACCTGGAAAGATGTGGGCAACGGAGTCCCACAAGGCTCGGTCCTTGGACCAGTGCTGTTCAATGTCTTCATCAGTAACTTGGATAAGAGCGTGGAAAGTACTCTGTCCAAATTTGCAGATGATACCAAATTATGGGGTAAAAGTTAACACACCAGAAGGCAGGGAACAAATCCAGGTGGATCTGGACAGGTTGGAAAAATGAGTGGAACAGAATAGGATGCAGTTCAATAAGGACAAATGCAAGGTGCTGCACCTAGGAAGAAGGAATCGTCAGCACACTTACAGGCTGGGGGAACACCTTCTCAGCAGCACAGTAGCAGAAAGGGATCTCAGAGTCACTGTTGACTCCAAGATGAACATAAGTCGTCAATGTGACAAATTGATCAATAAAGCTAGCCAATTTATCATGTATTAGCAGGTGCATGACAAACAGGTCCAAGGAGGTGATACTTCCCCTTTATGTGGCATTGGTTAGGCTGTAGTTGGAGTACTACATCCAGTTTTGGGTGCCACACTTCAAGAGGGATGTGGACAACCTCAAGACGGTTCAGAGGAGGGCCACTCATATTGTTAGGGGCCTGCAAGCAAAGCCCTATGATGGGGAGGGCAAAATACGGCCCGTGAGCCGGATGCAGCTTGCCAGGCCATTCTGTCTGGTCTGCGGGGCCCCTAAAATATTAATTTTCTAAATTTTTATCTGCCCCTGGCTGCCTGTCATGCAGTTCTCGATGGCTTGCCAAACCTTAGTAAGTGGCCCTCCACTGAAATAACTGCCTGCCCCTGCCCTATGAGGAGAGATTGAGGGCCCTGGATCTCTTCAGCCTATGCAAGAGAAGGCTGAGAGGTTATCTTGTGGTTGCCTACAAATTCATCAAGAGGAGACAGCAAGGTATAAGAAATGCTCTGTTTACCAGGGCACCCTTGGAGTAACTAGGAACAATGGCCACAAACTGACGGAGAGCAGATTTAGGTTAGACATCAGGAAGAACA
>NW_017728914.1:4439151-4440768 GCF_001723895.1 Crocodylus porosus | reverse complement strand
TCCAGGTCGAAACCGACCCCTCCACCACGACTCTCTGGGTGCGACCCTCCAGCCAATTCTTGGGGAGGTCTTTAAGAGGAAGCTAGACATGCACCTGGCTGGGGACGTCTGACCTCAGTGCTCTTTCCTGTCCAGGGCAGGGGATCGGACTCGAGCTGCTAAGGTCCATTCCGACACAAATGTCTGTGAATTTTCTCAGCCACATACTGCATCCATCTCTCACATTGCTGCACCTCTGTCCCTCTTCAAATCTGTGCCTGCATTCATACCACAATGTAGTGGCCTCCTGCCATGTCTTAAGTTGTGGAAGACCTATATTCTGCACAAAGTGGTGTTTGAAAGCTAAGAGGTGGCAGGATCATCTCAGAATCATTACGGACACAGATCCCACCCAGTCTGAAGGGATACTTTTGTACTGAAGGCACCATAAGTGAGTTGCAAAACCAACATTTTCCAGCACTTTTTGTAAAATGTAGACAGTTCTGCCCATTTTGGGGGGGTTCAGACAAGCCTGCATGTGCCTCTTGCTGCATCTCAAAGCAGTTTGAGACACAGCAAGAGGCATGCAGGGGACAACAACAAGAAATCAAAACAAACAATCCCGTGCATTACATATTTGCAACAGGAACTCAAAATTTGATACCTGGATATCCAGGTATCAAAATAAAACATGGGGTAAAAAAGTGGGGCAGGGCATGGTGAGGCAACTGGAGGCTCAGGTCCTCCAAAGAGATGCTCTGGTAGCCAGCCAGAGAGTCTCCAAGGCTGCCCCTTGCCCCAGTGCTGAAGCCACTGTCCATCTGTGCAGGGCAAACAGCAGTGCAGGCTACAGGGACCTGGATCCAAGCTCCATTCCAGATAAGTAGGGGGCTGGGGAGGTCCCCTGCTCACCCCCCCTCCCCCCCAACAGGGCCTACGTGTGCCCCTGCACAGCCCCAACCCCGCAACATGGCCCACAGCCCACTGGCAGCAGCAGGCATCGAGGCGTTCAGGGCCTCATAGCACATCCCCCTGCACGGTGTGAGGCAGCTCAGCTTGGCCCTGGCCACCTGTGCCATATCACTTGGGCCTGACCCAGCTTGGCATTACATGCCTTCGGGCAGCTCTGAGCTGCTTGGGCTGTCAGCCAGGGCCCCATGCTGGTGGGCCAGGTCCTGCATGCATGGCCCCAGTATCCCATCAGGCTGGCCAATTCCGTGCATACAGGACCCGATCCAGTGCGACAGGCAGTCCTCTCTTAGTGGCATGGGGCCCTGAGTGACAACCCAAGTGGCCCAGAGCTGTCCAAAGGTATATAGTCCTGCACAGTGCCACACCAGGCCACGCTGCACCCGAGCAATGTGGCACCAGGTAGGTGCCAGGTGGCCAGGGCCAAGCTGCACTGCCCAATGCCATGTGGAAGAGCTGTACCAGGAGGCCCCAAGCCCCCCAGTGGCTGCTGCTGCTGCAGGCAAGCTGTGGGCCAGTGGGGGGACGGGGCTGAGGGTTGTGTTGGGGCACTGTGGGCCTTGCTGGAGGCAGAGCCAGGTGCTAGGTGACCAGGGTCAAGCCATGCTGCCCTGTGCCATGGGGGGCTGTGCCAGGAGGGCCCCAGTGGCTGCTGCTGCTGCAGAGGGG
>NW_017728914.1:4420877-4439051 GCF_001723895.1 Crocodylus porosus | reverse complement strand
GAGTGAGATGACTGGGGCAAGTGCAGGGGCAGGGCACTGGCATACCAGTGTTGCTCAGACCTGCACATCCTGGTGAGTGAAGGGAGTAGGGGCAACTCTGATTTTTCTATGACAAAAAAGCCAAAAGCAAATGCTGAAGTGTATAGATATTTAGAATTTAGTTTATTATGGTGATAAAGGCACTGGTGGGCTTCCAAATTGTTTTAAACTTGTAAATATAAATCAATAAAACATTGCCCAACTAATCTCTCTCTATATATAGTGGCATTTCATTTTAATAGTAAAACAATACTATTTTAGATAATTAGGGTTTCTTATGTGAGAATTTGCAATTTTTAAACAGAACACCAGCTTCCCTGCTGGTAAGATAAGTGGCAAGACCCAGGCAAAGAAGCCTATGCACAGCCAGCACTGGGACCTAGCTTCAGGGCAAATGGGGTGGCTGACCTGTTAGCCATTTGAGACCAAGAGGACAACACACTTGGACAGTTCAGAGTGGGCCACCGCAAGAAGCACATCTTTTGGGCAATAGCTGCCCAGATGGCAGAGCAGGGACACCCCATCCAGGTCTGGTAGGTGTGCAGCCATGTGGCTGCAGGTCCATGGGGGCAGATGCTATCACAAGTGGCAACAGATCACAGCCAGGCAGCAGCCCCCACTGCCAAACTGCTGCAGTGGGTAGAGAGGGCAGGGGCCACTCCAGCTCAGGGTGGCTTCAGCAGTCTAGCTGGCACAAGCGGTCGTGTCCCCAGATACAACTGGCTGGGCCTCAGAAGCTCCTGAGGGCAGGTAGCCCTAAGGTGCTTGCCAGGGCAGGTTTTTAAACTGCTGGGGCCAGCACAGGCAGATCCAGGAGCTGAGCTAGGTTATTTTGCCCAAGTGGAACAACTTGCTCCAGATGCGCAGAGGCTAAAACCCCAGCTCAAATTTGTGCTGCTCCTATTTGAGCTGTTGCAAGTGCACGTGCCTGCATGTGTAGACATGCCCCTGCATGTGTAGACATGCCCCTTGTGGTTAAATGTCAGTTCTGAAAGTTATATTCCATTTACTTCACCATCTTTGAAGATCAACAAATCATATTCTTGTTTGGCCCAAACACTATGATGTACTGCTGCTGGAAGCTGTTAAACAAATGCTGTCCTGTACCAAAAAAGGCAGCTGTCCTAGATGCAAAAGGCACTTATACACGTGCTCCAGTGGTGGGGAGGAGCATTTTAATTAGAGCAGCTCTTGGGAGCCCCTCTAACTAAAATGCCTGCAGGGTCTCATGTATTTAGTGTCCTGCATTTCAAAACGGTGGCAGGCACACTTTAACTAAAGATCATTAAACAAGCTTTAGTTAAGGCACCCCCACCACCGTTTTGAAACACTGAATACACTAGATACTGCAGCATTCTGATTAGAGTGCTCCAATCAAGTCTGCTCTGACATCCTAATCAGAACACATTGGCACATGTGTAAAAGTGCCCTAATAAAACCAGTATTCTGGGTGGGTTTATTGAAAACTTGTATACACTAGAAAGGATTTCCCAGTGAACTATTCCAATATATTTACAATGCCCAATACTTCTGATGAAGATGCAGTTTAAGCCAACAAGAAAGCTATTTTGCCCAGAGAAGCCTAACTATCAAGACAGCTTTTTTATCCTGATGTAACCGTTTCGAACAGGGCTTCTGCCAGTTAAAAAAAACAAACAAAACAATCACAAATGATCACCCTGTCTCCCCCACCCCAACCTACGTTACCATACTGCCAAAAGTGTAATGTAGCCCTAGGTGGATTTTCTTGGGGGGGGGGGGCAGCGGCGTGAATTGAAGTAAAACTTCTACACCAGGTTTCTATTTCCAATTCAACTTAAAGCATCTTCTAGCCATACTAAGAAAAGCATCATTCTAGTAGGGGGGAAAAAATCATGCTCCTAACATGCTATGCTGGCAAAAAGTAAGCATAGTTCAAACCTACAGCCCTGGTTCCCCATCCTGCACCACATGGAACTGTCAAATAAATGTATTCACTTCAAAGTCCAGGAATTTTAGGTAGGATGATATATGTACGCAACTAGGCTCTCCCCACAAAAGGAAGTACAGTTAATGTGAAGAGGAAAAAAGAAAAAGGGAGAGAGAAGAAAATACAGTTACTTGAAATAGGCAGCAAGTTAAGAAAAATTACTGATTTTTTAAAAACCTATATACCTATTTTATATACTAAACTGCTCCTTTTTACTGCTATTATCTTAGCCTTCCCAGTCTTTAAGTAGCAAACCTTTTAAGCAGTTTGTCAAAGTGTTTTGCAAGTCACCCATTTCACTGGCATTGCTGCAAGAGTCTCTGTAACTTCCTGCTAGAACACATGTAAACTCTGGAACACAAGCAATGGGGAGAGACTGCTTTCCCTGCAATGCAGTAACAAAATATTCCTAACTGAGAAAAAACAGTTCTCCCAAGATACCAACAGGTCCTATTCCTAATCTGGGAGTGTGATAGGCAGAACTTGCTAGTTAATATACAGGAGACCTGGCTGTACCAGTGGGGCTTCTATTCCACCCCAATCCCCCAACCGGAGCCTTTTGATCATGGCAGAACATGGCTGCCAGCTTGATTTGCTGGGGCCAGAGATCATGGGGCAAGGGGGAACAGATCCTCCTTTCCTTAGAGGCCAAGCCAGCTCCCCCCCAACCCCAGGCCCCAACAGGGGCATCTTCCCCCATCCCCACTCCTACTCCCCCTCCCAACCCTACTGCACAGGAAGGAGACTTTCCTCTCTGCGACAGCCACGCAAAGGCACACAGGGTACAGTCAGAGCTTAATTCTCACAGGGAACCTGAACAGAAGCTCCCTAAGGCGCTCTGCTCTAGAGCGCCTTCAGCTAATAGTGGATTTAACAAGAATTTTTTTCATGCAGTTGGCCATTTTAAAAGCTCTCTCCAGCCATGAATGTGAGTTGTGTCATGGCAGTAGAGCACTTCCAGCAGCGTTACACAAGTTACATTTTTCGTGATAAGCGGCATTAGTTCAAGGCCCCTCACTTCTCATTCACTGCTGGGGTATAGAGTCCTGCCTCCATTCAGCCCATGATATCAGCCTCCACCCCCTCGCCTGAGATTCAGAAGAGCATCATCATGCCTTCTCCCATGCTGCTCTTCCCAATTAAAATAAGCTGCCCCATAACATCTGAAAAGTCCCTCACAGCTCTTCAAATCTCTCTTTAGAACACGTTGGCCACGACACCTTGAAAAAGCTTGGCAACAGCGAGGCTACTGGTGTGCTGAGTAGGGTGTCCGAAATTTTGCTCGGTGTTTTGTTCGAAGCTGTTGTGATGCGTTTCAAGCTCAAAACAGCGAAATAAAAATGGAACAAAAGCCTTCAAAACAGCTTCAAAATGAAGCAAGTGTTTTGAAACGTTTTGAGTTTCGAAGCTAGGCTTACTTGGCTTCAACACCAGCCCCAGCTGGCAGCAGAAGCCTCCTGTCACCCGGCAGGCAGATTGGGGGGCCTAACCACACCCCTGGGAGGGCTGCAGGGACTGTACCAGACTGCATCCGGGGGTGCGGGCCCCCGCTCTGCCTGTTGGATGACAGGAGACTGCTGCTGCCGGCTGGGACTGGCGCTGGGTGCAGCCCCCACCCAGTGCTGGGATGATCAGTGCTGCTGCTGGCCCCACCCAGCAGTACCAGTCTCCTGTCATTTGGCAGGCAGACTGGGGGCATCCACCCCTGAGAGGATCCCGGCACAGGCCCCACAGCCCTCTTGGGGGTGTGTGCAAGCCCCTGCTCTGCCTGCTGGATGACAGCAGGCTGGTTCTGTTGCCTGGGGCCAGCAGCAGGGCCTAGGGCAAATCAGCTCGTGTGGGGTCCCGCTCCCACCCTGGGATCAGGGCAGGTCCCTGCATAAGCTGATTTGCCCCAGGTCCCACCGCTGGCCCCAGCTGGCAGAACCAGCCTCCTGTTATCCAGCAGGCAGATCGGAGGCCCGCACCCTCAGGAGCAGTCCGGCACAGCCCCCACAGCCCTCCCGATCTGCCTGCCAGATGACAGGAGGCTGTTGCTGTCAGCACAAACAGTGCTTTCAAAACTAAACAAAAACTCGAAATGAAACACTCTTCCATTTAAACGGAAGTCAAAGCAGAACGGTGCTGTTTTGCACAGCCCTAGTGCTGAGATCTCTGCCTATCTTGCCAGGTCTCACTGTTTCTTCCCCCCACATCTGTATCCATAGGCTGTCACTTCTCTTACATTTAAATTGTCAGTTTTTGGAGGCAGGAACTGCCTTGTTGTGCTAGGTGTTGCACATGCACAGAACAGCTCCTGGTCTAGGAGCCTGGAGGTGCTGAAGTAATATAAATATTAAAGAATGAGCCCATATCTAAGACATTACTTGGTGACCTAAAGATCAGATGAACTCCCTTGGGGCAGTGTGGAAAGCAAATCCCAAAGCCAAGTACTCACCTGCTAACCGATCCCGCCCACATTTGCTCAAATCCAGGTTCTATTAGCAGAAGCTTTCAGCTGATCTCAGCTGCCAGGACAGGTTCTCCTTCAGTAGGATGAGAACAACATCCATGGGACAGCCTGATGCTTGTGGCTGATTTGCAATGCTTGGAGGGAATGACTTATAGAATTGCAAAGGGCTGGATTATATTAAAGTGACAGAGGAATTTAAAAATAGAAAAAAGAAAGTAAACAAAAGGAAATATTAAAAAAAAAAAAATGAAGAGAAGTCGGGGAGGGCACTGTTTTCAGTCACCTCAGAACCAGCAAGGAAGGCCCAAGTCACCCCACCTTAAAAAAAAATGAAATAAAATAAGAGCTATATAGGGAAAATGTGAAATTTAAGCCAAAAAAGTAGGAAGAACATGAAAGAGGGAAGAGATGTGAGTATGTCATCCTGCATTCTATTCAGTATTCTTAGCACCAGAGCCAGTCTCCACAGCTATTTTTCAGAATTTATTTAAAGAGCATCCGATGCCTCATGAAAAGCTATATTTAGACAGTTTTGTCTATATCCAAGTTCTTTTCAGCTAGGGGTACTGGTATTAAACAGAGGACAAATCTTGCAGGCCTTGCTAAAACAGGATCTTTGACTCATCAGAATTAAAAGCAATACAAAAAACAAGATCAGAAGGTGCAGCAGGTGGACAAATTTTAATAAGTGCTGGAAATTTAAAATTAAAGCCCAGCCAGGAATATTCTATAAAAAAACCCAAATTTTAAGTACGTGTCCTCATGAAACTTGTTTCCTGACAAATAACATTAGGGATGAAGATGATACAAATCTGTTGTTTATAGACACTCTTTAGATACATTTTCAGGAACAAGAAACATGGGCCAAATCCTGAGGTTTAACTCGATCAAATTTTCACTGAATTCTTGTCTGACTACAGGATTCATGATCTCCAAATATGATTCGGGGTCTGCAGTATGTTCTGTTTCAAGTTCCTCATGAGACATCTGAAACTTTTTTTTAAAGGTTTGCCAGCACTGATATTGGATCTGATTCACTCTGCTTGCTGAGCAGCTCAACAGATACAGATCTGTCCAAGAGATATTTTAAAGAGAGACTGTAATTATTATGCATCAAAGACTAGTCAAAACACCTAAAATTTATTTTAAATATATTTATTTTAATCAATAGAAAAAAAAAAGTTTCCAAGCAGCGAGAGATCAAACACCACTCTCAGTCTCCAAGTATGAAAAACTTCTCTCTCTAGCACCTCAAAGACCACATCTAGCCAGGAATCTTGGCAGCTTCCCGCAAGAAGTGGTTCCCTGCAAAGAGCTGTACAAAGGAAGTCATTTACAGCACATAAGTAAGAAGTTTATTAATTCTAGGGAACCTGTGAACAATGTTACATGTTCTTGAGCACCACCTATTGGCTTATTTCCAGTTAAAAGTGTACACATATGCAGACATCAGATACTTTTGTAACACCATCTAGCACAGGGGTAAGCAACCTTTTTCGGTCGGAGTGCCAAAAAAACCACAATGTCTATCTTGGAAGGTGCCGGAGTGCCGGCATGCCAGAAAAACAAAACAAGGGCAGGGGGTACATGGCAGGATGCACTGTATATTAGCATAGTTAATAATCAGAAATGTTGCCCTTTTTGTTTTACAGTAAATACCAGATTTTCCAAAAACTGTAAACCTGGTGACAATAAATAAAACTTCTGATACTACCTTTGATCTTGTCTATTTGTTTTGTACGGGTCCCCCCACAACAGCCCCCTAGCCCTGCTTGTTCCCCTTGCCCCCCACACCTGCTCATGCCCCCCCAGTCCTGCTGGAGGGGGTCCCCCAGCTGCTAGGGCTATGGGGCCAGGGACCCAAGTCCGCAGCAGCCTGCCCCTAACAGAAGGCCGTGGCTGCTGCAGAAACAGGAGCCAGTGCCCCTGCTGCTGCTGTGGGCTCAGGCAGGGGGTGGGGCTGGCTCCCAGGGGCAGCGTGTACTCCCAGGGGGTTGGGGAGACCTGTGCAAAGAGCAGGGGCAGGGCAGGTGCACACTGCGGGCTCATGCTGCTCCGCAGAGGTGGCAGGAGAGGGCAGCATGGTGGGAAGCGTGTGGAACCTGGCGTGGCAGGACAAAATGGGGAGGCACACGAAAGCTGTCTGCTGCTCTGAGCTCCCCACTGCCCTGGCCACCCTTCCCCTGCAGGCAGGGGCAGCAGCAAGGGGCACAACCCCACGCCGCTGCCCCCGTGTACATGGGGGAAGTGTGACGAGAGCAGCGCAGAGTTCACAGCAGCTGGCAGCTTCCCTGTGCGGCCCCCCCCCATGCGCTGCCGCTCCGGGTCGCACATGCTGCACTCCCACCCCACTGCCCTCCCCCGGGCCCTCCGGAGCACACCGCATGCAACCCAGAGCAGCAGTGCAGAGGGGCTGCACAGAGAAGCTGCCTGCTGCTGCAAACTCCATGGTGCCCTGGACATACTTCCCCTGTGTGTACGGCGGCAATGTGGGCAGCAGCACAGGGTTGTGCCCCTTGCTGCTGCCCCTGTCTGCAGGGGAAGTGTGGCCAGGGCAGCAGGGAGCTCGGAGCAGCAGGCAGCTTTCATGCGCCCCACACTGTGCCCTGCTGTGCTGAGTTCCACATGCTGCTCTGCAGAGGCAGCTGGGAGGGCAACACAGTGGGGAGTATCGCTGGCACCTGCTGGCTCTAGGAGGCAGCACCTATTTGCAGTCTCCCGGCTGCAGCCTGCCCAGGTTCTGGGTAGCTGCTGAGAGCCCAGGCTGCTCCCAGCAGGTGCCTGGGAAGATGCAAACCCTGCTGCAAACAGCCCATGCTCCATGTCTATCAGCAGCTACCCAGAACCTGGGCAGGCTGCAGCCAGGAGCCTGCAAGCCGCTGCTGCCTTCTGGCCCCGGGCTCCAGGAAGGCAACAGGTGCTGGCACTGCACCCGTCAGGGCTGGGGCAGGGAGGCAGCAGCAGCTTGCAGCCTCCTGGCTGCAGCCGGCCCAGGCTCTGGGTTACCTGCTGCCAGCCATGGTGCCTGGGCTCCTTGCAGCAGGGCTTGCAGCTTCCCGGCCACGTGCTGAGAGCAGCCCAGACTCCTGGCTAGCAGCAGCTGCCTAGAGCCCAAGCCGGGGGTAGCATACCGAACAAAATGGCCTCGCATGCCAAGGGCTGCTGACCCCTGATCTAGCAGATCTGCCATTGATGCACACTTTACTAAAGATAAGCATATAGTTTCAAAAGAATCTGGTCAGGTTTCCAGGAGACAGGAGTCAGACAGATAAGAGAACTTCTGCCTTTCAGTGACTCCCTACCTATCACCAACCACTCCTGGCCAACAGAAGCACTGCAGCACACACGAACTCCTGTTTTTCTGGTATACACACCTAGGACCCTGTTACCCAGGTACTATATCCTGAGAACAGCAGCAATAGAATTGATGGCAAACTGCTAGGGCAGGTGCACTATGCAGATTTAGCAAAAGATTTTGCATGGGTGCACGTTACTCCAAATTCCAAGTTAAATAAATTACAAACTGTGCAAAAATCACTTTTTACACCACCACAGTAGGAGCATGCAAAGATGCACAAAGCATGCAGGATACAAATGCCTTCAGAACTCTACCATGTCAATTGTGTTAAAACTTCAAACCCTGCAAAGTACATATCTAACTTTCTTAGAAACAGAGCCTTGAAAGACATCCATCTCTGCTGAGCTTCTGCCAGATGTCACCTGTTGGGTTAATGGGCATGGGCAAGCTCCAAAGTCTTGGGCCTTTCAACCCACAATTTATTGAAGATCCAACTCATACTAGAGTCCTGCTAAAACTTCTGAACAATATTGCAGTTAACCCTGCAGCCAGGAAGAGAACAAAAGCATTAATAAGAAATTGTAAGGAGAAATAACCTCAAGGAAGTACACTTATTCTAAGGCTTTAATCATGCAGAGGCCAAACACATTTTCAAGGCTATTCGCTTTCACTGTTTCACTGTCTTGGAAATTAAAATGGAGTGAATTTGTTCTGTATGGATATTGTCTACCATTTGTTACTGTAGATCTATTGAAGTTTACTTGAAAAACAACATTTAATTAAAAATCCACACTACTGCAGAATATGCTTTTGAAATATGCCTGCATTAACATATCATTACAGAAAATGAAATACAGCTTTATATTACATTTTTCAAACTGTCCTAAAATGTTTACAAATTAAAAAAAATACACCTGCAGAAAAATTAAGAGGCACAGTGTTTAGCAAGGGAGAAAAGTTGTTTACAGATGAAATTTGAAATGAGATGGAGTCAATGAGGCAGAGAGATACAGGAAGGCTCTGGCAGACAACGTATGTTGCAAAAGAGAAGGTCCTTTTTCCACCAGTGACTATGTGAAGGAGCACAGAAAAAGTCAATGCCAGACAAATGGAAGAAAGAATAGACACACAAGACGGCTGGTGTAAGTTTACAAAAATAGTGGAGTTGTTCTCTTTGGGATAATGAATTTTTACTTCTTTGTACAAACGAGACACCCAGGAGCATCTTGGCTAGGCTGGTACACAGTGAGCAACAATTTGGGAAGAAACACTGGAAGGCAGTTAAAACAGGCAAGACAAGACAGAGTCTCGATAATAATGACAACAGGCCTGAGAATGAGAACAGCTCCAGTATTTTGCAAGGGGGAAGTTCATCATCATGCAGCTACTCTCAAAGCTTCTAGGGCTATATGTGGAATACATAAATGAGACTTAGGATAGTTTTAAAAGCCCAATATGCAAGGAAACAAGCAATACAATTCAAAAACAAAAGAATAAGTGTAAATATTTTAGATTAGTAGGTATGTTTAACCTAAAAGGTCTAATGGGTTTCACTAAGGTTTAGATAAGTGGGCAGTTGTTTCAAACACAAAAAACAGAAAGCCATTGTATCGCCTAAATGGTAAGTGTATCCCTGTGGTTAGGTGTCAGATAAAAACTACAGAGTTCTTATTTTGCTGATGAAGAAAAGAAAGAGATGCTCTGATGCTAGTGAGCAATGTAGTATAAGATCTAAGACAGAATGAAGACGATTTTGATTTTATGGAGTAAATAAAACATAAGCAGATGAACAAATTAACTTGGGAAATAATAAGAATGCCCAATGTATTGAACAAAATAAAATTAGCAAGTTAAAAATGAGTGAATATTAAAAGGAGCCATGTAAAACTGAGCTTGAAGAAAATAAAGATTTGCCTTTTCTTTAGTATAGTAGCTGATGCAATGATGAGAGTTCTTTAACAAATTATTTACTTGCTTAAATAAATAATTTCTTCCTAAACAAGGGTAGCATGTTAGAGTTTCCTTCTTTACATATGTCTTGAAGAAGTTGTGTGCCCTTGCATTTCCAAAAACACAGGGTTTCTGGTGATAAGTGGGCTGGGACAGAAAAAGATAATCAATGTGAATGAGTGCTTGAGCCTTTCAAAAGAAAAAGGCGAGAGGTAGTAATTTTAACAGAGATCACAGAAGGCCTGACCCAACTGGGCTTATGTCATTGGGAGAAGAGAAGATTGGAAGAAGCATGGGCAACTGGTGCCTCCTGAATCTGGTGGGGCATCCAATTACTGAGCAGGGGGCACCCCCTGGCAGCCAATCATTGAGCTGGGGGGCGGGAAGAGGGGCCCGATCTCCAAGCGCAGAAACACCAGCGGCAAAACCAGAACTGTGGGACTGCCTCTGGCAAAACTGTAAGTGCCGCCGGTGGACCAACCCTCCCTCCCACCCCCACCATTGGTATGGCACTGCGGGGGGGGGGGGGGGGAAACACACGCCAAGCACCCGCTGACGCCGATGGTGGCATCAGCAGCAGCAAGGACAACCCTGGGGGGGGGCATGTGCCCCCCACATCCCTGCTACACTTCACCTACGACCTGAAGGGTGGTTACAAAGAGGATGGAGCTAGACTCTTCTCAGTAGTGGTGGATAACAGAAAAGGGAGCAATGTGGTCTCATGTTGCAGCAAGGGAAGTTTAGGTTCGATATTAGGAAAAACCTCTCTGTAGTAAAGCACTGGTAGTGACTACCCAGAGAGGTGGTAGAATTTCCATACTTGGAGGTTTTTAAGATGCAGACAGACTGGGATATAGTTTCATAGACATTAGGGCTAGAAGGGACCTTGTAAGATCACTGGGTCCAGCCCCCTGCCCAAGGGGCAGGACATCAGCTAGGGTCAAAAAATACCAGCAAGGTAAGCATCTAACTTTTTCTTAAAAGGTATCCAGAGTAGGTGCTAACACCACCTCTGGGGAGAGGCTTATCCAGGCCCTGGGAGCTCAGACAGTAAAGAAGTTTTTCCTTATGTCCAGCCTAAAACAGTCTTGCAGGAGTTTGAGACCGTTGGACCTTGTTATTCCTTGGGGTGGTCTGGTGAACAGGCATTCTCCCAGATCCTGATGCACACCCTTTATGTACTTATAGGCTGCCACCAAGTCACCCCTAAGCCTGGAGAAGCGCAGGCTCAAGAGTCCCCTGGCTCTCAGCCCATCTTCGTAAGGCCTATTCTCTTGCCCACTGATCATGTGTATGACTCTCCTCTGGACTCTTTCAAGCTTCTCCATGTCCTTCCTGAATTGTGGAGCCCAGAACTGGATGCAGTACTCCAGCTGCAGCCTCACCAAGGCAGAGTAGAGTGGGAGGATGACATTCTAGGTCCATTTACATCGGTAGATGCAAGCCAGAGTTTCTTTCGTTTTGCCAGCTTTGGTATCACAGTGGTGGCTCATGTTCGTCTTGTGGTCAGTCATGACCCCCAAATCTTGGCTGTGGTGCTAGCGAGTATAGCACTGCCAAGCCTATAAGTGTGATGCAAGTTTCTTTCCCTCAACCCCAAGGTGGAACACCTTGCATTTCTCCATATTGAATGCCATCAGGTTTACATATGCCCACCCTGCAAGTGTGTCAAGGCCTACCCTCAAGTGTGGACACTGTCCCCCAAAGTTTGGTGTTGTTAGCAAACTTAGCCAGACCACTTCTGACACCAGCATCCAGATCGTGTATAAAAAGACATTAAAGAGTACAGGTCCAGGAACAGAGCCTTGGGGGACACCACTAGTCACCGAGTACCATGATGATTTGGTTCTGTTGACTACCACTCTCTGGATCCAACTGCGGAGTCAGTTCCTCAGTCATCGAACCATAGGGTAGTTGAGGACACAGTTGTCCTCATGGAAACATTGGGCATCATGGGACACCTGGTCAAAGGCTTTTTTAAAGTCTAAATATATGATATCACCCTCTTCCCCTTTGTCCAGGTGATGCATCGCCTGGTCATAGGGGGAAATAAGATTGGTCAGGAAAGACTTACTCTCAACAAACCCATGCTGGCTATCCCTCAGAATGTTGCCTCCTGTTAGCCTGTCGAGAATGGTATCTTTGATAATTTTTTCCAAGATCTTTCCAGGGATTGAAGTCAAACTGATTGGCCAGTAGTTTCCCGGATCTTCTTTCCAGGACAGGCACAGTCTTCAGGTACTTCACCTAAGCACCACGAGTTCTCAAATATCTTTGCCAGTGGCCGCACTATGATGTCTGCCAGTTCTTTTAGCACTCTTGGGTCCAATCTGTCCAGACCAGCTGATTTCTGGGTGTCTACCTTCTCACAAGATCTACGCTAATGGTGGGCGTGTATTCACCCTCACCCTGGCCATCCCACATGACACTAGGCAGGCTGGTCCCTTCAGGCTGCTGAAAAACCAACACAAAGTAATCATTAAGCAGATTAGCTTTTTCCTGGGTGTCAGCTGTCAGCCGCACCATGTGGTGTAGCAGGGGTACAATGTTGCCCATATATCCGAAGAACAACTTTTATTGTCCTTGATTTGTGTAGCCAGTTGGAGTTAGTTTATAGCCTTGGCTTACCTAGTTCACTCCCTACAGGTGCGGACCAGTGCGGAATACTCCTCCTTAATGGCGTTTTCCATCTTTCATCCTTTATATGCCTCTCTTTGTAGGCATATGAGGTTCATGAGTTCCCTGTTGAGCCAAAGAGGTTGCTGAGCCCTTTTACTCCCTTTCCTGTGGGTTGGGATGGACTTAACTTGTGCTTCTAGGATCACTTCAAAGAGCAACCACTCGTCAACTCCCCACCCTGTCAAATCATGGCCTCTCAGGGCCTTGACAACAAGCCTCCTGAGCTAATGAAAAACATCAACTTTCCTAAAGTCGAGGACTTCTGCATTGCTGACTGCCTTGACAGCTTTGTGATGGACAGTGAAAGTGATTACTTTGTGGTCACCATCTCCCAGCTTCCCTTTGATTCTTAGGTCGCTGACTAGATCATCCCCTTTGACCAGCACCAGATCCAGCAACGCCTTACCCCTTGTTGACCCATAAATTTCTTGAAACAGGTAAAGCTCATCCATGCATATAAGGAAGCTTTGTGACCGATCAGATTTGGCTGAGTGCTCTTCCCATTTAATGTCCAGGTAGTTGAAGTCTCCCATGACAACCATGCACTGAGAGCATGCAGCCTCAGCCAGTTCCCTGGCAAATTCATGGTCAAGCTCTTGTTCCCGATTTGGAGGTCTGTAGCAGACTCCTACCATTGTATCCCCTTCACCATGTTCCCCTCGTATTCTAACCCAGAGGGTCTCCAGTTGCCCTGCTTAGGTCCCAATCTCAGCTTAGAGAGCTACACCCTCGCCCCTTTTTTTAGCACAATCTCTCCTGTACAGGGTATAGCCATCTATCTTAGGAATGGCCCTGCTTGGAGCAGGGGGTTGGACTAGATGACATCCTGAGGTAGTAAGCCTTCATGAACTCCAGCCCAGAGGCTAGAATACTGGCCATGAAGAGTCATCTGCAGTCCAGCATCCTACCAGAGCTTTAAGGACTAAAGAAAATTCAATACCCTTTTAAGTACTATTTTCTCCCCCATACAAAAGTCTTAATTTGAGAAACAGCTACAACACCTCAAGTTCAAAGGAGGTGCAAACAGTTAAAAGACCAGACCGAAAGCTGATTTACTCCAGCTTAGTGCATGTCAGACTGGGTCAGAGACTTCCTGGCACTTAGAAGCAGCACAAATGATGTACATAAAAGAGAGATTCTTGCATTTTCTCTACTGTTCCCAAGGTGAAAGCAATTTACATGCATTGTCCTCAGAGGCAATGAAGAGCAAAAAATATTTACTGCAATACGAGTCAAAAAAAAATGACCAGGGCTTCATACTTACTAGTATACAAAACTCATTTCAAGAACCTTACTCATCAGCAGAGTTTGCCAAAGTGATTCTGTGACTTTGAGCATATTGGTAATGGGATTTCAAAATTTAAAATGTTATTTATATGGTTATTCCTGACTTATTTTAGGAAATGGCTTGGGCTAGGTGGGCGTAGCTTAAACACCTGCAAGATTAAGAGCCCATTTATGTTTCCATGGTTCAAGGTTAAGTACTACATTCCCACTCATTTCTGAGTCTGCCTCTCTCAAAAGCCATGCCAGGTAATGAGAAACATTATAACTATTATTAGACCATAATATTATTATAGCATTTTTGCTACACTTGACATCTGTTGGCTGATAGATTTAACTAGTACAGAAGAAATAATTAAGTATGGATTCCTCACAAACGAGCAACAGTGTGGAAGACATTAAGATGTTTCACACTGAAAAAAGTTAATTTTATGGAAACATGCCTGAAATAAAAATTCTAAAATTAAACAATGAAACTTTTACAAACTGCTGCTAAATAAAACAGTGTATATTAAACAGACTATTGTTAAAAATTATGATACTCTTCGGAGAATTATAGATATCTGGCCCACCATCTCCCAAAGACCACTACACACCAGTCGGCAGAGCTTTGGGAACAGTGGGGTTGCTCCTTCCTCCCGACCCACTGACCTGGAGGTTTTTAAAGGAAAAGTACCTCCCCCTTTCTTTGAAGATGCAGGCTTTATAAATCACTTTGGAAAGTTTCTGACTGTGCAGGTAGTTCCATTCCTTCCACTGAGTCCAAAGTGCTGTAAAAACTATATGCAAGATGCAATTCATCCAACAGTGAGATTCAGCCACAGATGGAATGGAACAGAAAAGCTTAATAGGACTCAGTTACACTACACAGACCTTAGATAAGTAGTAAAGAATCCAACAGAAGCCACAGAGATTATTTAAGGAAACCGAATCTTAATTTCACAAATGGGAACATGGTCAAGATATGCCATGTTTGTATAAAAGGCATGGACTTTTTATAGAGAAAAGTGCACTAGCTCTCAATTTTACATCTCTTCAAAAATACAGTATTATACTGTCCTGTTATACCATATGTGTAACAGACTGAAAAGAGATATCACCATCTGCTATTTCTCAATCAGGCTCCCCAACATTTTCAAGTATAGCTTGTGACAGGAGAAAGCAATGTGGATAAGTGGACAGTCAGCTTCAGTGCAGGAAAGCTAAAAAGCCAAATCCTGTTATAGTCAATAGCTCTCCCACTGACTTCAGCGAGTCAGTGATTTCCCTACATAGCTACAATAAAAATGACAGGACAGATGAGGCGTGCTGCTGCCAAAGAAAGAACATAGAGCACTTGAGACAACACTTCAGAAACTGATAGGCCTCTGAATTCAGGGCAACAAGACAGGAAAGTTTTGTATAGACAGGGCTGTAAATAAAATTTTGGAATCACAATAGCAAAATAACTTACTGTATTCTACCTATGCTCATCGGTTGCCACAAAATAAGCCTGTCTCACTTGGTGAGGTGTAAAATGAACACAGTGCACAAGGGCAGAATTCCACAGGTATGCACATGCAAATGGTCACTTTTATACCAAGGAAACAAGGGTCTGGTGTCAGAATACAGCTCATACACTGACCAGCCTAGACTGAATGGTTCTTTGAGCTTGGAAACACACTCACGTTGTGAAGAGCAAGCACATTATCAAAGAATAGATTCCAGCTATAGGTCATACATGGGCCTGAGACATGAGCAATGGATACAGTGCTACCACACTTAGTCATTTTCAAAGGTCCTATGGCAAAGGGGCAACAGCAGCCTGAAGCCTGCCCTTGAGTGATGTACCATAATGTGGGGGTTTGCAGATGCTGTGGCTGGCTTGGTCAGCAGAACGGAGAAAACTGTCCATCTGTCTAATTGGACACAATCAGTAAGAACAAGGCAAACTTCTTAGCTGGAGCTAGAACAACATTAACTCAACCAGGTGTAGGACCTGCCCAGGTAAGAGCTCAGGTATATACCAAGGGACCAGTTGTCTCTCAGGAAAGGGGGGTGCCCAGGGCTCCCACAGGGGGATTACGGTATCTCTTCACTAATGCAAGAAGCACAAGGAACAAGCAGGAGGAGCTTGCTCTCCTGCTTGCAAGTAGTAAAATCGACCTGGTTGGCCTAGTGGAGACATGGTGGGATGAAACTTTTGACTGGGCAGCAGACATAGAGGGCTATAGGTTGTTTAGAAGAGATAGGAAGGGGAAAAAGGGTGGGGGGTTGCGCTTTATGTTAGGGAACAGTCTACCAGTTCTACCTTCCAAATGGGACCAGAGGAAGGCTTAACTGAGACCCTGTGGGTCAAGCTCCAAGGAGGGCGGGGGGAGAGGGATCTGGTGGTAGGGGTTTACTACAGGCCACCACATCAGGAGGACGAGCTGGATCTGGAATTCTCAAGGCAGCTGGGGGAGGCTGTGCGTGCAAAGGATGTTGTGGTCATGGGGGATACGAACTACCCTGACATCAACTGGGAGGAGCAGTCGGCCAGGTCTAGCCACTCACGAAGGTTCCTGATGTGCATACAGGACCTACACCTCGTGCAGGAGGTACTTGTCCCCACTAGGGAAAACGCCATACTGGATCTAGTGCTAGCCTCTGGGGATGACCTGGTGGGGGATATGCTAGTACAAAGGAGGCTAGGGGACAGTGACCATGAAATGACACAGTTTGCTATTCAGAGAAGGGTGGGGAGGGTAACTAGCACAGCGCAAATGCTTGACTTTAGGAAAGCCAACTTCAATGTGCTTAGGGCAGTAGTCAGGGAGGCACTCAGAGCCCAGGGGGTAGCTAGTATGAGGGTCCAGGAAAGGTTGTCCTTCTTCAAGAAGGCTATCCTTGGGGCGCAGCAGGACGCAATTCCTCTGCGCAGGAAGGCGGGAAAAGGGTCCAAGAAACCTTCATGGCTGAGCGTGGATATCCAGGTTAGCCTGAAGGCGAAGGAAAAAAGCGTACTGGCAGTGGAAACAGGGGGGCAAGGACAAAAGAGGAGTACACCTCCCTGACCCGAGCTTGCAAACAGCACTGAATCTTAGATTAGCTTCTGGGATTAAGGATAACAAAAAGTCCTTTTTCAAGTATATAGGTAGCAAGAAGAAGTCTCAGGGTAACATTGGACCCCTACAAGGCAGGGCAGGGCAGTTGGTGACGAACACGCAAGAGAAGGCACAACACTTCAACAAGTTCTTTGCCTCCGTGTTCCTGTCTGCTGACAATGGGGTGCTCTCGGGTGATAGCATAGAGAGGCCCAGGAAGGATGCAAGTTCCCCGACTGTTAGTTCAGACCTAGTTAAGGACTACCTGGACGGCTTAGATATGTCCAAGTCAGTGGGCCCGGATGATCTTCATCCACGGGTGCTGAGGGAATTGGCTGGTGTCAGTGCGAAGCCATTGGCATGGCTGTTCGAGGATTCCTGGTGCTCGGGCCAGGTCCCTGAGGACTGGAAAACGGCCAATGTGGTCCCCATTTTCAATAAGGGGATGAAGGAAGAGCCTGGCAACTACAGGCCAGTCAGCCTCACTTCTATCCTGGGGAAGGTCTTTGAAAAAATTATCAAAGGCCACATTTGTGAGAGCCCTGCAGAAGAAATGATGTTGAGGGGTAACCAGCATGGGTTCATGCAAGGCTGATTCTGCCTGACTAACCTGGTCTCTTTCTATGACCAGGTAACAAAGAGCTTAGATGGGAAGGAGGAAGTCAATGTCATCTTGGAATTCCAGAAGGCTTTCGACACAGTGTCCCACCCAATTCTGATGGGCAAGCTGAGGGACTGCGGCACTGATGAATGCATGGTTACATGGGTGGCAAACTGGCTCCAGGGGCGCACCCAGAGGGTGGCGGTGAATGGGTCGATGTTGACCTGGAAGGGTGTGGGCAGTAGAGTCCCCCAGGGCTCGGTCCTTGGGCCGGTGCTGTTCAACATCTTCATTAGCGACCTGGACGAGGGTGTGGAGAGCAACCTGTTCAAGTTTGCTGATGACACCAAGCTGTGGGGTAAAGTGAATACACCGGCAGGCAGGGACCGCATCCAGGCAGACCTGGATAGGTTAGAGAAGTGGGCAGATCTGAACAGGATGTGGTTCAACAAGGGTGCTGCACCTGGGGAGAGGGAACCAGCATTATGGTTATACATTAGGGGCTGACCCTCTCAGCAGCACAGAGGCAGAGAGGGATCTTGGAGTCAGGATCGACTCCACAATGAATATGAGTCGCCAACGTGACGAAGCAATAAGCAGAGCCAACTGCACCCTGTCATACATCAACAGGGGCATCATTAACAGGTCCAGGGAGGTCTTGCTCCCCCTCTATGCGGCACTGGTCAGGCTGCAGCTGGAGTACTGTGTCCAGTTCTGGGCGCTGTACTTCAAGAGGGACGTGGAGAACCCGGAGAGGGTCCAGAGGAGGCCACTCATATGGTTGGGGGCCTCTGTGGCCAGCCCTATGAGAGGCTGAGGGACCTGAATCTCTTCAGT
>NW_017728914.1:4398823-4420767 GCF_001723895.1 Crocodylus porosus | reverse complement strand
CCAGGGCCCCCCTTGGAGTCACCAGGAACAATGGCCACAAGCTGAGGGAGGATAGGTTTAGGTTAGATATTAGGAAGAACTACTTCACTGTAAGGGTGGCCAGAGCCTGGAATAGGCTTCCCAGAGAGATAGTGCTCTCACCTCCCCTGGAAATTTTCAAGAGGAGACATGATAGGCACCTGGCTGGGGTCTTATGACCCCTCCCAGCCCCAGTGCTCATTCCTGCCCATGGTGGGGTCAGACTCAATGATTTGTCTAGGTACCTTCCAGCTCATTGATTCTATGATTCTGCCACGCAAAGAAAGGAAATAAGAAGCCCTCCCTATTGCCCTGTTACGCTCTCAAAGATGTGTCTTAACTAATTGGCACCTTCTTAGTCCATAAGAATCTAGTTTAATCTGAATCTAGAAGTTTCAGTGAAACAAATAAAACCAATTGGGAATCATTTATTACAAGATTATGTTTACCAGACATGTATAAATAGCAGGTATAATGGGGGGGAGGGGGGAACAACACGATTTGGGTACTTCTGTGTGGTGCTTGCTGGAGCTTTTGCCTGCAGGACCACCTAGAGAAAGCCCCTGCTGTTGAGGCTGTGAGCCTGGCCAGCTTTGCTTCACAGCAGTCCAGACCTGTCCCATAAGATTATGCTTATCCTCAGCACTAATCTTGCAGTAATTCTGCTTTGTCAATTAATCAATAAGCTTCTCACATTGCTTGGAATCACCCAAGGGTCTGTTTAAATTCTTTTTACCCTTCCACCCCATTTGAAAGTTAACACTGTACCTGAAACATGAATACTGTCATGAATTCTATGGAAGACCCTGGCTCTAAGCCACGAAAGTAGCTTGGGGATCACTTATCTCATTTACATTCTCCTCCCCAACCTTTACTTCGCGATAGGGCTATGCGAAATGGCACCGTTCCATTTCGATTTCCATTTCAACGGAACAGCGTTTCATTTCGATTCAAAACTGCTATTCTGTTTCTTTTCATCGAAATAGTTTCACTGTTTTGATGCCATTTCCTAGTTTCACCTATAGGCTATAATGGGGAAGCTCGAAACAGCCTATAAAACTTGGTCATTTTTGGCCTGATTTGGATGAAACTTGCAGGAATGGTAGCCCCTTCTAAGGGCATGAAGCCTGCCAAGTTTTAAGGACATAGGTGCAGGGGTTTCACTGAAACTGCACCTCAAAAGTCTTGAAAGCAAAAAACTCATGTTGTGTATGCGTTAAGCCACAGTGGGGTCAAAACTGCAGGCTTGCTAGCCCCCGATGAGGCAACAAAGCCTGCCAAGTTTCAAGGAGATAGGTGCAGGAGTTTAGGGGAAACTGTACCTCAAGCTCCGGGCAAGCAAAATTCGTGACATGAGTGATACCATGTGTGTGTTAAGGTGCAGCAGGCTGAAAACTGCAGGCATGATAGCCCCTGCTGAAGCCACAAAGCCTGCCAGCTTTCAAAGAGATAGGTACAGGGGCTTCTGGGTTCTGCAGCCCTGCACCTCTGGCTGATGACAGGCAAAACTTGTGACATGGGTGGATGACACTGAGTGTGTGTTAGGGTGCACCCTCACTCAGCTGACACCAAGGCAGAAAGCAGGGCAGTTCAAACAAAGCTGTCTTTTATGCAGTTTTTTCACCCCTCCCCCAGAGCACTGGGATTGGAAGGGACCCCAGAGAAAGAGGACAGTCACTGGCCAGCTACACAGTCAATAATTGGAGCAGTCCTTCCCACCCCCTCCTTACTTTAGTTTCTGTTTGCTTGCAGGCAAGCCCAGCTTGAGCTTCAAAACTTGAAACATTTAAAAAATGTCAAAATGTTTCAACTTGCTTTGTTTCATTTTTAGGCTGTTTTGAAGCTCTCTGTTTCATTTAGATTTTGTGCTTTCAATCTCAAAACAAGTCGAAACAATGTCCAAACGAAACTGCTGATGAAGTTTTGCACAGCCCTACTGTGTGGTAGCTGGAAACGGAAGCCAGAGCTGCCACTGGGTAAATTTGTTGCTTAAATGACCCACACAGAGGGCTACAAGTGACTCTGAGGATTGAATATCAGGTTAAGGAACAGTGAAGTGTCAGCTAATTTCTCTTCAGCCAGGATAACCCCATGTTTATAGATCTGGCTGGAGCAAATCAGGGTGGACCCCAGAAACAAAATAAAGGCTCTTGAAGTAAACTCCTTTGGTAGAGAATAGCAAAGCATGAATCTTCTGGGGAAGCATCAACAACAGTAGAGACTCCCCCAAGGGAGGTGGTAGAGGAAAGAGCACTGAAGTGGCTCATGTACACTCACTGCCTGTGGAAAATGGTCTGCACCAGAAACTAGCCCAGGTAGGGATTTCATGGTGGGGCTCAGGAAGCACCCACATCTTCAAGATATAAATCCTGATTGTGGTTTGCCTTTAAAAATGCCAGGGTCCTCTAACCCAACTACATCTCAAAAGGGAGAGTGGGAGGTCATGCTTACAAAGGAAAGCATTGCCAGTATACCAATATACCATTAGGCACAACTTTCCAAGACTTTTGACAGTGCCCCACATGTCACTTATAAGCAAAAAGGGAAATAAGGAATCACCACAAAGCAAATGTCAATACAAATGTTTCTCAGACTAGTTATCAAAAATTCACTCAAACAGGAAGAATCCTTCAGGCACAGTTCCATAGGAGCTGGCCCAGAATCTGTTTCTATTAATTTTCATTAACACCCATCATGGTGGAATACAATGCATATTGATAAAACCTGTGGATGACACCAACCTCCGAGGCACAGGCACTCTGGAGATCAGGTTCAGAGTTCAAATGATCCCAATAAATTGAAACAATGGTCCAAGATCAATAATGTAAAGCGTAATGAAGACAAATGCAAAGGACTATACCTAGGAAAGATAAAAGAATCAAATTTACAAAGCTAGGTAGCAGTAGTGAAAAAGAAAATCTCAGCATGCTGGTGGACTAAAACTTAAACGAGTCAGCAACATGATATCAGTGCAAGAACCAAAGCTCTTTGCATACAACATTCCTTTTAATACATTTTACAAAGTGAAATATGATTAGGGACCTACTGAAATTGTGATTTCACAGATTTCATGGAAATGGTGAAATCAGGCAATCTCCACAAAATCCATCATGGAGGGGAGAGGGGAGACTCACTAAAAATAAAATGCTGGCTCCCCGGTAGGAGCCAGCCGTCCTCCCAGCCATGCAGCCCAGCACAAAGAAGCCTGCCAGCATGAAGATAAACAGGCAAAGATAAATGTTGCCCCCCACCACCAATTGGCTGAAAGGGCTGCCTATTGTGTGGCCTGGCCCTCTCCACCAATCAGCAGTGAGGGGTGGGACCACGTTATGGACAGCCCTCTCAGCCAATCAGCAGCAAGGGGCAGGACCATATGACAGAGACTTCACCAATCAGCAGTGAGGGTTGGAGTCACTGGGGGCCTTTGGCCAGAAGCATGGCAGGGAGGCCACCACGATAGGGCCATGAAAATGGCAGCTGGCCTTGCAATCTGCCCACAAAATTGGCCAGCTGTCTCCTCAAGTTGGGTAGACCCCTGGTAACAATTCTATCCATGTAGGACAGGCTTGTCCAACATGCGGCCCTCCAAGGCATTTTCTGTGGCCCGCAGTGCTGTAACGGGAAACAAATCGTTCCTACCCCTTGTCCTTCCCCCAGCCAGGCTGGAGGTTGGCCTAATGGCTGCTGAAGGGCTGGGGAAGGGACAAAGTTCCCACACGCACTGCATCAGCTTGACGTTTCCGATGCGGTGCATGTGGGAAGAGGAGTGCAGACCCAGCTCACCTCCTCCCGTCCCCAGCACCACATTCGGAAGCCACCGTTTTCCAGCCCGAGTGACTCGCCACTCGCAGGCAAGAGGCAGCTTGACTTGGCCACCCAGCCTCAGGGTGCTGGCAGAGGCAGAGCGGCACAGGCAGGTGCCTCCTCCTGCCAGGCTGTCAGCATTGGCCATGCTGCGCAGGGTGGCCCTGGGCTCAGGCAGAGCCTGCACTTGCTGCGCCCTGAGGTGCCGCCCGGCCCCGGCTTCCTCCAGCCTGGCGCGGTGCAGCAATGCGGACCCACGGAGGCGACATGGCAGCCGAGCTCATCCTTGTCATCTGCCTCTGCTGCCTCCTGCCCAGCCGGGGTGCCACAGGTAGGGCTGGGTCGGGCCAGGGTTAGAGCAGGAAGACGGCACCTCCCCCGGGGCCAGGCCAGTGACTGTGGGCTCCCAGCACCTGTGTGTGTAGGGGGAGGTCCTTGCCTTTCACAGTCCCAACCCAGTGTCCCTTACTGCTCCTACCTCCAGACCCCAGTTCCCCAGTGTGTGGAACATGGGGGGGACCCCAAGTAGCCCCTTGCAGGGTGGAACTCTACCAGCCCACAAGAGAAAAGTCAGTTATATGTTTTTCTACTTTAAAGGAGAACCCACTTTTAAAGTTTGCTCGTGACCCTTTCACATATTCTTGAGACCTTCATTGGTGTCAAAGGTCATGTGACATCACTTCCTCATGTGATACCACTTCCTGTGAGGTCTTTGAATATGGCTCACCGCTCCACTGGGTGATAAAAAGTTTGTGATCCAGCCCCACATTCAAAAATGTTGGACACCCCTGATGTAGGACAAGTGAGACCTCAGCTGGAATACCGCATCCAGATTTTGGCACCACGCTTTAAAAATGAAGACAAACATTGGAGTCCAAAGAAGCATGACAAAAAAAAAATGATAGGTGGTTTGAAAAACATGATCTGTGGGGAAAGGTTGGAAGGGCTGGTTTTTGCTTGAAGAGAGAAGACAGGAGGACAGGATAACAGTCTTCGAATATGTAAAAGGTTGTTATAAGAGACAATGATCAATGGTGTTCCATGTCCACTGAAGGCAAGACAAGTAGTAATTAGCTTATCTTAAAAGCAAACATTTCTACTAGGTATTAGGAACCACTTTCTAAATTGTAAGACGAGTTAAGCAGTGGAATAGGCTACCTAGAAAGGATGATAAACTCACCATCATTTGAGGTTTTTAAGACTAGGTTAGAAAACATTTATCAGGGATACTGCAGGTATATTTGATCCTCCCGATCTGAGGCAAGAAAGACTATACTAGATGATCTCCTAAGACTCCTTCCAACCCCACATTTCTTATGATTTACAGTCACTCATGTGGACACACTTAATCCATTGCAAGAGTGACTTACAGTGTTCTGCAAAACCCCTTTGATAATAGGAATTATAGACACATAAATTATTGGTTTAAACTTAGTCGTTATCGCATTGTAAAGTCTAATCTAACTCACATTAGTCAGCTGGCTATAAAAATCCTAGCTGGCAATGAGGCAGATCCACTGACTCACTCTGCAGATAGAATTCCATACACTGCAGAGGGAAGGGCATGCTAACCCTATCAGCTTACAGGTAAATGCCAAAACTTCCCCAATCCCTTTATTCATTCAGAATAAAATTATACATTGGCCTTTGAGCTAAGGGCAAGCAAGATTTGGGGGCATCTGCACTTCAAGGCCTCTGGGTCTCAGGCCTGCACATAAGATGCCATGGATTTGGGAGCATCTGAAGCCCCAGACTGGGAAGGAGGATACTTGTGGGTGGTAGCACCACACAAGCTTGAACGACTGAGTTTTGCTCAGCTCAGTTGATGGAATTCATAACTGATTTGGCTAATTTGGCACAAGACAGGAATTATAAAAAATATTATACATTCCTTAGCATCTGTATCACTGTTCTGCAAAAGACTAGGCCATCTCCAGCCCTGTGGAATTCATCTCCTTAACTGGGATTCACTCACTGTCCTGAATGGGAATAAGGTAATGGCAATGGTTAACGGGCATGTTATAACAAGTTAAATGCTTATTATAAACACACTTCAAGGAGCAACACACCACCAGCAGGATGGGCATATTTAGCCCTACTCAGCAGTAGGTACGTTTGTTAGGAAACCCGTGACTTCAGGCTTCATAACAAACTTGAAACTGAGGCAAGGCTTGCAAAGCTTTGATGAATCTTGAGCTTCATTTCAAACAAACAATCACAAACCCATTCAGGATTTCATTTTGCTTTTGGAATGGATGGAATTTTCTTGCCCAGCTGCTTTAGAAGTGACATTTTCATGAACCGAAAACATGGAGGAAAAAAAGTTCATGCCAAGTTTCAAGACTGCTGTATACCAGCAGATTCCTTGTTCCAGCATTGCTTGTTTCAGAAGCTCAGAATGTATGTTAGGAGTAAACTAGCTTTGTATAGGATTTCTCATCTACAGAGCAGCTGACAAATATTAATGAAACCTGATCAACCCACAAAAGAATGGCATGTTAAATGTTATATCCCATGTGGGAAAACTGAATGCTTGGAGAGTTGAGCATCTTACCAAAAGCCAGAGAAAAGATTTGGAAGTCTCTAGCTCTCATCCCCAAATCTAACCCAGTAGTATGCTGTCCCACAAAAGCTCCAGTGGCCAATCTCCTTGGTATAGTATTTGCTTCATCATACTTGCCCAGCTGAAGTCACCTTTCAAATAAACCTCAACTTCCCTATGCCATAAACCAGGCAGATTTCAAGGGAAGAACAGACCTTTTAGATAGGGTACCTAAAAACTGTTTTTTGCTGGTAAATTTGTTTCTAAGTTTTAAAAACTACATTCTTAACAAGGAAGTGGAAAAGGGTTGCATAGGCTGGGCCATGATTTGAGGATACAGAGAATTTGTTAGCAGTGCTGAAGTCCCATCCAAATTTGACCAAAAGCTGACCCAAGCTGCATTCTCTCCAAAACTTGTTGTATTACAACAGCAAGGAGGCCCCAGGTTCAGTATCCCCCCCCTTCACAGCAGCTTCTCAAATCTCCAGTGGCTACATTTCCACAGTATGGAGGGAGGCATCGGCACTGCAGGAACACTGTCACAGAGCAGGGGAGCTCCATGAGTTCACCAAGCAGACACAAGCACTTGCAAGATCTGCTGTAAGCGCTATAAAGACTTATCAGAACTCATGGTAGAGTTCTGAGTTGATAGAGTTAATCTTTTATTAAACCAACTAGATTTTTGCACCAAAAAAAAAAAAAAAAAAGTTTAAACCGCAAGCTTTTGGGCACTTATCTGTGGGTACAGATAAGCCAGGCCCAGTGCTGGGTGATGCAATTCACAGGAAGAACCCTGGGGGGGACCCTCCTTTTGAACCTCTGTAGGTCAAGGCTCCTGCCCACACAACCCCAAGTCTCCTGCCACCACGCATCAGAGCCTAAGGGAAGGAAAGAAGCGTCTACCCTCGCACGCAGACCTCCCTCTCCGCATCGCGGGCAGCCCTTGGCTTGACAGGACCCTTAAAACCAAGCTGTTGAGAGGGTCACAGAAAGTGAGCCCTTCGTTGGCTCAGCCTGCCCCTGTCCGTGCCGCCACCTCGCTCCCAGCCCGCGGGAAGAGGGCCGAAACGCCCGGCCCCCCCAACAAGCGCAGCCCCAGCGCGGCCCTGGGCGGGCGCCGCCACCTCCGCTCTCGAGAGGCGCGAAGCAAATCAGGGCCGCGCTCCTGCTCACGGGGAGGAGATGGGGGGCGGGGGTGGGGCCGTGCGAGCCTGGGCAAAGCTGGAGCGGGCACCGCGGGCCGCATCCCTATGCCCCGGGCCTGTGCTGGCGGCAGCGCTGCCCGTCCCTGCACCACGTAAAGGCGCGCGGAGCAGACGCCTCGCGAGACCCTCTCCCGCCGTGACAGGCGCTCGGCTCCTACCTGAGCCCGGAACTCCCGCCGGCCACTGCGCACGCTCAGCTCTGCGAGCCAACGGCCGCGTCCGGATCTGCTCGGCATTCGGGGCACGTGACCCGGCCACCAATAAGCAAGCGCCACGTTACCCCATTCCTAGCAACCCGGCGAAGCCTCGTCCCGGCCTCGCGCGTCACAATGCGAGGCAGCCCCTGCTGTGGTCCCCAAGTAGCGCCGGCAGCGGGGCAGTCTGAGGTGAAGTGCCGGCGCGTTGTGCGGTGGGAGGCTGTCCCGCGGCGCCTGTTTGAGCGCCCCCGCCGATGCTGTAGCGGGAGCACTGGGGGCAGCGCCGGCTCGTTCCTGCGGCACCAGAAGGACTTGCTCCCAGTGAAGCGAACACAGTTCTGCACGGGCTCCCCCCGGTGCTAGTCATGCAGTGTGCAGGAGCCTCCGGCGTGCACCATCCTCTTGGGGCAGGAACGGCTCTTCAAGCCGAAGGCAAGCCGCAGGCGGGGGTGTTTGTATGGCTGTTACACCCTGCAAACGCCTCGCCTGCAGATCTGCCCTTCAGCCGGCTTCCTGCAGGAGCAATTTTCTCATGCTCCTGTGTGATGTAGGAGCTTGCAGCCCACTGATTTCTGATGGGATGAGACTGGCTCCTAAGTGTCACACCCGGACTGTGGCCCAGTCCATCTACACTGGACTAGGATTATTCCTTCTGGTAAAGAGCAGAAATACACTAAATGTCTGCGGAGCCACAGAAGGCCACCAGATCCCGATTCCACAGCAGAGCTCCACCTGGGAGCGAGGTGTCTTATCATCTGGAAATTCTAAGCACATGAAAGGTCAGCCACTAACTCCACATAGACTATTATCATTTACTATTAGGAGCTGAAGGTCAGTCTGTATGCTATCAGAAAAGTCACTTAGCTGAGATTTACTGTAATCTCAGATTTGACCTATGACCTCAATCACACAATTTGTGCGCACTAAATATCCTCCCTGGCTATGAGTAACCCATATGAGCAGCAATGAGAAGGAAATTGCCATTAGCTTTTGACATTTTTATGTGGACTTGTGGTCTCTAAGAAAGAGAGGAGAAGCAGTTTTGACACTGAAACACTATGAAACACAACATTGTGCTAGCAAAACAAAGCCATCTCTGCTCAGAACATATGCGTGGCAGCTAGGCCTTCTTTCCTGCTAGTAGCGTTGCATTTCTGCTAAAAGGCTAGGTTTTTTTTGATAGATATGGTATCTTTTATTAGACCAACTAATAAGCTGGAAAGTTGTTCTTTGCAAGCTTTCAGGCACAAGCGCCTTTCATCAGGCATAGGAAGACTGCTGATGTTGTGCTCTCTGAGGTAGAAAAGAAGCAAATTTACAACAAGGATGTCTGAAAATGCAATGCCTGCCTATGTTTTTAGACCAACATGGCTACAGCCAACAAATAAATGGAATAAGGGTTGAGACACTGGCCAGCAGCAGGTGCATACAGATACTCCTGCACCTTCTGTTATTTGTCATGGTCCCTTCAGCAGCTAGAGCCTTTCCAGGGTGGAAGTGGCCAGTTGCCCTAAGAGCTTGCCTGCTGTTGTAACCCTTATTCACGCAGGTCATTCTTTCTCGGATACTTAAAAATGACAGGGCTGGTCAGGTGAATAAGAGCAATGAGGTGAGCCTGCCTCTCTGGAAAGAACTGTAACATCTGAGTATGCAAAGGGCAGACAGTGGGATCCACTTTTGATGGAGCTAGACTTGTAACAACTGACTTGGAGCAGAAAAAGTTGAAACTCCCTGATTGCCTCAGTGTGTTGAGCAGTGCAAGGTGCAGATCTGGTCATAGTGACCCATTACACAGAAGCTGCCTACACTGCAGAGACTCTGTCCACAGGTGGTATGAGGGAGCTGGAATCTGTCCAAATGGTATACGTTGTCATACTGCACACACATTTCAAAACCAACATATGAGTGATTCGGGAGACTGAGGCCTTGTCTGTACTCCTGTGTCTCAGCCACCAGAGGTGGTGCAAGTAATTCCCTTTCCCTCTTTACTTGAGTTTCAGGCTTCACTTGTCTGTATCTAATAGTGGTGGCCTTTGTGGGGGTCTTTCTACTTCATGTGCTGTTTCCCTTGGCCATGGTGTGCAGGATCCTGGTGATGGAAAGCCTGCTTAGAGAGGAAGGTAGGGTAATATAGAGCATAAAGGATCAGAGTCACCCAAAAATGGTTGGCACTGCTTGTGTGTGGTTATCATGGCTTTGCTGCACACCTCCTCAGCAGCTTCTGCTAACAGGGCTGTAACGGAGAGCTTGTTATAATCCAAAGCCACGCATCCATATGAAAGGAGATGATGCAGCAGTGGCTGTAATCTTCCCTGTCCCCCAGAAGGGAAACCTGAAAAAGGGCCTGACTGGGAGAAGGGTGTAATTTGCACATCTGTGTATCGGCTTCAGTGGCTGCAACCCAAAGTGTCTTTCCCATTTTCAGCTGTTTGTTCCTCAAACTGTTCCCCTTTCTCTCTGACACCTGAGGGAGGCTGTGAAGTTTCAGAAAGATTCATGAGTGTTAACTCGTAATATTTGCACCAAATATTCTGTGGGCCACACTGAAAAAGAGGTGAGAAAGATAGACCAAAAGCAGTTATACATAAACTGCTTCTCCTTTCTGCCTTAGAGACCACAACAAGTCCACACAAAAATGTCAAAAGCTAATGGCAATTTCCTTCTCATTGCTGCTCATATGAGCTACTCATAGTCAAGGAGGATGTTATTTAGTGTGCACAAATTGTGTGATTGAGGTCATAGGTCAAATCTGAGATTACAGTAAATCTCAGCTAAGTGACCTTTCTGATAGTGTACAGACTGACCTTCAGCTCCTAATAGTAAATGATAATAGTCTATGTGGAGTTAGTGGCTGACCTTTCATGTGCTTAGAATTTCCAGATGATAAGATACGGCCTTTCACTTGCTCCCAGGTAGAGCTCTGCTGTGGAATCAGGATAAGGTGGCCTTCTGCAGCTCCACAGAGACATTTACAATGTATTTCTGCTCTATACAAGAAGGTTTAATCCTGCAGCCCGTATTTGGCACACATCTGCCTGGCTTCAGCATCATCAGCTACAGGAAGTGGATCAGAGGCAGGGTTAGCCCCATGAGCTTTGGGGAAATCTGATCAAATGAGTCTTGTTTTTCCAATTCCTCTTTGAATACTAAGACAAATCGATTGTCATTGCAATAAGTGCCTCAAACACAGCTATAAAATCAGAGCCAACTCGCCTCAGCATCCAAATGGATGTAAAAAAATTAACATATAAACTACTGTGTTATTAAAAACCAGCAACCCCATATCCTGCAAATAGTAGTTTCCTAGTATTTGCTATAAAAGACCATATTAATTTAGTGAGAGCTGCAGCCCAGCTTTGCAATGAACAAAATGGGACCTGCACACCCCCCCCCCCACTACAAAACTGGATGCATCCCCCCAAAAACAGTGGTTACTGACTGCCTAAAATTCCCTTTGTCCTTATATCCTCCACTTTAGGCCAATCCTATGAGATGCTGACCCCACCTGCCCCTGGAGGCAAATTATGAATTCCCCACTGTTTGCAGGCTCAAGCCACTCTGTGCTTGGATTCAGCAGCACAGTTAACATTGAATCCTAATCTTTAAAAGGAGATATGTTAAGAATCAAGGCCCCGATTCTCTGCTTCTTTTAGTGTGAATCTGAAATAAACCCATTTGATTCAATGGAGTTTACAACTGAGCAAAACTGGAGGAAGATCCTTATAAGTTTCACTTTGCACAAAGCAATAGAGAGGAGACAAGATGTGACCAGACAGCAAAGTAGCAATGGGGACAGAAGGATAACAGACATGAAAAGAATGGTTATGCTGAGTTGCTATACTTCTCTGACAGCTAATGGAGGAGTGAGGATGCCCTTGGCTGGCCATGTCCATCATTGGCCAAGATATCTTCCTGCCGCAGTCCATAGCACAGCTGAGAAAGGAGTTAATGATGTCTGCAACCCAGCTGGAGACTGACAGAACTCTGATCTCTGTCTCTAGGATGAGCAGCAGGTCAGGCTCTGTTCAATGTTAGATCACTAAAGTGGCATTGCTGGCACAAGTGCTGCCTGGGTTTATAAAAAGGAAAGGATGCTAAGAACATTGTGCAAAAGGGCACTTACAGGGGAAAGAAGCCAAGGTGAAGCAGAAGAGACAGTAGAAAGGAAGATGCAGAAGAGCCAAGCATGGACATGTAACCCTCATTGACTCGGAGTTCATAGGAGCCACAGAATCCATGCATGGGTAGGCCTGGCCCAAAGAAAGGAAAGGAAGTAAAAGGGGTAGAGACAAATAAGCAACAGCTGGCGGGGGGGGGGGGGGGCATAGAAACAGCTTTTAAAACTAAGCTAACCCCTGATTCTCCTTGGAAGGTGTTTACTCACAGTACCCTCATTCACTTCAGTGGTAGTAATCTAAGTGAGGGAGGAAGAAAGAGAAATCATGAACTGGCCCTAAGACAGCAGAGAACTTGACAAAATAAAGATAGAGCAATACAGCTAGACCAAATAAAGCCAAAAGTGACCCCACAGCTAAGGTTGCAGAAACAAAGTTGAAAATGAGAAGCAAAGCTTTCTTCAGTAGTGACAGCTCAGCTGCTGTGTAGGCATGCACTGTGCCTGGGAAATGGCCAGCCTATTCATTTCAGCATTATTAGCCAATTATCCTGAAAGTACTGACAGACATGCAGCTCCCTGCATTAATTCATGGTGCTCCACAGAAAGCATCATGAATTAGAGCAAACCTCAACCCAACAGACTTTCATTGTTGGACTGGGGGGAAGGTGGGGATTGATTTCCACTTTGGAGCTGATCCAACAGAGGAGCTACCTGCCTGCAGCCTCTCCCCCTTGCTCCTCCTCCAGCTCTGGTGCTGTCTGCAGGAAGAAGGAGAGATGGGGAAGCAGAAGGGAGCTACAGGCTGGGTTCATAGAATCATAGAATCAAATGACCGGAAGGGACCTGTAAGATTATCAAGTCCAGTTCCCTGCCATGGCAGGAGGTAATTGGGCTCAAAGGAGCTCAATGAGGTGCTTGTCCAGCCTCCTCTTGAACACCTCCATGAATGGTAACTGCACCACCTCTGCTGGGAGTGTGCTCCAGATTCTAGATAACCTAATGTCCTACCTACATCTTTCTTCAATTAATTTGTGCCCGTTGGTCTTTGTTCTCCCTGGGGGTGCTTTCTGAAGAGTTGGTCCCCTAGATCTTGGTATTCTTGACATACTTTTAGGCAGCTATCAAGTCACCTGTCTTCTGTTGCTCAGACTGAACAAACACAGTTCCTGGAGTCTCTCCTCATAAAGCCTATCCTCCAGGCCTCTGATCATTTGGGTGACCCTTCTCTGCACCCTTTCAATTTTATCCACATCCTTCCTGAAGTGCAGTGCCCAGAACTGGACACAGTACTCCAGCAGTGGCCTCACCAATGCCAGGTAGAGGGGGAGGAGCACCTCTCTGGAACTGTTCACATGTCAGCTGATACATGCCAGAGTTCTGTTTGCCCTGCAGGCAACTTCATCGCACCATTGGCTCATATTCATCTTCTGGTTGATTGTCACCCCAGGTCCCTTTAAGATGCAGTGCCAGCCAGTGGACCATCACCCATCAGATAGCTGTGGTGAAGGTTCTTCCTACCCAGCTGAAGGACCCGGCACTTGTCCCTATTGAACTTCATCTGATTGCATTCAGTTCATAACACCAATCTGTTGATATCATCCTGGATCCTTATCCTGTCCTCAGATGTGCCTGCATTTCCCCACAAGTTTGGTGTCATCAGATAACTTAATCATTGCACTTTCCACCCCCTCATCCAAGCCATTGATAAAGATATGAAAGAGCATGGGCCTAAGTACTGATCTCTGGGGGACACCACTGGAGATGGCCCTCCAAGATAAGGCCATCTCATCAATTACAACTCTCTGGCATTGGCCTCTGAGCCAATTGCCAACCCACCTCACTGTAGACTGGTCTAGGCCAGTACCCTCCAGTTTAATTAAAAGGATCTCATGGGAAATAGTATCAAAGGCCTTGCTGAAGTCTAGATAAATGATGTCAACCTCATGCCCCTTGTCCAGCTGGTTAATTACCTGGTCATAAAAGGATACCAGGTTAATTAGGCATGACCTCCCCTCAACAAAGCTGTGCTGTTTGCTTCTTAATATTCCACCAGTTACAAGATTGTGGTTGATGGCCTCCTTAACAATTTTTTCAAAGATTTTTTCCAGGACTGAGGTTAGACTGACCAGTTAGACAACCCTATAGTTTGCAGGGTCATTCCTCTTCCCTTTCTTAAAGACTGGCTTTGCCCAATATGAGCTGGAAGAGGGAGGGAAGGATCCTGGGGGGTGGGGATGAGGTAGGAGTGGCTCCAATCCACCAACCCCCACTCTAGCTCAGGCTAGGGAAATCTCAGTCTAGAGCTTCCTCCCCTTCCTCCATCCCCACTCCCTTCCTGCAAACAGCACCAGGGGTAAAGCTGGGCTGCATCAGCCCAGCCTTCATTGAACACATGGATTACAGAAGTTATCTAAAGCACTCTACTTTGGAGTACCTTCATCTAATCCCTCATTAGATGAGGATTAATTAGTTGTGTAACTGGGCACTTTTAAAATGCTCTGCAGTCAGGCACGTGTCATGGTATGGCTGTAGAGCGCTTTTGGGGGACCTACTGCTCAACAGAGCACTCCACCCAGAGGTAGCTCACTGACAGCACTCTATGAACCTCAGCCATAGTTTTCAGAAGTACCTAAGTAATTCTGGTTTCATAAACTTTTAGGTACCCAACTTGAGACACCTTAGGCCCAGATTATCAGAAGGGACTGTTAGTCAGGATTTGTAAGTCAGGGCTCTTTGAGATATATTGAGTTGGGTATCCAAATTCACTGATTGATTTCAACTTTTTTATTTGAACTCACTAAAAATTTAAGTATGCTTCTGTACTGTGGCAGAAGGCCTGGATTCAGGACTCTATTAACTTTGCAGCAAACTGGATGGCAGATCAGAAAAAATAGCCTGTTTTCTGTAGCAGTCTGGGAACTCTAGAGCAACCAGGTGACTTGAGTTCATTTCCCCTGCTTATGAATAAGATAAGAATAGAATCCTTGTGTTATTTATTGTCACATTACATCAAATGGTGTGCTGTTCTCTAGAAGTTCAGTATAAGACAGCACGGTGTACTAGACATATGTAGCTTGTTTGGATATATGCATTGTACTGAACATACATAGCTGCATGTGTCCAAGGCAGCATATACAAGCTACCTTGTAGAATGCATGGAGGAGAAGCAGAAAGCTTTGACAGCTGCTCGTAAGCCAGATCAGGTTCTCTTTGTAGGGAAGCCTGGATGCGTGGTACCAGTGATGGGACGGGGTCCTGCAAGATGGCCGTGATCTCACCAAGGCCCCCTTACCATGGCAAGTTGGCCCAATAGACACCCTCAAATTCTCTCCCGCCTTGTCTTTGATCAAATGATTGATAGGGAGGCTGCCTTTCAGTCCTCTTGGACACTGTCTTGATTGACTCTCTGGACCCCGTGGGTCCCGCTCCAAAAATAAAGTGTCACAACAGGTGTTTCAGGGCACCCTAGTCTTGTGGGCAATGCATGGATCCAACTACCCCTTTACCAGACCCCAAGCCTTGCAGATGGTACCAACGTTGTTTGGTCTGGGCCTTGTTGCCATTTGACCCCTTTGTCCTCCCTGGGCTCTCCACAGCCTTGTCTTGCTCAGCAGCTCCCTGAGGCTTGGGCTCTCCATGGCCCTATGAAGTGCTGCGCCCTCTCTGGCACCTGTGTATCCCAAATGCCATGCCCTCTCTGGCACCAGGGTCCTCACACTGCCATGGGATCCCTATGAGGCCTTCTCCATCCCTCAATAGCCTCACCCAAACCACTAGTCTTATACAACAATAACCAAAACACAAGCCCCTAGGCTGTAACATAAACTCAAGCCACTTGGCTATAACATCATTCAAACCCTACCAGGGAATGCTCCATCCCTTAACAGTATCAGAGGCAGCTACTGCAGACAGGCCCTACCCCTTTACTTGTTCTAGAAGAGCTCCTTCCCCCTTAGCTGCTAGCAGAAAACTACCTTCCTGGGCCCAGTCCTGGGATTTATAGGCCCAGAGCCTTGCCCCTTCCAGTCAGGTGACCATGTCCAGGTGCAGGCTGATTTACCCTCTGGCTTGTTGCCTTGGTAACCTGCACCTGGGCTTCTGTCTCTCTCTCTCTGGGCTTTTTCTCCAGGCAGTTTCCGCCTTTCTAGGAGCAGGGCATTTTTGTGCCCTATGACAGTACCAAAGAGGGAGCAAGGAAGAAGATATGGATAGAGTGGAGGTAACAACATCTGGGGTGTATAGAGCATGGGATGCTTTCTTCCTCATCCCAGGAAACTATACACAGAAATCCCTCTCTTCCCCAAAACCATCCAACTTCCACCACCACATCCCACAGTGACAGATAATAAGCACATCAGTCTGTGTAGATATTTCTGCTAAAATGATTTGCTGCTTCACAGGAACAATACACATTATGAAGCTGTTATTGCAACATCCCTGGCTTGTACATTGAGTGGGGAATTCCCCCTTGGTCCCTGAAGCAATCAGAGTCTACCCTGAAGCATGAAAATGGATCATTACCCTACTGGGTTGCATAGCAGCGACCAAACGTGGCCAGTGCTGAGGGGGTGTGCGCCTGGATTTGGTTGGCGAGCAAAGGAACAGCGCAAATGCTGAGCCCTGTAATAAAGACAAGCGGGATGTTATTCTTCTCTGCTACAAACTTTATTACACCATATGTTCCCACACAGCATGAGTGCTAGACTCTTGGGCTGGGCTGGCTACTTGCAACTAATCATTATTATTTGTTTTAATTTGTGGCATCTCTCATCTGGTGCCTCTGTGAACAAGGCTGGATCTTGAAGCATTAGTGCCCAAACCTCAGGAAATATAAAAACTTATTGAACCATCAATATAGCGCTTGTTCAGAAATAAATCTCTTTAGCACCATGAACTGATGAACTATCTTCCCAACTTAAATGAAACTGTGGAGGCAGAAAGCATTGTCAGGGAAGAGTGAAGCCTCCCTGAATCAGGGCTGATACACATGTTGGCAACTGGAACAAGGTCAGTGAGGTGTAAGTGTGGATACAAATTATTTGGTTAGTACAAAGGATAGGAAGCTGTGCTATAACTCATACAATACGGGTACATCTACATTTAAGCATAACTAAATTTAATGTGCATTAAGCTAATGTGCATTAAGTGATTTTTTTGGCAGATGTCTACATGTGCAGAGATTTGGCACTGAAGTTAGTGCCAAGTCCCTGCACCCCTGCCATGTGCCCCATGTGGATGGGCAGACCCAACACTAAAGTTAGTGCCAGGTCGTGTCTACACATGTGTTAATGCACTTTAACTAATTGTGCCTAAATTTGGATGCAATTAGCCTAATTTCACCATTTTTAATGTGCATTAAGGACGTGCACGTGTAGGCTAATGTGTATTAACGCATCTTGTGTAGATGGGCCACTATATTTACCAAGAAATTAATACCATCATGTGGAGGACAAAATCCTGCCTTTCCCATTGTGGACATAAAAGATCCTCTATAGGGTGGAATCAGTACAAGGCAGGATGGCCCAGGCTGCTCAGTTTCTCATTTTTGGTTATGACATCATGACAGGACACCAATTCTGATGATTTTCTCATAAATCTCACTATCATGAATACTTTTCTTAAAGCTTTAGTTCCTGGAGTCAGAAGGTTATATGAGAATCTCAGTCTTTATTTAAAGAAAAAAAATACGGTTCTAGTGTTCATAGCTGAAGAGAAATGCTTAAAATATGAACCTGCAAGGCTTAGTGCTAAGAAGGGATATCAAAAGAGCCCCAAACATGGCTTACAAATCACACTCTCGTGATTCTTTTTCAAGTGAACCCAACACATGACTTTGGAACTTGGAATTAACATTTTCAGTTTGACTTTAATGAAACAATGTGGATTTTCACCAGCTGTGGTTCTGGCTGTTGTTTTATATCTGTATTATTAACCCCATTTTAGTAATTCAGAATCAGAAATCTATCTGAGCCCTCTCTATTTAGGCCCTTTTTTATCTTGTGTGTTTGTCACTCTGCTTGGCCAGGGAAACTGGTTAATCAATTTCACTTTGGCTCCTGTTATGCTGGAAGGTACTAATGGCTGCCAGGAGGTGAGTCCAGGATCCAAGGACAATCAGAGGCTTTTCTAAAGCCACTGGATATGCCACACCGCCTCTTTTAGGCTCAATAGAAAGAGCAATCAAGTCCCTTTATGTAGTAAAAGCAGCAGCAGAAAACCCTGTGACTTTCCAAACCTCTAGATCAATGGAAATAAACCTTTTAGAGCTTTGGGTCAGGTGCTTGCAACCAGCTGTACAGTGGATGGGGGAGGGAGGAGGGAAGTGGCTGCAAATGTCAGAGGAAGGCTGGAAGGGAGAGAGGAAGAAAATTTACATTTGGGCCATGACACTGGGAAGGAGACATACTGAGCTGAGCTGCTTTCTGCTGATCACTTTCAGAGCCAGATCCTGTCTGTGGGCTGTAGTTGAACATCACTGCTATAGGCAGTATGTATGGATGCAAACCTGGAGGCTGAGATATCACTTAGAGGTGGTGCAGTATCGGAGGCAGATGAAGCAAAGAGGAAGCAGTGCAAGGGTGACACTGAAGGGTGCTTACACAAGTTACATTTTTTGCAAGGTTGGGCCCCTGAAAGTGCTCTACGGCTATGGCATAACACACGTGCCCAGCTACAGAGTGCTTTTAAAATGGCCAGTCACACAAAAAATTAGCCTTGGTCAAATGAGGTAACAGATTAAGGCATTTTGAAGTAGAGCAACTTAGGGAACTTGTGTTCCCTCCTGGGTTAATTTTTTGTACTTTGCAGGGCTGGGATGGTACTTGCACTGGTGAGCACCAGCCCAGTGCTACCCCTGGGCCTGCCAGCAAGGGAAGGGAGAAAAAGGGAGCAGCTGTCAACTGTTTTGCTTGGCCAGAGGTGAGTAGGGGGCAGGATGGAATGGAGCCCCCTAATTTTGTGCCCCCCCAAATACCCCAGCTGGTGTACTGGGAGAAGCCAGGCTAGGCCCACAGGGTGAGGGGGGTGCCCTTCTTCCACCTCCTGCCTGGGCCTCTTGACAGTAGCAGCATGAAACAGATTCACAGAAGTTTAGATTCACAGTTCTGGGAGGAAAGACTTCTGGGGTCAAATAACCCCAGCAGAGTGTGCATCCAAGCTCTTTTGAACATCTCCAGGGTAGGTGCCTGCACCACCCACACTGGGAGTCTATTCTAACTGCTGACTGCTTTGCCTGGCCAGCACTTGGGGGGAGGGGTGGAATAGACTCCCCTCATTTCAGAAGCCTGGCCTGGCTGCCCCCAATACCCCAGCCAGGGTAGCTGGCGGGACCCATGAGGTAAGGAGGCTGTTCCACCCATTCCAGCTCTGGCCAGGTAAAGTAGCCAGCAGCTCCATGCTGGCTGCTCCCTCATCCTCCCTGTCCCTCCCCTGCTGACAGCCTCAGAACTGGGGGGCCAGGGCTGGGGAAAGGGGTGGTTTGGCCCCCACCTGTTGGCCAGGGCAGGTGCAAGCAGGCTTCAAGCTTCACCCCTAACCCAACAGGTGAACATCCGTTGGGTTGCGGGGGGAGGGGGCTCTAAATCATGGCGCATTATGTAAAGTGCCATGAGTTAGAGCACGGCCCTAAACATCTGTAGGCACCCTGAGGGTAAGCAGAGGGACAGAGCTTTCAGGGCATAGAGAGCTTGTGAGAGTGGCACATGATGGGGGAGCAGGTTTCTCAGCAAACAAACTGCCTGCTCTTGTTTATCTGTAATGTGTTGGGGGGAAAAATAGAGTGTGTGTTCTGCAAAACTAAACAACATTACACCAAGAATATACCTGACTCCCATTATTACTTTTGCACTCTAATGGAAACAAATCTCCCAGTCCCCAAATACTGGCTCAAGCAAAAGGAGAAGCAGCTTCCCTCCAGCTTCTCATCAGTGCCTAGCTCTGGTGCAGCAGCACATATGTCTAATTCTTGTAGTTACTGCTCACCAAAGGAATGATGCTTTTTATATGAGAACTAGCCAATTGCCCATCAAGAATGACAGGGGGACGGAGCAGGCAGGGACAGAGCCCTGAGCCCGCGCCCCCTTCCTAGGACTGGGACAGCTTGGCAGAAAGAGATGCCAGCTAGGGAAAGTCCCCAGGATGCCTGCATGGGTTGACGCCCAGGAAAGCACAACCTAAGAGGAAGCCTCAGCATGCCCAAATGCCTAAAGGCAAAGTGAGCCCAGAGGTGCTGCTTGGTCAGCCGGCAGCAGCTTGGTCTCCCTCTGTGTGGTTACCAACATAAACAGCCATGAACAACACATGACCTCAGAAACTGGGGGGACATGGCAACCGGCTGCAGGCAGCGGGGGTGATGGCGTGGTGGCAGTAAGCAGGGAGCTCCTCAGGTGACTGCAGCAGTATTGGCGGCAAGGGATGGGGAAAATGCTGACCAGCAGTCAGTGACCACCCACGGATGCCGTCAGCAGTGTCGGCGGCAGCCAGTGGTGATCAGCGATTGCCCACAGATGCTGCCAGCCGTGTTGGCGGCAATGGGGGATGTGGCGGCCATCAGCAGCACTTCTCTCAGGGGGTGCACGTGTACCCGCACACACCCCCTACGCATCACAAATGTAAACAGCTCTGTGGGCTTGGAGAGGCCATGCCCAGGCAGAGAAGGGTGCACAGAGGTGCAGGGAGAAGAATATGTGTTTTGCAGGCGTCTGAGTGGAAACAGCCTCTGCAGACTGTGAGATGCCTGGGCCTGAGTGGGATAGCCTGAGGCAGCTGGAGCCTGCAAGTGTGTGATGAGAGGAATGAGGGACTGCCCCTCCCTCCATCTTTTGGGCATAAGTCAGGATGACTAACTATTAGTTGTAAATAACTAATTAGGGATTTAATACACTGAGTATTTAACATAGTGCCTAAGTTATTAGCTTTGTATCTGTTGATTTGAGCATTGTTTAGGTGTAAATAGTTATCAACGGTTATTCTTGTAAAGACTCTTTGTGCATTGTAAATAGAGAGTTTCAAACTTTTGATTTTATTTATAACAAATACAGGAACTGTTTGTATGCGTGTAGCAAGTATCTCCTGTATATAATTAAATTCTGTAAATAGCTAATTATGAGTCAGCAAGGTCTTTCCATTGTAAAGGGAGCCTCGCCCCTCAGGGGGCCTCTGGTCACTTGTAGGTGAGCTGAACAGGGGGTAGAGCTACATGGCACCCCAGGTCCTGAACAATTGGACATGGTCCAATAGCAGTGTGCACTAAGGGTTACAGAAGTATGACCTGTTCCTTGTCTGCAGCAAGCATAGGAGAGTATCTGGGCCTGTAACACTAACAAGCCTTCAGAACCAATAGCAGTGGGAGACCAAATGGCGTTTTAATTAGCAAGTTTTGAATTGATTTCTTCTTAGGAGGTATGGATTAACTATCAATTCAGTGAGCTTTCATCCAGGTGAATATTTCCATGGGGTTATTTCCCTCTTCTTTTCTCTTAGGTAGGCTGTATATGATAATTAGCAATCTGCCCAACAACAGGCATAAGCCTGTTCACTTTGAGGGAATGGGATAGCAAGCTTTACCTACCCGCTTCCAGAATGGCTCAGGGAATGCTGTGCCTTATCCTTGGGCAGGAGGGTGAATTGGCAAAGAAAACTAATTGGTTTGCTGCAGATGGGAGATAAAAACAAAATTCTAGGGGAGCAGGTGTCTCAGTAACATAAGCAGGTGGCAAGGAGTTTGTTTGCATAAGCTGTGCTTTACCCATTTCTATTTATTGAGATCTTATTGGAAAGGTTTCTGTAGCACTAATAATAATAGACTCCCCTTCCTCTCTGCATTGGGATGAGTTTGAATCAAAACCTGGATTCAAATATCCTCTAATCTTATCATCTTCCTTTCCGTACAGGTGACCTGCGAATGACCTATTCAGTATTGAAGTCTGCCCTTTGTAAAATGGGCTGAACCAAAACCCTCAAAATGAAGCTTTGAGGTGTAGTAAGATGCAGATCCATATTGCACAGATTGCTGTGATGTGGGCTTGCAGGCTAGCAGCACGTATGAGATAGCTATGTAAAGT
>NW_017728914.1:4397332-4398812 GCF_001723895.1 Crocodylus porosus | reverse complement strand
GGCAAGGAGTTTGTTTGCATAAGCTGTGCTTTACCCATTTCTATTTATTGAGATCTTATTGGAAAGGTTTCTGTAGCACTAATAATAATAGACTCCCCTTCCTCTCTGCATTGGGATGAGTTTGAATCAAAACCTGGATTCAAATATCCTCTAATCTTATCATCTTCCTTTCCGTACAGGTGACCTGCGAATGACCTATTCAGTATTGAAGTCTGCCCTTTGTAAAATGGGCTGAACCAAAACCCTCAAAATGAAGCTTTGAGGTGTAGTAAGATGCAGATCCATATTGCACAGATTGCTGTGATGTGGGCTTGCAGGCTAGCAGCACGTATGAGATAGCTATGTAAAGTGCAGTTCTCATCAAATATGTGACTGGTCCAATGTTCCTGCTCCCTTCTGTGCCTTGCAGTTGGTTCTACTAATTTCGATGATTTATAAAGATTTTAGATCCTCATGGTCCAGCTCAGTTTTGGATCAGTGTATTGGGCATTGTTCTGTTTCCTACCTCCCCAGTAGCCTAACTCAGTAGTATTGGGAGGGTCTTTGTTACCACCAGTGATGTAAGGGCACAACGCAGCTGTCTTTTCTGAATCCAGGTGGAGTGTTTTCTTGGAACTGCTTATTGTCATTGCCACAGGCTTGGTCTCTGCTACAAAGTTTTGCTGGCACACATATATCAGCTAGGGCAGTGATTCTCACCCTCAATGCTACAGCATCTCAGTGAGATCCTTTTAAGGGCGATGTGAGGTGATGCACAATGTTAGCACTGTTAGGTGTACAAATGCCTACACATGATTCACAAGATAAACCCAGAGATTTCAAGTAGGAATCTATAGCGTCAAAAAACATTCTGCTCTGTTGTGGTCTTAATGAGGTCTTTACCACCAAAGAAATGAGCACTTGTTTTTTCAGTGGTTGGAAAACAAGAGAAATCTCAGGGCTGGCACTTTCAGACAGATGCCTTTTGCCTAATGAGAGTTGCCTTGAATCTAACAAGATTGAGAAACACATGACTAGGGGCTTGAAAAGATCAACACCCCTCCCCGCCCCCTGAGCTGATGCAGCTACGACACCAAAACCTCCTGGTCTGGATGCAACTCTGCCAACAGTACAGGGCTTCTGCCAGCCTTGGTTCAGGCATTCAGGGAGGTGATGTAGCTAAGCCAGTAAAAAAGCCACCATATGGTATGTCTGCACTGGGGACTCTGCCAAGATAGCTATGCCTACACAGCTAGAGCAGCCACAGCTCTGTGAATAGACAAGCTCACAGTCATTTTTCTGGTTGCAGTCATCTTTGGGCCTTACACTACAGTTTTGTAGTGCAACTCATACATTAGTTTGGGTTTCATAGATTTCATAGACATCAGGGCTGGAAGGGACCTCGAGATATCATCGAGTCCAGCCCCCTGCCCAAAGGGCAGGAAGTCAGCTGGGGTCATAGGATCCCAGCAAGATAAGCATCCAATTTACTCTTGAAGGT
>NW_017728914.1:4396022-4397321 GCF_001723895.1 Crocodylus porosus | reverse complement strand
TCCTGACCTCTGATCATGCGCGTGGCTCTCCTCTGGACTCTCTCAAGCTTCTCCACATCCTTTTTGAATTGTGGAGCCCAAAACTGGACGCAGTACAGGGTTGAATGATTGCACCCGTTATGCTACAAAATACTCAGCCCATGGAGTCAGATTATTTTGCTCCCTATTTCTTATGGAGATCATTCACAGATTCACAGGAATTTAGGGCTGGAAGGGACCTCATGAGATCATTGGGTCCAGCCCCCCTGCTCTGGGCAGGAAAGACTGCTAGGGTCAAATAACCCCAGCAGGGTGTGCATCCAGTCTCCAGTGGAGAAAGTACAGGAGATGTTTCCCTGATCTGACTCTTTTCCTGCTGGACCAGCCCATAATGCACAAGCCCTGTGTTTTCACAAGTGAGGACCTAAAGTTAAGCTCCTAAATGCACTTGTAGGCCCCTAATAAAGTGTTGGATTTTCCAGCCATGGACTCCAGCAGCTCCCACTGAAGTCCACAGATTGATTCTGGTTTACCATTTGTATGTGAGGAACAGAGACTGGTAACAGCCTATATCTCCAGTTCAGAGTCCTTCCAATATCTGAATGCTGTCAACATTTAATAATCTGCTACATGAAATTAATCTAGTTTCAGCCCACTTCCCAGTGACAAGTGTCCACATCATGGGAAATAACTCTGCTTTAGCAATAATGAGACCTATGCTGGCACTCACGCAAGAAAGCCAAAAACTGAAGAGAGGAGCCACGGACAGTGAACTTTCTTCTGTCTTCTATGGCTGGTCCCCACTGGCCAGGAAACCAAAAGGTATGGTGTTAGGGCAGTGTGGGGAGGCCTGCACAGCATCTGCCAAGGCTATAGATAGTAGTGGACTTCAGCTTCCTCCTGGACACTACTGCAGTAGGTACACCCATTCTACATGAGAACAAACTACTCAGAAGACCAGATTCCAAAATCTCAGCACCAAACAAAAGGCTCTAAGATGTAAGTCAGTGTGGAGGGGAGCAATGTCCTCTCTGGTCTGGGGTGAATAAACTACAGGCAGTCCTCAGCTTACAATGTTTCGAGTTACAATGTTTTGCACTTACAAGGATTATAAATTCACACCCTGTTTCAACTTTATGACGTCAGTTTTGACTGTACAACATTTGATCCAATGCGACACCACACCAGCGAACAAGTTCACTGTGTTGTTCATCTTCCTGGAGAACATCTGTCCAAACTTCCTTAGACACTTTCTAAGGAAAGCAGACAAGACTCCAGAAAAACCTGCAGCCAAGACTCCTGAGAAGACTCCAGCCAAGA
>NW_017728914.1:4387053-4396011 GCF_001723895.1 Crocodylus porosus | reverse complement strand
GAACATCTGTCCAAACTTCCTTAGACACTTTCTAAGGAAAGCAGACAAGACTCCAGAAAAACCTGCAGCCAAGACTCCTGAGAAGACTCCAGCCAAGAGCCTTTCAAAGCGTGCAGTCAAGAGCCTTTCAAAAAGTCCAGCAAAGTCACCTCAAAGAAGTCCTTCCAAATCAATATGATTGCTAGTTACAATATAAATACATTAATGTAGCTATATTACTCATGTATAATTGATCAAGTACAAAATTCTGGGGTAGTTTTGGTGAAAATAGGGTATCGGGCCTTGGTTCAGGAACCAATCCCCCATTTATAACATTGTTTCTTATGAGAAAATTGGTTCCAAGTTAAAAAGTTTCAACTTAAGACAAGGTTTTCAGGAACCAATTGTGTCATAAGTCTGAGGACTGCTTGTACTGTGCTTAACAGGTGAGATGGCTGCCCCTATAGCCACTTAAGGTGACATCTGAATGTAGGTTGGGGCTGGGTGTATTAACCTGCTTTTACCACTGTTAGAAAACTTTGAATAGGCTGCACAGTACTGACAAGGTTTCATGGCCAGATTTTAAAAAGCATTTGGAGACTGAACAAAAGCAGATAGGTACCATGTGGGATTTACATACATTCCAAGGTGCCAGAGAGCTTTTGAAAATTAAAATCTAGCTAGGTTTATGTCTAGGGCTCTGAGCAGGTCTATAATGATGTGGCTCCCACAAATCTCACCATTCATCAATAAATAAAAGTGCTGTCAAAATAAGGCTCTTCAAAATATCTAAATTATAATAATTATGATTTACCAGTCATTTGCCTTTGGGTAATGGATGTTGTCAAAGAGAGTCTATACAAATGTTCAAAAATCAGAGGAGACTCTAAATGTATTTCTTTTTTCATCAACTATTTCTCTCCTTTAAGCTAAATCAGGTACAAAATTAGATTAACCATACTCATACTCATCGTGGTATCCAACATTGAGATGTTGTCATTTCTGCTTATGAGAGACGGACTTGAAGATCTAATAGATCTTTACCATTTCTGACTCAACACAGTTTAGTTTCTCTGTCAGCAAAACAGCTGGAATTTTCTGCAGCTGTATCCAGTGATTGATTTCAGCTTGATCTTCTGTTCTCCCAATGTGCCTGGAACTTGAGGAGAGAACAAGGCATTTAAGTCAGCTGCTCCACCATGTGCTCCTGAGAGCACCTTTGCCTTCAATAGCTTCTTAGTTACAGAGATTTTTATTAAAATTATTGGCATCCACTCAACCCCTACTGTCAAGGACGGGGGAAGTTTCTTTGTCTTTGCAACAGTGCTCCTCTCCTGTATCAGCTTGGTAGCATACAGGCATGTGTTTGGACAGATGAGGTATGTCCTGCCCCTGAGGTAAGAATGCCTTCCTGTGTCTGACCAAAACATGAGATAGAAGTTTGTTTCAAGAAGAGTAACAAACTGAACTACAGGCCTGGAACAAAGAGGAAGCTTCTCTTCTAATAGAGCCATCCAAAAAATACTAAAAGCACAAGCAAGCTTAAGGGATTCCAGAGATCATGAATATTCTCTCCCAAGGAGATTCCTCTCTGGACCAAGAGGATGGATCCTTTCTTTCTGCCTCTCTCTTTGCCAGTCTTAGCATTCCAGCTTGGTTCTTTGCTGTGCAAGACTGGCTCAGATTCAGCCCCAGCTAAGTGAATGCAACCCTCACCCACTTTAGGGAAAGATGTGCCCCATTAGTGCCAGGGCTGTATTTGACCTTTTGACTCTGTGCCAATGAGCATACTATCCATGGGCCCATTCCTGTCCCCTTTGAAGTCAAAAGTCCCGTTGATTTCAGTAGCAATGGGGTTGGATATTCAAGGCACAAACAAGATACACAAATGAAAAGCTCACAAGCAGAGAGGGGCCAGGATGCATTAAAAAAGATGCATGCTGGAAGGTTTCATGAAAGTAAGGTTTTAGTAAGGGACCTGAAAGAGCAGAACAAGGGTAGAGGAGGGCATGAAAAAAGGAAGAGGCTGCGACTCAGGGGGAAATTGGACATGATTAGCAGAGAGTCCAAGGAGGCAGGGAGTAAGGAGGCGAGAATGGGAATCAGTCATGAAGTGGAATTTTCAGATGCACCTATGGTTCGCTTAACTCAGCTCCCAGTGCAGCCAGTGGGAATTTGAGTTCAGTGGCAGCAAAACTAAGCCAACAGCAATAAACACTTTGGAAAATCTCATCCAAGATCTCAGCTATGGCAGGCAGTGTAGACCCTTCGGAGCTTGGTACACCCCTGTCTCCAGGACAAGACAGCTGTTCTATTCTATTTACTGACAAATCTCAGTGTCTATAATTTGCCTGCAAATGAAATGAAAAAAAACCTCCTTCATGTATTATTTATTGCCTTTTATTATTAAGGTCTTGCAATGACCATTTGATCTGAAATGGTAGCATTTTATCCAAAGGTACTAGAGAAGATGGCCATGTGATGGTAATTTAGGGATAGGAATATTTTTTCATCAGTGTACTTAAAACAGTCACGGTGTTAGGAGGGAGGCTTAATTGTGGAGTTGTGTAATTAGTTTTTATGTCACTGCAATTATTCTGTTGGCTACATATAAAGAACATGGCAAAATGCAGCACTTAATTTTAAATCAAGACTTGCTTCTCTTTTAGTAGGTAATTGATGTTGATCACATCACTTAACAGTGACTATAAAATGTGCTATTTAGATTGTAAAAGGATGAAGAAAAGGACTAACCAGCTAGGTAATTGATGAATCACAGCCTGGATTTTCGAGAGGCAGCACTAATATATCTGAGTTTAGTTGCCTTGGTTTTAAACTACTCAGGAATCATTACTTGCCCAAAGACCTAATAGATGTAGAGTCACTGATCTGTGAAGCTTGAATCATCACGTGAAGCAAAGGGCTACTTTGCTTCAGAGACAAATTCCTGTTTAATTGAATTTGTTACATTTGCTTAAATATTTTACATTAAGGCTATTCTTTGGCCTCAGCTGCCTCTACTGAACCCATTGGGCATAATTTTGAGTCCCAAATTGTGTCTCCAGCATGCTTGAGAGAGGCCACAGGGGGTATGCCCAGAACAGCTTTTTCACTGTATTTCCAGGTTTGGCATGTGTTAGTAGAAGTGGCTGGATAGGGCATGCTAAAGGGCAAGGAGCACTAGAAAAGGTATGGCTATTCCATGGAGCAGGGGTATCAAATGTAAGGGCAGTCTGCCAGATTCTGCCCACGGAGCCACATTGTCTGTGTTGCAGGGCTCCAAAAAGGACTGGGAATTCAGGGGTGGGATGAGCAGGACTGGTGTCCACTGCTGAAATCCAGGGTACAGAGTCACACTGGGGATGTATACTGATCAGGTAGGGGAGGCCAGTGACAGCTGTGTTAACCCCCAGAGGCAATGCTCACCTAGATGGGATGGGAGGGGGTATAATGGGCATGCAGGGGAGGCAGATCGAGGCCCCTGTGCTGAGGGACGAAGTGGGGCAGGGGCTGGAAACTCTTCCCAGCCAGGGCGGTTAGTGCATAGGCTAGGACTTGGGGCATGGAGTGGGATGGAGCTACTTGTGGCTTGTTCGGGGCAGGGGGGTGGCTCCCCACTGCTGCATGCACCCCTTGTGGAGACACCCCCCCCAGATTTGTGTGCAGGGCAGGGGTGGATGCCGGCTCTGGGCTTCCTGTCTTGCTGCTCTCACCCTGGGAGCCCCACCCTGGCCATGCTGCCATGGTGAGGCACCTTGTGCCTGCCCAGCAGCAGTAGAGGTGGCAGTGGCATGGAGTTGTGCCCCTCACTGCTGCTAGGAAGGCAGGGGGCATGCAGCCAGCGCAGGGCTCCCAAGGGAAAGGCAGCTGTGTGGGGGAGCCCCAAGCCTGCAGCAGGCAGATTGCATCTGCCCCCACCCTCCTTAGCCCTGCTCCCCCTGAGCTTGGTGGTGCACCCATTGCAAAAAGGTGCTGCTAGGACTGCCGATGGCTCCTGTGGGCAGTCGCCGCTCACCACCCACCCCTTGTTGCTAGCACCACCAGTGGCGTTTGCGGGCAGCCCCCAATCGCCACTGGCCACCTCTAACACTGCTGGCAGCAACTGTGGGTGGTCACCGACTGCTGGTCAGCACTTGCCACCGCCCCCACCGCTAACAGTGCTGCAGCTGCCTGCGGGAGCTCACCACTTGCCGCCGCCAACAGTGTCACCGCTGCCTGCAGGAGCTTACCGTGCCCCCCAGCCTCCGGGGGACATGTGGCATTCGTGCAAGAGAAGGTTATCTTATGTCACCTGGAGAAGCTTATACTAAACCAAAAATAGATGCTTTTTCCAGGATAAATGTTCCCCCAGGGGGCTATACTGGTACCACTACAGAAAATGGATATAACTTCTCATGTAGACCAGCCATGAAGCTGAAAAAGGGTGGAACACCCACATCAGGTTGCCCTTAAGGGGGCAGTACCTTGTGTTCTTCACACAAAGCACATTTCCCAGGTGCTTGAACCCTGCCCACAGGGAAAGCCCTGGTTTGACCAGCCTTGCCTGACACAAGCTTTAAAATCATATAGATTTCACTAGAGCCAGATCCCAGGTCCAGGTGGCAATGGAGTACAAAGGCCTCAGCTTTGAATCAGGCATCTGATTCCAGTACCATTTTCAGCTAAGCAGTAGTATAACTCCTTGTCTGAACCTGAGATGCAAACAAGCATAGAACAAGTTCATGTCTATGCTCCAGCATGTGCTCCATCTGACAGTAACCCACAACCAGGTCTCTCTCTCTTGGAGACTTTCAGCAAACAGAAATAAGCACTTAGCATTTACACACTAAAAGAAAAGTGCAGGGAACAGAACATTGGCTTGACGCATGTGTGGGAAGGAGTGGGTGGGGGGGACTGGAACAATTCTATTTTAAGGGTCTCTCACAAGAGAGAAATGTTTCCTTGTTTGTTAAATAAATCCAACAGCACACTCTGACTAACAGTTATATTCCTTAGACAATATTTTATAGGTCTTGCCCTCCAAGGCAGCCTAGCCGTCTCTCTCTCCTCTCCCCACTGCAGCCCTACCAGAGGTGGGTCGATGCAGACATGGTGTTGCTGAGAGCACAAAACCTTGATTAATTAACAAGACTGATAGATTTTTACTTCTGAAGTGGGCTTAATATTTCGTGCAGGAGATTCAGACCTGCTTCAGCCTACTTACTTCTTGGCTCTCTCATACCAACATAGGTGTGGGTAGGAGGGCATGGGTGAGTATGTGCCCCCTCCCTGAGATTGGCCACTGCTGACGCTGCCACCGGGATCCGCAGGTGGTCGCCACTTGCCACCCCTTCCTCCTCCCCACTGACACTGCCGTGCAGCAGCAACACATAGGGAGTGCATGTACAGCCCCTGAGAGCACCAGTGTAACCCCTGACAGGCCACGTTCCCTTCTCAGGTGACGGGTGGGTGGGCAGGTGGAAGCATCGGTGCCCCCCTGCGAGCACTAGCTGGGGAGTGTGAGCACCGGATGTAGGCCACAGCTGCTTCCAGAATGGCTGCAGCCACTTCTGGGAGTGCTGTGACCACTTTTAGGAGCAGTGTGGCTGCTCACTGGTTGGTAGGTTTTGTTCCCCTCCCCAGTCGGCGAGACTGGCTGTGGGGGGATCCTCGCCCCCTGGTTGCTGACCGGCCACTGGGGGAGGCACACACTCCCCCTGACTAAGGTGGCACCAGTCACCCATGGTGCTGTGGCCGCCTGTGGGCAGTCCCTGCTAGGAGCGCCCTTGCCACCAACATCACTGCAGCCACCTGAGGGCTGTCCGTGCTCGGCCCACCCTTATTACCGACATAATCTCAGCTGCCTGCGGGCGATCCGTGCTTTCAGCTGCCATGCCACCTGTAGCCAGTCACCATGCCCCCCAGCCTCAGGAAGCACGAGTCATTCATGGCAACATGACTACATCTCCCCAGCCTCAGAGCCAAGTGATCTCCACAGGAAGCCAGAATCTGAAGTCAGTGGCCAGCCCCCTGCTTTCTGCACCTGTCATGCCACATTAGTGAGAATTTCCAGTAAATTATGACACAGGGATTTGTACTGAATTAAATATGAAATGGAACTGTTCTGATGGTGCTGTGCTCCTGGTATCACACAAAATTGTTAAAAACAGTTAAGGTTTCCAGGTAACAATGTAGTAACCTACCACATCTGTACTAGAACCAAGCATAAAAGCCAGGAAATGAGTAGCTCAGGACATAAAAAATCTTCTACTTCTCCACATAACAAACAAATACATTATTCATATTAGGCATAATGAAATGCATATGCTTGTAATTCTGACCTGAGGTTAACTTTTCTTTTGAAATCCATTGTGTAATTTTGTTTTCAGCATCTCAATATTTCCTGCAGAGACTGAAGTGGCAAGCAATGGACCCAATTTCATCAGCTTTTATCACAGAAACTTGTACTTTTCTACATGAGTAGTCTCCTAGAAATCGGAGTGCATGAGTAGTAATGTACTGTTCATGTAAGCGTGGGTGGCACTGCTGGGTTCATTTTCAGTTAAAACTAAAGGACTTGCAAAAACTTTTGCTTGTTAAGTGTAAAGTAACAGAAACCCAGTGTAATATTGCCAATGTTTAATAGAGTTAAACATGTCAACTTGTATTTGAAGGTCAATATGTGGTTGACGTGTATCTAGAAAACTGTACCTTTAGGAAGAATTTTAGGTTCAGTTTATAGATGGGGTCACAGTATTTATCTGGGGTCAGAGTTAAAGTAGTTATATTAGACCAAAATAGGAGTTTGTCTCATCCCGGGAGCACTTTTGCTGAATTAAATGGCAAAAAAATTACCACTGGTGTTAAAGTGGGTAAGACCATGATTCCCATTTAAGTATCTAAGACCACTATTTGGCCCACTCCTCCCAGACAATAGGAACAGATTTCTCTATCTGTGGATTTCATATCCCTGCTTATCACTATGGTATGTGAGTTCCCTCAACTACTGCTATTAATTTCATATGATTCCATAGTGTTACTCAGATTACAGGTAACATTGTGGGTTGACTACCAATAAAAGAGGCAAAAACAAGTCTGCAGCATGACCTTTTATTGGCTTGCACTTCAAAACACAAAAACAAACACTTATCCTGAAGTCTATCTGGCTACCTGTGACAGCGCTGTGGCAGAAAGCCACCTTGGTTTCTCCCCAAAATCTCTGCCTTGTGACAACGTGATTAGATGGGCCAGCACAGAGGATTCACACCTCAGCCTGTCTCTTTAAGTAACCTGAGCTGGCTGCAGTCCTGAGGGAGGGGGAAACCTGCTCCCTCTGCCTAGTGACTGGCATCAGCCACCTGGGTGAGGGGCTTCTACCTGGGGAGCTGGAATCTGCCCGGTAACAGGTGATGTATTTCAAATTGGTTGGCTGACAGCCAACTGGGGCTGACCTCCACTGGCCCAGGTGAATGAGGTCACAGGGGCTATATAGGTAAGGTGGGGAGGAAGCTTTCTCTCTCTTTGGCCATGAGGTGAGGCAGCAGCCAAGTAGGGGAGACAGAGAAGCCTTACCATCTGATCCTAGCTCTCACTCTCACCCCAAGACTCCGGAGGGGAAACTCAACCAGCCTCTGGAAGATGCCTGTGAGTAAGCTACTCATTCTGATTAGATATTTAGCTGGCAGTAACACAGATGCGTGATCAAAAGGCTACCTCAGCCACACTGTTTGCTCTTTAGGATTTCTAAGATATTGCTCAACCCTCTACCCTAGTTTACCCTATTCCTTGTAATCAGTGAAATTCTCCTTTTTGACTGGTGTGGGAGACTTATTGAAGGGTGGGTCTAAATTATGCCTAAGAGACCCCTTAGGCCTGCGGACTCAGGGAGACTGTACTAGTTGCCCTCGGACTTGGGGAAGTGCCCCAAGTGCCTGTACTGGGTCGGGTACCCGTAGGACATTAGGCCTGTGTTTCCCCAAGGACACAGGGCCAGGAGTGAGTCTCTTCTTGGGGTGGTGGTGGTGACATTACCCCCAGACTAGCGAGTGTGCTCCGGGAGAGGGGTCGGCCGAGCATAAGGTGCCCCTAGGGAGGCATTCAGAGCCACTTGCTCTGAAGGTGGTCGGGCACAGGGAGGTGGGCGGCTCAACGCAGGAGCGCCCCCTACTGGCCTGCCACAAGTTCTCACGTTATATTGACGGGGAGACTCAAGAGGTAGAAGGAGGGTAATATGCAGATTAACAGCAGGTCTTCTTGAATTCTCCAAATTTCCCTCCAAATTTCTCTTGAGTTCTCCAAATTTCCCTCCAACCTATACTCAATATTTATAGGTGACTGGTTCTAATATTCTGATAAATGATCTCTAGTTGCTTTTATTTAAATTTCTTTGTTTCACTGAAACTTTTGAAACTGGACTGAACCAGATCTTATATAGACCTGGAGGGTGTCAGTTAGTTGGAATTTATGTCCTTGGGAAAGTAAAAGGGAAGGTTTCTTATCTCCTCTCCTTCCCCATCGTGGATGCTGTTCAACACTGGCCTGTTTCTTCTTTACCTTATTTTATGGTCTTCTCTGATAAGGCTATTTTGTTTTTATAAATTATCTAAGCATCTTAACAAAAATATATCTATTATAGCATGATAACATCTAATACATTTAGTTACATCAATCATTGCTATTAATATTTTAAGCTAAACCTATGATACTGTATATTTGAACTATTTAATGTATGGTCTCCCCTTTCTGGCCTTATGCTTTGTTTATTTGTATCTCATTACTGGTTTAGTTAGACATGTGGATGGCTTCCTATTTTTTCACTGACCAAGCTAGTTGTCATACCTGCAAAGGTTCATGCTATGGTGTTACTTTTCAGCTCTGTGTTCTTGGGGAACCCTGGCACAGGACACAGCCTGTCTGACTCACAAAGAACTCTCCCTCTCCCCCCCTCTGCCTGAACAAGAACTGTTTAGAGTAAGGACTTACAAAAGACAAAGAAGATGC
>NW_017728914.1:4355983-4386953 GCF_001723895.1 Crocodylus porosus | reverse complement strand
TCATTTAAATGGGAGATGGGACAGGCTTGCACCTTTGTTAGCATTCAGGATGGAGAACAGAGATTCTAAGGCAAGGACTGCACTGAAGTCTGGGATCAGAAAAGCAGGGGAACACTGCATGATGGGGAATCCTTGCTCCAAAGGCTAATCAACCAACATCTACACACACCCAGCTTAGCACTTATCAGACCAGTTCTAGTAATGACTCTTCTATTGGTATCCAAAATGCTGAATCTTCCTTTTTGTATCGTGAGTTCCCTCAGAGTAATGCCACCTATAGCCAGCAGTGGTCAGTTCCTATTATCCAGCATATGAACCACTGTTTACCCCTAAACAAACCTAGTGTTCTCCCTTGAGAGTTTGGGTAGGGGTTTTTTGTAGAAAACTAACAATCTCAAGTTTCTGTCCTGGTGCTTGGATCCAAACCTGCACCAGTTCCACTCCTTTTCTGTCTGGAATCCCTCTGTTGATCATGCAGAGGGCTCTGCCTGCCTGCAAGCTCCAACAACACTTGGGAACCTCGAATGGTTCAAGCTTTGCTGAGTGGTAAGATCCCAACTCTCTCTTTCTCTCTCTGACTCCAAGAACCTTTTATTCTCTTACTCCAGGCACAGCTTTCTAAACCTGACTTTTGCTAATCAAACTGAATCTAGACTTCCTTAAAAACCCTAATTGAAACTATGTAATAACTGTTTATTTGCCTCTCTCCTGTATGGCTATTGTTACTGGTCTCATCTTAATTTCTTATACCTGGCAATAAATAACTTTTTATGGTCAAGCTAGTTGCTATACTTTCTCTATGAACCTCACCTACTCTTTCTTCCCCTTGATCTCCGCATTTGCTCTGCAGCAACACTTCTTTTATCTAAGCCAAAGATCCCTGTAATGCCCCAAACCACAGTGGAGTCTGCTCATCTAATAAGGGATGAACCGAGATCAAGGCACATGAGGGTGTCAGCCTATCAATGCTGAATAGTCTGGCCTGACTCAGATGTGCTCTGTTAACCTGTGTGCTTGTGTCTGCCTGCATTTTATTGTTGCCCTGATGAACTGAGTTCAAGGCATATGAGGGTGTTAGCCTGTCGATGCTAAATAACCCGGCCTGGCTCAGGCGTATCCTGTTGATCTGTGTGTGTATGCGTGTACATGTGTTTGACTGATTTGGTGGCTGGAGGAACCCAGCCCCATTGAAACTGAGTTTCAATGTAAGTTAGCTCCATTGAGGGTGAGGACTTGCAGAAGGGAGAGATACAGCTCCATACAGAAGCACGAGTAACACAAGCAGCACATTGATAGAATTACAGAGACCCCCAGAAACATACCCCTAATAAATGAGCGCACCCCAAAGTGATGGGCAAATCTGGTAACAATGGTCACTCAGAAACAGGCTGGGCCTTCTGCTTAGCCACACTTTTGCAGCTTGGCTAGACCCCTTGAAAATGGCCAAGGCTGGTAACAGTAGCAGACTTCATGAGTCTCTGGCTTTTCTCTCCTTTTTTGGATTTAAAACTCCGCTTGGGGTGGTTTTTGGTTTTGGTTGATTTTCAGTTTTCTGCTTTAGGAGAGTGGGGGTGGAAGCTGGGATAGAAGTGTCAGCCACACCATGATAGAAAGGTCTAAATCTAGCTTGGTCTGATCTTTACTAGAAGTTCATTCCACAGCCAGAACCCTTTGACTGAAAATGTTTTTTCCTCAGCATTTCCCTGCACCAAGCTGGGTTTTCTGGTTTGGCTTGTCTCAAACACTTTCAGTCTATTCAAATCAATATACAGCTGGCATATACATTTTCAAGGATATTTAAGTACAGTAGGTGGAAAATTTGAAGGGATCTTTTGAAATGGGCTTGTACCTGTGTTGCAGAGCTTTGGGAAGAAATAAAAATTTAGCAAATTGGAGGGAAAAAATAAATACTTTCATTATCATAAGGGTTGCCAATTTTCATTCCTGCAAAAGGTCAAATTGATCTAAGGAGAGAGGCAATGGGTTCACTGACCGCTGCATATAAAAAAAGGGAGAAAATGGCAACCTTGCCTGATTTCTTTTGCCAGCTTAGAGGGGTCTGATTTCAGGTACAGCCTGACCTGTATATAGGACTAAAATTAAATGCTTCGAGGGCTGTACATACAAATCCCAGGAGACACAGTGCGATATATTCTGTGGGCAAAAGCCCAGAATGAGCACATCTGTTCTTCCCTGGTAGAGGAAGTGAATGACACTTCCTTTCTATTGTTGCTGGCTGCCAAATGATTTATCAAAACCAGAGTGATGGATATTTATAATAACGAAAACGAACAGGGATCCAGTGTGCTAGCTAACACCTTAGCAAGAACTTTGCTATCTGCTTTATGTGATGGAAAAAGATCTGCAGGTGCAGATTATCATATGCATGAGGAAAGACAATAATTGCAGCCTGCTTTAGAATAGGTCATAGGGTCTTGGATGCTTTGGAGGAATTACACATAGGGCATTATCAGGGCATGCAGATATTGGATACATTTCTTATGGATATTGATAAAGAGTCTATCAAGGCCTGCAGCTTAACTGCCTTGGACCTCTTTAATAATTTCTTGGATAATTTTCAGAGTACTGTCACCTTCTAAACTTTGATATATTTTCTAAGCGAGGGTGTTTTGTATTGTGTGCAGTTCTGGGTGCCACATTTTAAGGATGTGGAAAAATTAGAGAGAGTCCAGAGGTGGATAACAAAAATGATAAAGAGGTTAGATGGCAAGCTGTACAAGGAGAGCTTTAGAGAATTAGCTATGTTTGGTTTGGAGAAAAGGTGATTAAAAGGGGACATGATAGCAGTCTTCAGATATCTGAAAGGCTGCTATGAGGAAGAGCATTTATATGGTCCTCACTCTTTGCTTCGCCTGGGCAGGAGCGGGGCAGCCTCTCCTCCATCACCTTCTGATTGGTGAGAAAATCCCATCAATGCCTCGAAGCCCTTTTGAGCCAGCAAACCAGGCTGCTACCAGCATGCCCGCCACACAGGGATTAAAAACTCCAGATAAAACCTAAGTGAAAACACAAGTTGCCTATATCTTCATTACAATGGTAATCAAAGATACCTAACCTGGATTAACCCAGCTGTGTTCATAATGCTGTTTTGCACTGCGTATACCTCCACAGTGGGAAAAGAGTAGTTACAATAAGACTCTAAATGGAACCTATTTCCATTCTTGACCGTGGTCCAGTTAAACAAATTTTTTTTAGCAATCTACAGAGTTTTGCATTGACAAGTTTGTTGTGGAATGACATCCTTAGGTGGATCGTCGATTTCAGGGATCTCTGATCTGGAAGCCTGATCTTATGTTGCGTGTGCTAAATGCATTGATTTAGTTGGCTCAAGAGTGGTACGTACAGACACCTAACCCACTAGTGTCTGGACCAGATGGGGACAGGGTGTCAAACCATGGTTTTGTTTTAGCTCAGAGTTAGTCCAAGTTATCAGCACCCATGTCAAATCACCCAGATTATCCTAGTTTGGGTATGAGCAGCTACACTGCAAAGCTATACCTACACGGCTATGTCTTCACTGGTGCAGCACACCCCATGTGTATGGCTAGGAATTCTGGAGGCACAATCCATGGTTTTTTGTGCTGCCAAACATTAAGCCACTCTGACTCTTTCAACTGTGGGAAAACCTGTCTGCCCTTCTGAGCACACAGAGGGGATTATGGGAAGATTTTGGAGGACTATATAGCATGTCAATGGGCTTGTGTCTTCACTGCAAAGGTTACCAGGCTGAGGAAAAGCAGAACTGCACTCTAAACTGCACTCCCAGCTAGGCCAGAGTGTGAAAGTATCTCTTAATGAAGGGGAGAGGCTTGTCTGTGTAATGGATGAAAGGAGGGTTAGGACATTGTCCACATAGGAGTTTGCTCTGAAGTGATAGCAGCTCATGTTTTTACCTGGTAGGAACCTGATAGGTCAGCCAAAATGGCAGCAGTCACACTTTTAGACAAACCCTCTAGCTGTTGTGTAGATTCTGCCATCAGTTTCATGGCTATGGAAAAATGGAGTATTCTTGTAGCTGGGCACTAAGGTGCCGGCTACTTGGAGAGCCAGGATAACTCCACTGGGGCAACTAGAGAGAGCCAGTGACTCACATCTATTAGCCGTCAGTTGACCGGCAGGGGCAGGGCCTGCCTCCCTTTTAAACCCCAGGGCGGAGGCTAGGTAGGCAGTTCCCTGCTGGCAGCCAAGGGGGAAGGGACTCTGCTGGTGCAAGTAATGAGTAGAGGCCAAGCTGTAGGTATGGCCTGAGATTGGGGACAGATGAAGCAACTCCGGTGTGGCGAGAAGAAGGTTGGAGCCAGAGGCTTAGATTTATGTTATAGCCCAGGGGCTTGTGTTTTGTTTGCTATTTCCACTGGAGGTTTGGGTGAGGCTATTAGGGGTTGGAGGAGGCCTCATAGGGGACCCATGGTAGTGTGAGAACCCCAGCCCCAGAGAAGGGGGCAGTGGGACAGGGCTGCGGAGAGCCTGAAAGCCTGGAGGGGGGGCAGCGAGAAGCTCCAGAGAGGGGGCAGCAGGACAGGGCTGTGGAGAACCCGAAAGCCCCAGAGAGAGAGCAGTGGGAAGCCCCAGAAAGGGGCAGCAACCAACAAAAGGCAACATTGGGTGTGTGCCGACCCTGAGCACCAAAAAGGGGCGGCATTTGGGAGTGTGCCGACCCCGAGTGCCAGAGTAGGTGTAGTATCGGGGGGGTGCCAACTCTGAGTGCCCAGTAAGGCAGAGAGAGAGACTAGGTTGCAGAGAACCCGAGTGCCCAGAGAGGCACAGTGCGAGTGCAAGATAAGGTTGTGGAGAGCCTGAACACCCAGGGGGCACGGTACAGAGAGACAAGATTGTAGAGAACCCGAGCGCCAAAGAGGCACCGAGTGAGAGGAGGCTGTGAAGGAACAGAGCATCAGCGAGGCGCTGATCGAGACAGGGCTGCGGAGGGCCCAAGTGACTGTGAAGTATCGAGTAAGACCGAAGAATGTCTGGTACATCTGCGAGGCTTGGGACGTAGTACAGCGGTGGTAGGAGCCACACGTAGCCCATAAGGCCGGGGTGCACAGAACACCCATTATAAGAAATGGGACTAGTGCTAGTGGGACAACCATGGCCAAGACAATGAAAGGCAACCTCCCTATAATATCTATAAGACCAAAGACATGGCTGGTGAGATTCAAGGATGCTTTTAGGCAGCTTGGCAGGGTACAGAGGGCAACTAAGGGAGAGCACGCCGACCCTAGGATGCCCCTCCTCTTACAATCCTTGAACACCGAGTATTCTTAAATATCCCCACATGATGTTCAGCTGCTGCAGAATCCCTTCTGCAATTGCTCTTGTTTTCAAACCTTTTCCACTCTCCCATTCCCTTTGGTCAGCTCCTCCTCACCTCTTTCCTCAAACCTTGCCTCTGCTGCTGCAAGTCCCTTCATCCCATCACTGCTGTTTCTGAAACAGCCTCTCTGCATGCCTGAGTCATCACCCTCCCTCCTGTCCTAAAGCTCAGCAGCAGAGATCTTTCCTCCCTCTTAATTTCTGCAGTTTCATTCGGCAAAGCATTTGGGACTGCAGGTTTATGAAAGATGCTTTACAAAATAAAGTTGTATTACATTTGCCAAGTTAAACGCACACATTCAAAATCTATTTGAGTGCTTGCCTGAATGCAAATGACTGATACAGCAGATTTTCACTGGAAATTGTATCAACTCCCAATCCCAGTCCCAACAACCTGATGTAGAATAATGGCAGCTTTACTTAAAACAAATAGTCACTAATGACACAGGAAGTGGCCCTCGGTGGAAAAGGAGCTCTGGCCTTTCTGTGAGGTGAACTGCAAGGAAAGGGCTGTCAGGCTGGGTTTGACCTGCAGGCTGTTTTTCAATGCAGTGCTGTATTACTGCCTTTATCCTTGGTATTTGGTGGGCTTTGCAGGAGCTGCTGTGCCATTTAAAATCAGTCTCACAGAACTACCCTACCAGTGAGCCACCTACCTTCACAATCTTCAGTCCACACCAAAGTAATATTCTCTCACTTGCTGTCAAATAAATGACTTGCCCGCGGCAAACAGGCAAGTAGAATTTTGCAGCTACTCAGAAACTACAATAGGATCTGATGAAATGAAATGAGCAAATATATTGCTGTTGTGTAATGCACTTCAGTTCTCTAATGAAGCATTGTGGAGGCACCCATCTCTGATTCTGAAGCTCCAGTGGAGCATGGTGATGGAAAGGAGGATGGTCTTATGAAAAGAACATCCAGCTGATCCCACCTCTCCAGACTATATCCCAGCCCTGCCATAGATTGGTAATTTGTCATACACCCCAAGAAATATGGACAAATGATATTTGCATCAAAGCACTTTGAAACCATGTTCAGGTGAATTGCTCTGTAAGTGCTGAGTGGTCTGGAGGAATCTGGTTTCAGAGGAAGACTTTGTGCATGGTGAGGGAAATATGCTGCTTCTCTTGCCTCACATGGACAGCAGCTCAGGATCCCCATAGCCCTGGCTCTCTGGTACTTGCTCACTCATTCCAGTGCTGGGTTTCAGGACAGGCTGACCAATCAGCTCCCCTCACTCTGCCACCTGGGCCTGCCCCTCTGCCAAATTCACTTGACAAGCCAGCCCATCTATTCTAACCTGTGGACATTGCTCGAGCTTCACTCACAAATAGACTGGCTTCTCATAGAAATTGAGCCTTCTATTTCCCCAAACCCCGTGAAATGTTTATTATATCCCTTTGTGAAGCATGTAATGAAATGAAACCAATCACATTTCATGTGGTTTTAGACCTGCATTAGGTCTCTGTGGGCATGTCTACAAGAGATGCATTAATGTACAACAGCCTAATTTAATGTGCATTAAGGGCACATATCTACATGTGCACACCCTTAATGCACACTAAAATGGCAAATTTAGGTGTGATTACTTAAAACATATTAATGCACATGTAGATGTGACCCAGCACTAACTTTAGTGCCAGGTCTGATCAGCCACTAGGAGGCCTGTTTGAGCCCAGCCCCAGGGCTCCTGGCTGGCTGGCTGCCTCTCCTCCCCCATGGCTGGGCTACTTTCTGGCAGCCCCCAGTTGCAAGCTATAAAAGCCTCCAGCCATTTTTGCCATGGTGCACACACCCCAGGAGCCTGCACAAGACTGCTAATCTGTGCAGGAGCCCATCAGGCCCCATGTACTCCCTGGACAGGCCACAGGCTGCCTCTGCCTGGCCTGTCCCCTCCAGAGCTGCTGCTTGGCCACAGGGGAATGTTGCAAAGGGCTGCAACTTGTTGCACCCCTTACCCAGCCCTGAGATCCCCTTGGGGCTGCTGCCTGGCTGTCTCTACCAGCAGGGCCAGGACTTGCTCCTTGCTGGTACTCACTCCCCAGTCTCTTAACCTTGCAGGTGCTGGTGTGATGTGCCTCTGCCGTGTGGCTCCCCATCCCTGGCCATGCCCCTGCTCTGGGCACTGCTGGCAGCCATCCAGGGCCAGCATCACAGGGACAACTGCACAGAGTCCCAGAGAGCTGGTGCAAGATGACCATATCATTGTCCTCCCCACATTAAGCCCTGGCCCCACCTGTGTGCGCACACCTGTGCTGACTGCCCAGGCCCCCAACTGGATCCAGAAGGAGGTTGGCGATCTTGCAGTGTTCAGGGTTTATGCCAGTGTGCACAGGCAGTTTGAGTGGGGCTGGTGTACAAACACCCACATTTACAAGGTCCTGTTGGGTGGGATGCGGGAGCAAGGTCACTTTTGGTCAGCATGGCAGTGCCACTGGCAGCTTGGAGAGCCCTGTCCAATGGATGCCTTGCCCTCAGCACAGCCTCAGACCCCAGCATGAGGAGCAGCTGGCCACAGCACTGTGAGCCATCATCAGTGCCAGCTCCTCCCTAGGGAGGGCCCTCACCAGGCAGGAGCCTGCTGTATACCATGTGCTGTGGAAAATAGGCTCAGTCAGGTGCTTTTGCCAATGGAGAGGCCTATACCAAGCTGCCAGCCTTGCCAGCCCCAGATAGCTGATAAGTCCTGCACTAGGGGAGGGCCCTCCCACCTTCCAGTCCCCACCCCTTCCCCTGCCCCTACCCCTGGCCCTGGCCTCTGCCCCCACTCCCACCCACAGTCCCCTGACCCTGGGTTCCCCACCCCCGTCTGCCCCCACAGCATGAAGACAGGTAGGATACAGGTCAGAACTTTATTGTGCAGCCCATGTCCTCACAGCTGGGTAAGCATGGGCCTCTCTCGCCAAGGAAGGCATTGATGCTGGCGGCAATATCCTCCTTGGTAGCAGGGGCCAGGGATGTGTAGCACTGCAACAGGTAGCCCTCCAGGTGGCAGTAGAGGTTGTGGGGCAGCTCAGTCTTGTCCCCTCTGCTGTCATAGCTCAGAGTCCTAAACCAGGAGTGCAGGTGTGTCTGGGGCACCAGCAGAATCAGCAGCAGGAAGGTGTAGTGGCTTGGGCACCCCACATCCAGCACAAACAGCTCATTGTGCACCACACAGGGCACACACAGCAGGGGTATGCTCAGGGCACAGCAGCAGTGCAGGAGGGGGCAAACCCTGGGGCACCTCTCCAGAGGATTCCCCTGTGGGGAGGGCAGGGGTGTGGCCAGCCCCTTGCCACAATTGTCCAGGAGCCCCATGTGCCCTGAGCCCAGGCACTGTGGACTAGGCAGCAGCATAGCAGAGTGGTTGGCTTGCAGGGAGAGAGGTATTGGGGAAGGGTCTGAAGCCATGGCAGCAGGTGCTGCCAGCAGCCTGGTCTGGCCAGCCCTGGGGGGCGCTCAGCCAGCAGCTGCCAGGGCCCAGGCCTGCCTGGCTGATTTACCATGGTCCCTGGGCACCCTTGGGCTGACCCCTGATCTGAGGCCATGGCCCCTGATGCAGATGATATTTTCTCTAAAATGTTGCAAACTCTCACAAAAGGCTTCTGTCTCTTGCCCCTGCAGAGGCAACATTTGGATGTGGAACAGAGCCCACCAGCCCCAGCAGGGATCCTGCCTCTGGGTCACCACTACCCACTGCTGGAGCCATCTGGATGCACCAACTTCACCAGCAGCAAACTGAGGACTGGAGCCTCCTGTTCCAGCAGCTGATGGCAATGGTGGAGGAGAAGGAGGTGCGGGAGCAGGCACGGAAGCAGGCCTGGTGGATGGAGGATGTCGCCTGGGTGGAGACGCAAGACGGGGTGCAGTGGGACTACTGAGTCCGCATGGCAGTCCTGGAGTGAGAGTGCCTGGAGCAGCTCCAGCAGCAAGGGGACGCTGACCACCAGGCCATGGAAACCTTCCTGGCCCTGGTGGCCACATACATGTCCCCTACTGTCCGGCCCCTGCTCACAACACCACAGGGCTCCTTTGTCCCGCCCACCACCCCAAAGCAGGCCCCCTCCTGGGCCTGGGAGGAGGTCCTAGGGCTCCTTCTCCCTCCAGACACCTTTGCTCAGCCTCCACCCCAGATGTGCTACCACCCACCTGGGCCCAGTCCTGCTGCTCTCCCCTGCACTATGCAGCCGAAGACCTGGCCCTGCACAAGGCTGCCACATGCAGGGGTCACCACAGCTCCTAGACCTGTGGGGGAACATCCAGGGGCTGGGGCACTAGGCATCTGTGCCAGAGCTCTGCCCCCATGGCCCCCCACTCTGGGCTTGAAAAGCCAAAATACTGTAAATAGTTTTCAATACGTATATAGTTTGCCTCTGTGTATAGTGGGTTTTTTATTGTTGGTGGGTGCAGAGGGTGGTAAAGGGGCACTGTTTGTTGGGGGAAGAGGAATGGGGATGGGGGTTGTGATGGCAGTAAAGATTCTTTGTTTCACCCATGAGTGTGTCCTGCGAGTGGTGCTGGATTGGGCAGGGTGTAGTGGGGTGTGGGAGACAGAGCAGGTAGGCAGGCTGGAGTAGGGAGTGCAGAAGGAGTGGAGTCAGGCAGGGCCTCCCACAGCTAGTGCTCTGGCCCAAACTGGTGGGTGCACAGCTCTCCTGGGATCTGGATGGCAGGGGAAGGAGGGAGGGGGCTGCTGGAGTCAGCAGGACCAGTACCATGCCAGCAGCAGTGCAGGGTACTACTTGTCATGGGCAGGGGCTGGGTTGGAGGAGTAGGGTGCTAGATCCCACTTGCAGGGGCAGGTGCAGCCCTGGTGCAGGGAGGCAGGGTGGTCAGGGAGAAAACTGCTGCATGCTGCCCCTGCACTGGTCACATGGCTCCTGAGCAGGGAAGGGGCTGACTAGGTATCAGAGCTTCCTAGATGGCTGCCAAGTACTGGCGGTTGGGTCTTACTTCAACATGGCTGCCAAGTGCTGGCAGCCATGTGGCCAGAGGCTGGAGCTCCTCCCAGTGGCCATAGGGGCATGTGTCAGGGCTGCCAGCGGACTGGCCTGGCCAACCCTGGGGGGGTGGGGGGCTCAGCCAGCAGCTGCCAGTGTCCAGGCCTGCCTGGCTGACTTACCATGGTCCCTGGGCACCCTAACTTTAGTACCAAGTGCATTAACTTTAATCCCAAGTCCCTACACACATAGATACCTGCCAAAAACTGCTTAATGCTTATTAGCTTAAAGTGCACTAAATTTATTTCCACTTACTTGCACATATAGGACACACCATGTTTAGCTTAGACCTCAATGTGAGGGCTTATTGTTATGGTACCAGTGCAATGAGGTTGTAGCTGAAGCTGATGCCTATACCTTGAGAAGCTCACTGCTCAGCCCTGGGCTCAGGCAACCTCTCAAAAATGCTCTGCTAATGCTGATCAAGGTCTTGGTATTTCAAAGAATCCTCACCCTGCCTCCAGCTCGCAAGGTAGAGCAGCTTGGGGCTGACAATTGCATGCTGACCCTAAATCCCTTGCAGCAGGCTAAGTTAGCAGCTCCAGGTCCAGCTTTGCAAGGCAACAGAAAGTTTCAGGACCCAGTGAGACTGGTTCTCATCATCCTGTAGGCAGAGTAGTCCAAGAGACAGGATGGAATGGCAGCGGGCATCTGCACCACAAGGAATTCATCCCTACGTTACAGAACACGCTGTGCTGGGGACAAATGCAGGGGATGAGGGAGAACTACGCACTAGTGGAGCTAAGATGCAGCAAAAAGGCTCAGGTGCTACTCCACTGCCCCACGGAACTACAACCCACCCCCTAGGCTTCTGACCCAGTGCCTGGTCCACCCAGCATACTGAAACGCTAAAGCAAATGCTACCAAATCTAGTGTTATTTAGTGCCCATGACAGCAGGGCTGCTTACTCACTCATTCTCTGTAGCTGCAAAAATGATGTTGCTACGACTGCAGTCTCTGGCCTATTTCTACAATCTGATAATGTTGGGTGATTCCAGCATTTCATTATGGGATTATTATGATATTATTCATCACAGTGAATCAGTTAGTGAGATATATATATATTCACATGGAATAACAGGAATTCCCTTGTTTTTTTTAATTTGATATCCAATTTTTATCAATTTTTGATAAAGAAAGCAAAGGTGGTCAATTTCAAGCAGATTTCCTGTGAAACAGCACCCAAGTGATTTACAAAGAGAGGAGAAAATAAAGTATTGTAACAAGAGGAGAGGGACCTGGTAGATGCATAATTTCGATGTGAAGAGGTATAAAGTTTTTACTACAACAAATGCTGGAAATAAAGGACAAGTTATAAGGATGGAATCAAATACAGCCAAGTCAGCATTTTCAGGGTCTCTGTTCCCACAAGTAACCACACATCCTTGCACTGGAAAAATCAGCTTCCCAGATATCTGGTTTGGACTTTGGGAAAAAAACATTGACCCAGTCCCCAAGAAAAACATCCCTGGTTCTATCTGGTGCACCGGACACATGCGAGATTAATCAGACCTGGCTGAATGCTGTACTGAATGAGGGGCATTTGGACACAAGTGGAGATCCACCCCACAGACTAGTCAGCCTGGCACCAAACAAGACTTAATGACCTACTGAGGTCCCTTGCAACCCTAAAAATTTATGAAAATCTATTAAATCTATAAGGCAATGCTTTTAGTGAAAAGGGGAGTGACCTTCTGTGATGTGGTGGTCCCTCCATTGAGAATTGGACTGCAGCCCACTAAGTCATTTCACACATGTCCCAGACAGTCACTACATTATAATGACCACCCCAGATTAGCCTGGGGTCACATTCCTACCTGTGTCCAAGAGGCAAAGGGCTCTCTATCCTATTACCAGAGACAATAGAAATCTGCAGGGAATTCCAGTAAATGCCCCTACATCACATCAAACAAATTTCTTCAGGGGAGAAAGGGCCCAATTTTCTTCCACTGGTGGATCTGGAATCTGGAGTTCCCAGCAGCAGAAGGCGAATGGACTCTTAAAGTTCTTCTGAGAGAGGGAGAAGACCGGTCTCAGGTTGGGACAGCTGCACATCCCTAGGTAAATTATTCTTGAGTATCAATGGGAGTGAGTTCTTTCATTCAGATCTAGTTCTGGATTTCTCAGGTTAGGGACAGTGCTCCGACTCGTAAGAAGGACAAGGGCTGCTTGCAGGGCTCACAACTAGACTCGGACACCCTGGAAGTTTAAGGTCTTTCAGCCCAGGCCCACCTTTACAATGCAAATGATTCCACCCCCACTTAGAGGCAGAGCATTTTGCCTCCACAAAGCTCCTAGCCGGTGCTCCCACAGGAGTCGAACCTCCTTGCATCCTGTAGGGGTGCCAGGAGACTCCAGATGAATCATTTGTTCAGTGTGTCAATGCCTCCTGGCATCTGGTATCAGAGGGCAAAAAACACTATTTCTTTGTCTAGGGATTTAAATGTGCAGCAGACACCTGTGGGTCTGTAAAGATATCTAAGCTTCCTCTAAACTAGCAAGATCAGGTGCCAGAAGCTGTCTAACACAGTGTGGGCTTGTTTATATTTCTGTGACTGCAGTGTGGACATACCTGTGGCACTAGGCCAGGTTCCTCCAATACCACCAGCTCTTATTGGCTCAGGAACCAAAAGCACAAAAGGGCCAAATTCAGAGGTGACTCAAAAACTAAGATCTAGAGGAAGCATAAGTGTGTGCAAGTCAGTTTATACCAGCCCCCTGCAATGTGTATGCTATACTGACCTGGACTCCCTCCTATTTACCAGTATGTCATAATATGTCATTTTGTTCTCTTACTTATCACCTCACTTATCACTTGGCCCACTGAGTTGAGCAGAGATGAAGCTGGTGGAACACAGGCAGTCTGGGGCTGGAGATGGAGCGTAACAAGAAAAGCAACAAAGAAAGGGTCAGGACGTATAAGCATGGGGTGCCTCCAGCTTTAATTAAGAGCTCTTCAGCCTGAAAGTGATATTAACACACACACACCCATCAACTGAACACATACCTCCCCAGCTGCTCTGGAATTGGCTGATAGACTGGAGGGTCTGAACTAGACATCCTGTTTAACAAAACAGAGCATCAAACCAGCCATAGATCTGATCCATTTCAAACTTCCCCTCATTGGCTAAGCCTCTTCAGAAGAGACTCTGCAGTTGGAAAAGGGACATTGTATTACAATTCTGAAACTGCTACAAGAAAGCTATCTGTCAGCAGGAATAGTCTGGGCAATTGTGAGAAGAATAAGTGTGAAAATGCCTGGCTCCCTGTAGCCTCTTCTTCTCTGTGTTTTAAAAGCAGTATTCAATTGTAAGGCCAGAAGGGATCATTATAATCATCTAGTCTGACCTCCTGCAGAACATAGGCCAGACCTCACTCCTGCAGTGGAAGGGATTACTCCTGCAAAAACCTGCGATAAAGTAAATATAGCATGAACAAAAGCTGGCCTTAACTATAAGGGTATCTATGCTGAGTTCTGGCATCTGAGTGACTGCAGAGGAAGTAGCTATGCAGCCTGGGGCCTCTGATAGAAGGGCCAAATGATACAGGAGGAGCCTGTGACCAACCTGAAACTCCTGATTTTGATCATTCCTGGGTCTTTCAGTTTCAGCTTGACAGGTTGTTCATCCATTAGGGACAATCTCACCTTCCTGCTGCAGCACTGAGGGGTCTGGCAGGATGAGAGGGAAGCAGCCTGGAGAAATGCAGTCTCTGGACCCTGGAGCAATATGATATAGTGAGTGTGTCTGCACCAGACTAGGCTGTGTATAGAGAGATGCTACAGTGTGGTCATCAACTCCACAGACCTCTCTAAGGGAAGGGAGGCAGTGGGCAGATTTTAGAGAGGGGAAAAGAGGTCCTTTGCCTCAGGGGGTATGCCAGACGAGTGCACATGTGCCTCTTGCGGCTTTTCAAAGCAGTTTGAGATGCCACAAGAGGCATGCTGGGAACAAAAAATGGTTCCCTACACTGCATATTTGCACCATGGGCTCTAAATTTGATACCAGGAAACCCAGCGACAAAGCCCAAACTCCTGCACAAGCCCCATACCCCCACAAACCCTACACCCACCCACAAACCCCCCAACACCCCACACCTCTTCCCCCCCGTCACGGCGCGGGGTCCTAGGAGTAGCCGTGATCTCTCCTAATGCCCCTACCATGCCAAGTTCGCGATAAAGCACCCTCGTTTTTGCCCATCACGTCTTTGATGTTATGTATTTTATAAGGAAGGCTGCCTTTTGTCCCCTTGGACATGGTGCTCTGGTTTATCCTGGCCCCTGTTAGGTATTGATTGACTTGGTGCACAGCAGCTTTATGGGCTATGCGTGGCTCCAACCACCCTTGTACCACACCCCAAGCCTTGCAGATGTACCAGACGTTGTTTGGTCAATTTCCTGTTCCACGCCCCACGGGCACTCCCTGGCTTGTCTCGCACTGCCCGCTCTGGGGCTTCTCGCAAGTGGGGCTCAGGTAGCCATAGCTGTGCCTGACCCTCAAATCCCCTCCTCGGGTCTTAAAATTTCTTGTGGGGCTCAGGCAGCCTCGGCCTTACCTGGCCCCCAATCCTCTGTGCCCCTTCTCAGGGCTGGGGTCAGTGAATGTTGTGCCCTCTCTGGTACCGGGGTCCCCACACTACCATGGAGCCCCTGTGAGGCCTTCTCCAACCCCTAATAGCCTTACCTGGTCCTCCGGTTTTAACCAGTAAACAGAAACTCTAGCCTCTTGGCCACAACATAAATTCAAACCACGCGGCTATAAACCGACTCAAGTCCATGGCAGGGTTTCTCCCTCTCTCACCCATAGCAACTGCTCGAGTATCCTGGCCTCTCCCTTCTCATTGCTCCGGCAGAGTTCTCACCCCTATGGCTGCTAGCTGGGAACTGCCTACCTGGCCTCAGCCTGGATTTATATATAGGTCAGGCCCTGCCCCCTTCTGGTCAGCTGACCAACTGTAGTTGCTCCAGCAACCAGCACCTGTAACTCTTTATAGGTGCAGAGCACTGAGGTGCTCTGTGACACCTCCCAATGTCACATCCTGCATGCCCAGTCCCATGCTCCCCCTCACCCCCACCATCCCTAAACTCACCCACAAACTCCCCCCTATACCCCTCCCCCCGACCTGACATCCCCTCCACAAATCCCACACTCTGCATGCCCACATGGGATGGGATGGGATCTGCTGGCGGAGCTGCGGCTACGGGGGCAACTGCCACACTGCAGCCCTGGCTCCATGCCCACACCAGTGCTGGGACATACTGGCCCAGCCTGGAGGGCTCCTGGTCCCAGAAATCACTTGGGGGGTGTGATGGGCTGGTGGGGGGGTGGGGTGGAGGTGGCAGCAGGGGTGTGTGAGAGAGAGATGGGGGTTGGGGATGGGGGAGTGCTGTCAGTAGGAGAGACCTCCAGAGCCAGGCTTAGAGTGCCCTCTCCCCCTAGAGCAGCCTGTACAGGGGGAAGCTGGCCTGAGAGAAAAAAGGCCCAGCTCAGTCCCTGATACCCAAATCAAGGGCTTCCCAGGAACAACGTGGGTCAGGGAGCAGAACAGCAAGGGCTGGTACTACTCAAATCCACACAGCAGCAGGTGGGACAGTTACAGCTGGCCTCATGTCCTGGTACTGGGAGGAAGCTAGTGGGGATAGGCAGGGGCTGGTCAGGCGTGAGGGGACTGGGCAGGAGGAGGGAGGCTCTGGGTTGAGAGTGAGGGGCAAGGGAAGGGCACTGGCATATCAGTGCTGCTCAGCACCATACATCCTGGTGAACGAAGTGGGCAGGGGTAGCTCTGATTTTTCTATGACAGAAAAACCAAAAGTAAAAACCAAAGTGTATAGATATTTTATTATGATGATAGAGGCTCTGGTAGGCTTCCAAATGGCTTTAAACTTGTAAATATATCAATAAAACATTGTCTCTCTCTCTATAGTGGCATTTTATTTTAATAGTGAAAGAACATAGATTTTGGTTATTTTAATGAGAGAATTTGGGGTTCTTATCAAAGATTTTACAAAATTTTAAACAGGGAACACCAGGATCTCTGCTGGCGAGACAATTGACAAGACCTGGGCAAAGGAGTCTGTCCAGCACCAGCACTGGGGATCCAGCTGGGAGGATAGACAAGGTGACTGACCTCTTGGCTATTTGGGGCCAAGAGGACATGCTGTGACAGTGCAAAATGGGTCACCGCAAGGAGCACATCTGGGTGACAGTTGCCCAGATGGCAGAGCAGGGGCACGAGAAGACATGACAGCAGTGCTGCATGATGGCCAACTGTGCAGCCATGGGCTACTGGCAGCTGGCCCAGCAGTGCAGTGCTCTTCTGAAGTGCCCATACCACAGCCTAAGTGGCCTTGCAGTCCCCATCCAGGTCTGGCAGGTGTACAGCCATGGGGTCACAAGTCCAAGGGGCAGTGCTGTCGCAGGCACGCAGAAAGTCGCAGTCAGGCACCAGCCCCCAACTGCCAGACTTCTGCAGTGGGTAGAGGGTGCAGGGGCTGCTCCTGGTTGTGCTGCTTCAGCAATCCATCTGTCACAACTGGATGGGCCTCAAAACCTGTGAGGCCAAGTAGCCCTGAGCCGCTTGCACATGTGCTGGCTCCAGCCTCTAACTCCCCCTGGCTGAAGATCCAGGAGGAGCTGGGTAGAGTCATTTTGGCCCAAGTGGCACAACTTACCCCACACCAAAGTGCATGTTCAGGCACATGTGCTGAGGCAAAAATCTCTGGCACAAATTTGTGCCACTTCTATTTGAGCTGCTGCCAGTGCACGTGCCTGCATGTGTGGACATGCCTATGAAGGTCTCCCTCACAGCCTGCTGTGTTGGAAGGATTGTTCCCAGAAACTATAAACCCATTGAAAAAAGCTGGCATCTCCTACCATCTGGAATTACTCAGCACAGGGAAGCCTGTTTTAACAGCTACACAGGACGAGCCCTTACCTCCATCATAAGAAAAAGCCCTGTCCTGGGACACGAGGCACGAAAGAGTACTCACCGGCGACTTGGGAGGCAGCATGCGAGGGGTGGAAGGCAGAACCCACGCGGCTCGTCAGCTGCCTGTTTATCCAGCTGAGGCCAGCCAGTGACGTCAGCGCTGAATGCCGGCCAGCATGGATAAAAATGGCGGTGCACACTGCGGAGCCGGCAGCGGGGGAGAGAACACAGCCACAGATGCCCAGCAGCAAAGACAAGCTGATACACAGAACCAGAGGAGCAGGAACGGCTGGGACAGAAGCAAGAAGGAAGAAGAGGAACGTCTTGGTGACGCTACAGATAAGGCGACAGAGGGATGCCAAGATCGCCTCATAAGAACGACAGGAGGAACACCTGAAGAAATCCACCCCAGGAGAGAGGGACTGCGGGGAATCCAGGAAGGGTTGCAGCTGGAGAGAACATCGCCACTGGACCAGGAGGTGCCTTAGAATAGGCAGGGAACTGATTGCCTAAAGGGATGGGGCAGCCAGTGTCCTGTTGAAGCGCGGAAAGGGAGAGGGGTAGTTAAAGGGGCAGCGTGCCTGGTTTTGTGTTTGAGCTTCTTTCTTTCCATTTTTTTTTTTTTTTTTTTTTAATTTTGTTCTTCCCCGAGCTCCAAGGGTATCTGAGGGTAGCGGACCTGCATGTAGGCTAGATAGTGTTGCGGCCTGAGTAGGACCCGGTCCAAGGTCCCAGGAGCAAGATGCCGACCAGGCGTGAGGCTGGGGTGTAGGAGTTGCAGAGCCCTGTGAGTAACCACCAGGAAGAACCTTGGGTCTACAAGCATGCTCAATGAACAGCCCTGGACACTGAGGTCAACAAGTCGTGGCAGACAAGCATGGGGTTAAAGACTCGGATGGAAGTCACCAACTCAGACAGAGGCGTAAGGCACGTAACATCAAATCACCTGAGCGAGAGCAGCACGAGAGCAACTGGTTGAGGCCCGGCGGCTACAAGCCGTTACAAAAAACTCCTCAAGAAATACCATCCAATTCCCTTTCATTTCCCCTTCCACTAAAGAAGCACTGCTAGCAAGCAATCCAGTGGTGCAGGTCCCTTGAATGACCATTATGAGCTTTCTCCACTTCATGGGCTCTTTGTACTCTCCTTGGTACCATTCCAGTAGAGACACAAGTTCACTTAACCAAAGATCTGCAGGAGGCCCCTCTAGGTCAGATGTAGCTTTGCAGAATAAACAGAAGCTTTTCTTGTTGTGGCTTACTGCTCTCAGAGTCTTACGGATGCAGCACTCCAGTCTCTAGGGTCATCAGTCCAGCACCCTTCCAAAGAACTGTCTCAGTCAATGACACTTTATCAAGAGCAAGACCTTGCCAGCAGTGGGGCACAAAGGTAAATCAGCACATTGCCCACCTGGACAGTTCTTCTCTATAGTTCATGGGTGCGATTCACCATTTTGGAACTGCAGGGTCAGCCCCATGAGTTACAAGATATTTTCCCCACAACTTGCAGCATACTTATTACAACAGCGCTTGTATGCATCATATTAACATATACTCCAGGCAAGTCTGCTGGCAGCATACCCGTAATGCCTCCCACCTGCTTTTCTGCTCATACTCAAGATAATGCCAACTCATATAGAAAAAATCTCTACATTTGAAATCTCCTCAGTATTTCAGTGTGAACACCACGAAAGGATAGCTGTTAAGTTCTGCTAAGTGCACAGGTCCCCCACATCCATACTTTCTCATCACAGTGGCAAGCTGAGAGTTATAAACAGCTTGCTCATTTGTGAGACTCACCTCTCTTGCCATCTCCCTTTTGTGGACTTAGAGGTCTTTGTGCAATGAAACTGGCCCAACTCTAGACCAAAGAAATATCCCCAACACATAGCAAATGCTCACAATTTTACATGAAATGTTAATTGCAGTTAGTGAAATAATTCCCATCATGGGGTAACAAGGGGAGTAGAAAGCTGTCAGTTATGGCCGAGCCAGATGCCAAGAAAGGGGCCATGTAGAAACAGCTATTCCCAACAAAAAAGGACTTTAAATCATCCTCCACCTCTTATCACTCAAAACTGGATGCTTTTAGGTTACCCAGCAGAGTGTTTACTACCTGCTTTCTATTACAAAACAAGCAAGTAACCAAGTTGCTTATTACCTGGAGATATTTATTGCAGACGTAGAGTACCTACCTTCTGTTTCTGTTCACTGGGCAAATTTTTACAATGTCAAATATTAATGATAAATGGTTACCAGATACTAGGCAGTGTTTTCTCAGTACCTTGTAACAAAGCACTGCCTGAGCAATGTGCTGCCTGAAGCTATATTATACCAACAGGCTTTCAATATGGCCCACAGCAAATAATATAAATCACCCCTTTCCAGAAGCCAGCATGTAGTCCCTGTAACAAAAGCCCAGAAGACCTGCTAGGCCAAAACTGTTTCAGCTGCAACGTCCTGTCTTACACAGGCCAGGGTCCAATGTTTTAGAGGGATGTGCAAGTCCATTGTATTCTGACTGCTTGTTCATCATTATACCTAAGAGGGGAGGGAAGGTTTTCTTCCCGACTGCAGCTGGTGAACATTTTATGTCACAAAGCATGAAGTTTATGATAATTTATATAGTGCTGCAAAGGTGGTAATATGCCAGTCAAGTAGTCTATCCCTGAGCCAAACAGCTTAGAATTTAAAGGCACAAGGCGATACACTGCAGTAAAGCACACAGAAGACACACTGTGCTGCATGGGGTTTTGATCAGGAGATTATAGTCCACAGCTAGAGCTATGTCTGCTCAATCTGGGCCAGGTCTCAGGCCACCAGCCTGCTCAGACCGAGCAATGCAATATGTGCTAGAGAGCCAGGGAGCTGTGCTGGAGCTGTGTGCTGCAATCCTTGCTAACAGGCCTGTGCGAATAGGGAAATATTCAACTCGGATTTGGCCGATTCAGAGGACAGCGATTTGATTCGGCCAAATCAGGTTTGGAGATTTAGTGCTGATTTGGCAATTCGGATCGGCTGGGGAGAGGCAGGCACAGCAGAGCGACTGCAGGTTCTCCCTCCAGCTCTGCCTACCTCTCCCTGGGTGGGGGGAGCCATGGGAGAAACCCCCACAGCTGCCCCACCCAGCCCCAGCCTCCCAGCACTAAAAAAAAAAAAAAGCCCCGCACTCATCAGCTGTAGCAGCAGTGATCAGAGCCTCTGGGGGCGCATGGCAGAGCCTCCCCGCCCAGTGTAGGGCAGCAGGGATTGCTGCCCCCCCCCCCACACACACACACACACACTTGGCAGGCATGGCAGCTGTTGCATTGTGGAGATGCAGTGTGGTTCTTAACAAACAAACAAACAAACATGCCAGGAGGCTGGGCCAGGTGGGGGATGGGGCTTCTCCCATGCCTCCCCCAGCCCAAGCAGAGGCAGGCACAGCTGGAGGAGCTGCAGGAGAACATGCAGCCACCCAGCTGTGCCTGCTCTCCCTGGCTGATCCAAATTTCTAAATCGATTTGGAGGCTTTGGATTCGATTTGGACCTATTAATGGGTCTCTCGATTTGATTTGGATTCAGAGATTCGGCAGCTGAATTGGCCCAAATGTCCTCCGAATCAAATTGGCAACTGAAGCATCGCACAGACCTACTTGCTAAGGAATTCCTTTTGGGTTTGTTATACCCAAGCCCTGCCTCTTTGCTAGTATAAGGGCAAGGACCCTTTGTCTCCAGCAGAGAGGTAGCAGCAGCTCCCAGAAAACAGCATGAGGAACATCCAACCCAAGAGCTGCCAGAGCTGCAGAAAACACAGCTTCAGTAAGATGCATATAAAGAGATCTTGGATGAGAAGCAGCTGAGAGGAAATAAGGAATGGATTTAAATCTGTTCACTGCAGCACACCAAGTTAAAAAAACAACAAAAACCAACCCAGGTCTCCTATGCTAAGGAGAGCATCCACAGGTCTCAGCTCACCCACAAGATTCCACCTTGCACAGCCCCTGCTCTGGGACAATACCATGTTATAGAGGACAAGGGCCCACGGGCTCTAGTTCCAGGTCTGTAGTCCCAGTTGGTATGTGAATGGCAGGGGGATGTTAAACCTTTGAGGCTACATGTGAGTGCTATGCACCATTAGGTAGATAAGCATAGTTCAATTGTTCAGGAACAAGGCACTCTCCCATCTTTCTTGAGAGCAGCAAACAGCCTCTTTAAACCATGCCTCTTTGGAAGAGCCAGTATGGCTATATGCTGCTCTGTGGTACAGGAAATGGCCTGACAGGGTTAATTTTCATTTCATATGATAAATTCTACTAGTCAGGGCCTGACATTAAATGGAGATGCAGTCAAACCGTATTTAATTAGGTATTTGTTTCCAAAAGCAAATGATATTGATAACCTCTTCTTTGTTCCCAAATAAAATCATCTTTTAATTAATCAGATGAATTCTCTTAATGAATCCTGCTGGATCCATCTGCCATTATTGCTGGCCTGCTGCAGGACTGTTGCTGCCTGAATGAGAGCAGCAGCAGCACCCTCTAGCTCTGCAGATCCAAGCTGTAACATGCCATGGTGTGTGGAATAGCTCTGCTGTACGGCTGCTGCATTTCTCTGGGAGTGCTCCAGTGGGACAGCATGCCCTTGGGACTCAGGGCTGCTCAGGGATTTCAGCCCTCTGTCACAGGATGCATGTATGTGTGTATAGCTTACAGAGAAGTTTCCATTTCCTCAGACTGGAGCCAGGGATTGACCAAGTGAGAGGAAGGGAAGAGTGTAGCAAAAGCCCTCATACCCTGCTCTAGTGGAAGAAACAGCCCACAAGAAATACGCACTTGCCTGTAGCCTTGTCAGCTTGTGTTGGGAGCCTGGCAGTTTTTACAAGCTAAGGGTGGACAAGTGTGAAGAGAGATGGGAGCCCTGTAAAGAACATCTGCAGGGACAAGAAGAGGGAGCGCTGGGAATAGGTCACAGAGCCGCCTGGTCTGATTCAGTACTCAGACACTGACATGGCACCATGCTAGAGAGCACTGTTTCTGCAGCTGCTTGTTTTAAGCCTGGGAAACACAGGAGAGGAACAGCAGGTTTACTATAATTAAGGTTAAGATGCCTTTTCTGCTTAAAGGATGGCTCCTCTCAGTGCTCTGAAATCCACACTCATTCACATTTCCTAGAAATGTGAACTGCCTTCCAGGGGCAGTGTAGGGCAGTTCCAAATGTAGCACTGGTTTGAGCAAAGGGGATCCTAGACACAGCCCCCCTACTAGAAAAGAGACTTGCTTTTCCTAAGGTTGATAGATTTTACTTCCTTTTTGGCTCAGGTATCTGATCACACTGATCCAGTCTCAGTCACCCAACATTTACCCTACCTAGTGCTTGGCACCCACTACCCCTCTGGGGAGGTTACATTATAAACAGCAATCAAAAATAGCTGGGCTCCTCGGTCTCAAAGAAGCCAAAATCTCATACCAAACAGGTTCCACTATGTAAGCACACAGAGGAGACAAAAGGCTCTTTAGCTTGCCAGAGTTGGCTCAAGGGGCTGTACAATAGCCATTGAATCAGACCCATGTTCTAGCTTGCCTGAGTTTGAAACTAGTTCTTGGCAGGCACTTAAGGAGAGAGGAAGGAATGTTCCTATATAAAATGCCTCTGTCAAGTAGCTATTACTTTTATTGTGGGGAAATGTAATCCAAATAGAGCTGCAGCTCCAGAAGACACACAAATGATTCCCAAATGGAAATCCAAAGATGCCTACTGATGCCTTCTGGGATAGGTGGGGTGAAGAGGGAGAAAGGCACTGGGGTCTTGAAGACTAATGGGTATGGGTGACAGGGAAGAAGAGATTAACTTAGTGGGACAGAAATAGGTGAGAGAGGAATGGGAATCAGGAAAGGGGATGGGATCAGAGAGGGGGGGTATGCATCAGCCCCCCACGTTCCTCTCTCACATGTGCTGGCATCTTGGGGCTCTGTCCCTCTGGAGGTGTCTGAGTCCTGAACCTTGCCTTCCCCTCCTTTGAGCCATGTTCTCATTCCGCTGAGATCACTACCCTGAGATTAGAAGGCCACTTCACTAGGCCTGTGCACAGCAGCAAGCATTCGATTCAGATTCGGCCAATTCGAGGGACAGCGATTCAATTTGATGATTTGATTCGGCTTTTTTGGATTCGGAGATTCAGACACCAAATTGGCCACTAAAGCTTCAGACATCCCTAACAGATAGGGAAATGTTCCCAGGTGGTGAGGGAGGGAGTAAGGCTGGGACTAGGGAAGGGGCAGTGCTGTTCCCAGGGCTGCACCGTGCTCCGCCTGTTCCTCTGCGCTTGGGTTCTGCCTGTCCCCACTCACCTCAGCTTCTGGTCTGCGCTGTGCCATGGTGCAGTTAGCTGGTGTCAGCTGCTTCTCAGGCTACAGCAGCAGGGATTGGGGGGAGTGGCAGCAAGTGGAGCCCTGGATGGTGCAGGATGTGGTACAGCTACACTAGCCCCTTCTGCAGTGGCCCTGGGAGCAACTGACACCAGCTGCAACGAGAACTGTCACTGGATGCGGAAGGCAGGGCACACCTCTTGCTGCTCTGTGCCCCCCCCCAGGAGGGCTGCAGGCTGGGGGACTGTGTTGGGCTCTTCACAGGGGTGCATGCCCCCAGATCTGGATGCAGGATGACAGTAGGCTGCTGCTCCAAGCAACAAGTGCCAGGAAGAGTCAGACTGCAGCAGCAGCCTGCTGTCATCCCGCATCCAGATCCAGGGGCATATGCCCAACACAGACCCCCCCAGATCACAACCCTCCTGGGGGGCATCGAGCAGCAAGAAGTGCGCCCCACCTGCACCCACTGACAGTTCTTATTGCAGCTGGCGCCGGTCACTCCCGGGGCCGCTGCAGAGGCAGCTAGGGTGAGCACGGACAAGCTGTGCCACTGCCCGGGGCTCTGCTTGCTGCCCCTCCCCCCAGCCCCTGCTGCTGCAGCCCCGGGAGCAGTCAATACTAGCCGCCTGCACCACACAATGGCACAGCCCAGGAGCTGGGGTGAGTGAGGACAGGCAGAGCCCAGGCACAGGGGTGGGGGACAAGTGAAGTACAATGCAGCCCTGGCAATGGCACCCTTCCCTAGTCCCAGTCTCACTCTCTCCCTCCCTCACTGTTTTGGGATCCTATCCCTATTTGTTACATTATAAAGTGGGTTTGCTTTATGCAAGGGAAACCTGTATAGTCTATGGCTGAATCTCCAAATCGGCCCCAAATCTCTCCAAAAGTGATTCAGAGGCTTCTGATTCAATTCGGACCTCTTAATGAGTCTCCCAATCCAATTTGGATTCAGAGTTTTGGCCGCCAAATCGGGCTGAATCTCCTCCATATCGAATTGTCTACCGAAGCTTCACACAGCCCTACACTTTACCTCTCCCTGGCAGCTCCCTTTCTGTGTCAAAATCAATTGTCCCACATTCCCTAAAATCCATTTGCTTAATCAGATTTCCTTGAAACCTTGAATGTTTCATGGGGGTGCTGAACAGGTCCAGTACTCCAAACCTGGGAGCAGTTGAACAGAGACACAGCTCCTCTCTCCCCCAGAACAAGTTGATAGATTCTGCAAAATCCTTTTATGTCCACTTGAGTAACCAAATGATGGCCCCCAAGGGCTTCAGTCACCTTATATTTACCCCACTAGGGCATGATACCCACATCCCTGGTCAGGAAACAAGGGGAGTCACTACACTTTGGTAATAAGTCTAATGCTTAGAGTCCTGCCCCTCTGGTTAGGCCTCTGCCCCTGTCCCTACGTGAATGGAGATTTGGGGAGGCCTTGCACCAATATAGTCGTAGAATTCTGAAGATGAGCCAAGTGTAAGCCTCTGAAAAGCAGAAAATATAGGGTCATGTATGCAGCACCATTGCAAGCTAGCTGAAGCTGGCAGGGAAGGGGATAAATCCACCTGATCAGTGATCACTGACTCCCACAGGTAACATTTCCCTCTCTTCAGAAAATGGTTCCTTTACAAAAGAACTTGTTATTTGCAGGAGTCCTGTGATCTTCTAGAACACCGAGTTCAGCAAATCCCCACTTCTGAAAACGAGAAGACAAAGCGCTAAGGCAGAAGCCAGTGCAACCCTAACTGCCTCCTTTGAGAACTGCACCAATATGCATGTAACAAACACTTTGCCTTTGAGTTGTATTGAACAGGAGCTGCCAAAACACACTCTGTAGTCCCACACTCTGCCTCCTCCATGGAAGGAACATCGCACCTGGAAAATTTAACAGCTCCATCACCTGCAGGCACATGGTGCCACCTGACACTGCACTTTTACTTACCATCATTAAGAACACCCAACCACCCACCATGTCTCTTGCAGGAAGTGCCTCTACTCCACTAAACCACACCTGCATCCTACTATGCTGAAACCAGGCTCACTGCATCTCTCAAGCTATTTTTGCCTGACCTCCGTGTGTGGGATCAAAGAAAAAGGTGCTTACTCACCCCTAAAAGGACATGACTTCCTGGATCACATCAGAGCACAATCACAGCTCTATCAAGCTGCTCCAGCTGATCCCTCCATTACTACATTTACACATAGCCTAGTGAAGGCAGTGAGATAATTCCTGTGGGCAAGGACCATCTGCAACAGGGCAGAATTAAGGCCGTGTGGGCCTGTATCTTAGCTCCTTGTTTCTTGATTTTCCGCAGCTTGCTGGGGGAGACATTCTAGAAGGGCAATTCTGAAATACACCAACATTGCTCTAATGGAGGTTTTTTGTAGTTGACTAAAATCCAGATCCTTATTCTTTGTGGTTAATTGTCACGGTGTGGGGACCTAGGAGCAGCCGTGATCTCCCTAATGCCCCCCACCATGCCAAGTAGGCGATTCAGCACCCTCTTTCTCGCCCGCCATGTCTTTGATGTTGTCTCAATTTTATAAAGGAGGCTGCCCTTTTGTCCCCTTGGACACGGTGCTATGTTAATCCTGTCCCTTGTTCTATATGGAGTGACAGGTGCACCCCAGCCTTATGGGCTATGCGTGCCTCCAACCTCCCCTGTAGCATGCCCCAAGCCTCACCAATGTACCAGACGTTGTCTAGTCAGTTTCCTTCCTGTGCCCCGACTGGCGCCCCCGGGCTTGTCACGCAACTGGTACCCCTCTGCTTTCCGCGCCCTGACTGGCGCCTTGGGCTTGTCATGCAACCGGCGCCCTGACTGGCGCCCCTACTTGTCACGCAACCAGCGCCCCTCTGTTTTCTGTGCCTTGACTGGTGCCCCGCTTGTTAGCCTTCTTGGGCCTGCTCAATATGTCTGCCCCTCTTGGGCCCGCTCAATATGCTCGCCCCTTCCTGGGGCTCCTCCGCATGCAGACGGTGCCCCCCCGGGTCCTGTCTCTCCGCGCACTCATCCTCCCCAGGCTTTCTGACCGTGCACTCGCCCTCACTGGGCTTGTCTTTATAACAGCACCTCACCCTGGGTTTCACTTCACATATGCCCCCTGGGCCTTAACATGAACACCCTCCAGGTGTCTGGCTGGTGCCCACACTAGTGCTCTTAGCAACTGGGGCTCAGGTGGCCTTAGCTGTGCCTGGCCCCTCCAAAATCATCTGTTCCCCTTCTCAGGGTTGGGGTATTACACCCCTAAACTACAGTGCCCGACTGGCACCAGGGCCTCCACCACTGTGGAACCCTACTAAGCTTTCCCAATACTATCTCTCTGGGTCGGGGTCAGGACACCCCCTAAAGTGCAGCGCCCTCTCCAGCACTGGGAGCACCCCACTTTACTGGGGAGCTCCTAATGAGGCCTCCTCCACCCCTACAGCCTCACCCAGTCCTCCAGTTCAACCATAACTAAACAGAACCATAAGCCAATTGGCTGTAACACAACAATAAGTCTCCTGGCTATAACATACAATCTAGGCCCACCCGGCTTTCCTGCCAAACCTTCCAGTCAGGGCTCTCTCACCCCATACCATGGTGCAGCCACTCGGGTGCTCGGGCTGCTTTGCTCAACTCTGCTGCAGGGCTCCGGCTCCTCAGGCTACCAGAAGAGAACTGCCAGCCAGGCTTTACCCTGGGCTGTTTATAAAGGCCAGGCCCGGCCCCCTTCTGGTCAGCTGACCCACTGCGGTTGCTGCAGCAACCAACACCTGTCCTCTCATCACAGGAACAGGGCACCAAAGTGCCCCTGTGACATTAATAAAGATCTTGGCATTAGGAACATGTTATTCCTGGCATCCCAGGCAAATTTCAGCATGGATAATCATTTGCAAAGTTCCATGCATACCCATGGCACTTTGTTCATAATTACAGTCAGTGTATCTAAATCCCCCCAGCTGTTGCAACTCAGTACATATTCTTACCTGTTTTAAGCTGTAATGTAGTGTTGCTGAATGCTGCTTTGCACAGATAGCCAGGTCTCAGTGGTGGACCGAGCACTGATAGCTTAAATGCCTTGGGATCCATTTGAATGGGAGGGGCTATATAAATGTGCAGTCATCATCTCCCTTGGCTCCTTGGACAAGAGTCCATGACAAGATCTTCTGAGTCTGTAAAACGAGAACTTTGTCCCGTGGACGTAGGGATACTCACAGCTCCAGGTGCAGGTCTCCATAGGGATTTGAATGCCATATTTTCTTGCATACAAGAGACCCCCAAATAAGAAATACTCTTGGAAACAGAGTACCTAAGAAGTGTGGAATCCCAGCAGACAATCTGGGTGAGGCAGCAGGAAATTCCTGATGTGGCAAGACAGCATCAAGATTAGGCCACTGACCCTTGCAAGGGTACTGGCAAGACTGTTACTTCTTCACTGTAAGTAGTTCTTTATATAAGTTTCTATACCACCGTAAGCATCATGAAGATGCTACAGACTGCATTTGGCAGCCCACTGTCTCTGGACCAGCTCAAATACTGCTTCAGAAACAAGCTACAGTGCTCACCCAATAGCTGCTACTTAGGATACTGCCCCTTCTACTTACTGGGGTCAGAGAGAAGCGCCAGCCATCTCAGCAGTCATCGAATCATGGTGTCTGCTTATTTCTATTCGTCCCTATTTCTGTTCCAGAAAAGAAAAATCAACTTCCAAACTTCCAAACATGTATCTCAATTTTGGAGGGCTGATTTAGGAAAAGGTGCATGTTGTATGCATGTAAATATGGTACCTAACTCCTTTGCATATAAGTAGGGCACCTAACTCCTTTTTGAAATCTTAAGCTCAATATATTCAGCATTCAACAGAAATATAAAAAAAAGCATATGCCTTCAGGTCAGAGTACAAACCAAGTGGTCTCATCTCTATAAACAAACTGCAACTATCAGTAGAACTGGCTATAGCAAAGTAATGCTTCTCCTTAAATTAAAGCCAATTGACGATACATCCCAGTGGTAACTGAGAAGGCAGAGAGGGATAGTGACAGCAAACCATCACCAAGTAAGGCATTACCTGCTTCCTAACACACCCATGTGTACACCAACCTGGGTCTTTGTATCCCTGCAGGGACAAGGGGAAGAGTATTGTTATTCAGAGGTGTACTTGGGGACATTATTCAGAGAGTCTTCTGGTTCCTGCCATATACCAAGGCTTCTAGTCTCCTGTCTGAACTGTAGACTTAGCCACACTTTGTTTCCTCTCTGCCTTATCTAACCTTTCTATCAGCCCAGCAGATTCTTACTCATTAAGTCTAAAATGCCTTAATAATTATGTAAATAAAGAGGCATTTATTGTCCCTCTTCTGCCTGGTTTCACATATAAATTAGCTGTGCATGCAGCATTTTATCCTCTTCAGAAAATTAACTCAGGAGTATGAGTCTGACAGGATTAGGCTGGAACCCAGGCAGGTGAATTATTAGAGAAAGATGGGTGACAAAAACTACATCCACAACAGGAGCCACGACTGAATCCTCATTGGGATTCTCTTGGCATCAGTAGAGGATCCATCAAGCGAGTAAAAACAAGGGACCTCAATTCAGAGGCTTCTCTGAAAAATGTTGGTTTGACCTGCTCAAGCCAGAAAGGAAAAGGCAGTAGGTCCTCACCCTGTCTTATTTTAGGACTTCTAAGGCCCTCACTATTGCAGCAGCTGAATGTCACTGAGTTCATTCAGAATGAAAAGCATTCAATACCTTGACAAAACAACCAGGGTCCAAGCCTACTTGTCTAAGATTTAGCTTTTCTATGAACCACATTGCTCCTGGGCTTATAGCAAACCCTCAGTCAGATGCAAAGAAATGAAAGGTTTTGATACAAAGCCTATACATTTTTTTCTGTCCAGGTACCACCTGCACCAGCATTCTGCCTCCACGACCACCAGCAGAGACAAGGTACCAGTAGCAAAGCAAACAAACAAGATTCCCATCTTAGGCTTTCATTCAGCCTTTTAACCGTTACTTACAGCCAGCCCCTTGTCTCTCACACAAGGTTTAGATACACAGCATGGTTCCTGGGCACATCTACACAAGGTGTTTACTGTGCAGTGAACTAATTAACTGCACAGTAAATGTCTCAGCGTCTATGTCTGTGTCCCTATTAAGGTGCAAGAAATTAATCAACTCTGCCAGCTAGCCCTGCACCCTCATGCCCCAGTCAGCCCCTCCGCAGCACCTTGAGCCTGGTTGGCACATAGTTCCACGTTGGCCGGCTGATCCCCCAGGTTCCCTACCAGCCAGGGCTGCTGTGACCTGACTCAATGTGCTGTGGTCTGCGTGAGTAGGAGTTTTCATAGATTTCATAGACATTAGGGGCTGGAAGGGACCTTGCAAGATCACCGAATCCAGCTCTCCTGCCATAGGCAGGAAGTCTGCTGAGGTCAAATGATCCCAGCAAGATATGCATCCAAACGCTTTTTGCACAAGTCGAGTAGGTGCTTGGCACCACCTCTCAGGGGAGTCTGTTCCAGACCCTGGACACTCAAACTGTAAAGAAGTTTTTCCTTATGTCCAGTCTAAATTGGCCTTCCAGAAGTTTGTGGCCGTTAGACCGACTTATCCCTTGGGGAGTCCTGGTGAACAACTGTTCTCCCAGATCCTGGTGCACCCCCCTTGTATACTTATAGGCTGCCACCAAGTCCCCCTGGAGCCTTCTTTCTCCAGGCTGAAGAGTCCCATGTCCCTCAGCCTCTCCTTGTAAGGATTGCTCTCTTGGCCTTTGATCATGTGGGTGGCTTTCCTTTGGACTCTCTCAAGCTTATCCACATCCCTCCTGAATTATGGAGTCCAGAACTGGATGCAGTACTTCAGCTGCAGCCTCACCGAGGCCGAGTAGAGTGGGAGGATGACATCCCTGGTTTTGCTTGAGACGCATCAGTGGATGCATGCCAAAGTTTGGTTTTCTTTGCTGGCTACGGCATCACATTGGTGGCTCATGTTCATCTTGTGGTCTATCAAGACCCCCAAGTCTCTCTCAGTTGTGGTGCTAGTGAGCGTAGTGCTGCTGAGCCTATAAGTATGATGCTAGTTTTTCCTCCCAAAGTGGAGCACCTTGCACTTCCCTATGTTAAATGCCATCAGGTTTTGGTCTACCCACCTTGCGAGCCTGTCCAGGTTGGCCTGTATCCCCAGCCTATCCTCCAGTGTGACTGCCTTCCCCCATAGTTTAGTGTCACCTGTGAATTTTGCCAGTCCGCATCTCATAGTTTCATAGTTTCTAGGGTCGGAAGGGACCTGAGCAGATCATCTAGTCCGACCCCTGCCATGGCAGGAAAGAGTACTGGGGTCAAACGACCCCAGCAAGATGTTCATCTAACCTCCTCTTAAACACCCCCAGGGTA
>NW_017728914.1:4348594-4355972 GCF_001723895.1 Crocodylus porosus | reverse complement strand
GGTCCGCCAACCTAGAAGAAAACACATGCTTACCTTTAGGGGAAAGGTGGAGCCCATCCCATCCCAGCATGTCTCTCGTCATGATGTGCCAGTCATGGCTGAGGAAGCCAAAGCCCTCCTCAAAGCATCATGCCCAAATCCAGATAATTTACGAATATATTAAAGAGTACTACCCCAAGTACTGAGCCCTGAGGGACATAACTGGTCACCTTGCAACAAGTTGATTTGTTCCCATCAACTAATACTCTTTGGGTCCAACCCCAGAGCCAGCTCCCCAGCCACTGGACTGTGAAATGGTCAAGGCCACAGTTCTCCAGCTTAGCCATGGGGACATCATGGGAGAACAAGCTTCTGGGAACAATAAAATATGGAGCAATAAGTTCCACAGTGTATTGCAGCACATTAATGGCATGTGTAGACGTGCCCACTATGGAGTAATCTACCCTAGATTTTACTCCATAATGTATGTATTGATGAAGTGAACACACAACCGACCATCCCAAACTAGCACTACTACAGTCTCTGTCCACTAGGTGGCAGGCCTGCCAGTTTAGCCCTTTCCTCAGTGTATCTGGGTGATGAGCAGGAGGAGACACATGACTTGTTCCACATAGTAAAATTACTAAACATTTTCAAAGGGGAAGATTCACCCTGGACTCAAGTGATCTTCTCTGTCACAGAGAAGATCTTCTCTGTGGCTGCTTTCCTTTTGCCTCCTTTTGAGGCATCCAATTTTGAGGCAAAAATTGGATGCAAAGATGGGTGACTTGAAATCCTCTGAGTCAAGATACAGGGAGAGCACAAGGAAAGGAATTTGATCGTAGGAGTTTATTACAGACCTCTAAACCAAGAGGAACGGCTCAGCCAAGCATTCTCTAAAGAATTGGCAGAGCTGCATGCTCATGGACCATGGTCATAATGGGTAACTTCAGTTACCCAGACATCTTGTGGGATTAGCACTCAGCTAGATCCGATCACTCACAAAGCTTCCTCACTTGCATCGAGGAGCTCTATCTAACTCAGGAAGTCTACAAGCCAACTAGGGGCAAGGCACTCCTAGACTTGGTTCTGGCCAAAGGGGATGATCTAGTGAGCAACCTGTGGATTGAAGGGAAACTGGGCAACAGCAACCATGAGATGGTCACTTTCTCCAACCACTGCAAGCCAGGGAAATCAGCCAGTAGGGTAGAAATCCCTGATTTTAGGAAAGCTGATTTCCACAAACTCAGGAGATTGGTTGGCAAGGCCCTACAGGACCATGGTCTGATCAGGAAGGGAATACAAGAAGAGTGATCTTTCTTCAAGGAAGTACTCCTAAAAAATCAAAGAAAGTCTATTCCCTCTCACAAGAAAGGCAGCAAAAGAGCTGGGAGAGCCCCTTGGCTCAACGGGGAAGTCATGGACCTCCTGAAATTAAAGCAAGAAGCCTACAAGGAATGGAAGTCAGGAACAACTACTCAAGAAAAGTACTCAGCAACAGCCCCCACCTGTAGGGAGCAGATCAGGACAGAGAAAGCACTAACCAAACATAAATTGGCAACCAGAATCAAGGACAACAAAAAGTCCTTCTTTAGATACGTAGAAAGTTACAAAAAGAACAAGGGATGCATAGGGCCCCAGATAAATGAAGTGGGACAGCTGTTAACTAACAGCCGGGACAAAACTGAACTCCTGAATGAATACTTTGTGTTGGTATTCCACCAGTCCAAGGGTATTAGCCTGCTTGACAGGATACAGGATGACCATGGTGGCGTGACCACCCTCCCATAGTTGATGTAGATCTTGTGGGGGAGCACCTACGAGTCTAAATATCTATAGGTCAGCAGGACCGGACAAACTACACCCAAGAGTGTGTCATCAAAGAACTGGCCGATGTCATCTCACAACCGATGGAAAAGTTATTTGAAGACTCATGGCACTCAGGAGAGGTCCCAGAAGACTGGCAAAAGGCAATGTGGTACCTATTTTCAAGAAAGGGAAAAGGGACAACCCAGGAAACTACAGGCCAATCAGTTTGACCTCAATCTCAGGTAAAATGCTAGAGAAAATCATCAAAGAAACCATCACACACCAGCTAACTGAAGGCAGTATTCTGAAGGGTAGCCAACATGGCTTCGTCACAGGCAGGTCATGCCAAACCAAACTTATTTCCTTCTATGATAAGGTTACTTGCTACCTGGGTAGAGGAAATGAGGTTGATGTCATATACTTGGACTTCAAAAAGGACTTTGACCTAGTCTCACACAATGTCCTCATGGTCAAACTGGGAAAATGCGGCCTCGACTGCTTCATGATCCAGTGGCTAAGTAATTGGCTCCGTGGTAGGACCCAAAGAGTACTGATTGATGGAACTGAGTCATAATGGTGGAGGGTGACTATGGCATCCCTCAGGGGAAGACCAGTGCTCTTCAATGAATTAATTAACGATTTGGATTCAGGTATTACAAGCAATCTGGCAATGTTCAATGAAAACACCAAGCTATGGGGAAGCGTTGTCACTCTCAAAGACAGGCTGGCAATACAGGCCAACCTGGACAGACTCGTGAAGCGGGCAGACCTCAACCTAATGTCATTTAATACAGAGAAATGTAAAGTGCTCCATCTGGAGAGAAATAACCCACAACACACTTACAGGCTTGGCAGTGTTCTGCTTGCTAGCACCACAGCTGAATGAGACCTGGGTGTCATGATCGACAACAAAATGAACATGAGCCACCAGTGCAACGTCATAGCTGGCAGAGCTAGCCAAACAATGGCCTGCATCCACCAAGGCATCTCAAGCAAGGCAAAGGATGTCATCCTCCCACTTTACTCAGACTTGGTAAGACTGCAACTGGAGTACTGCATCTAGTTCTGGGCACCTGTAATCTCCCATACCTTTCTTGTGGGCATTGAGTATGGGGGTTCCTTTCTGACCTCGCCGTTGTTTTTTGGGAGGAAACAGTTCTATTAGTAGGGTGACTTTGGGTCAGTCCCCCAGGGCATCTCACCTGCCACGTATTTAATGAGAAATAATTTTAATTGGGAGGAAGCTGTTCAGTCCCGTTTCCCCTTGCCGCCTCCCTTTGGTCATCCCTGCTTTCCTCCTGTTTGAGGCTCCACCTCCCCTACACCCTGCCTAATGCCAATCAAGATGTCATCACCTGTATTGTTGGAGTTGGTATCCCGTATACTTTTGGAGCTCTGGGTCCAGAATTTATGGCCATAGGATAGGGATGGTGTTCTTAGCTTAAGTGCTTCCTACTGCCCCCTTTTCTTTCATCTGTACATTGTCCTAATTCGGTACTGTTCTGTCCTCCAGCGTGTCACTCTTTTCCCAGACTTGGTACTTACTGTAAATCAGCCAGGTCTGGATTCTTGTCCTGCTTGGTCCTGCTGGGCTCCAGTCTCCACTTCAGATGTCTGTTGTCCACAGTGATTCTATAAGTAAATCTTTGGGCACTCTCTGGCCCTGAGCTCTTGGTGGGACCCCTTCCTGGCATAGCCACCAGGTCCCCTTGCTGGGACTGAATTCTCTGGCCCCTCTGGGTCAGTTGGAGACCTCACTTCTGGTCCCCACCACTGGTCTTCCACTGGGTCTTTTATTCCAGCTTCAGGGGTCTGGCCAACCAATTGGTCCCAGTATGCTGTTATAAGGCATGCCCAAGCCAGTGAAGGAGCCAGTCCCAGCTCCTTCAGGCTCGGCTGTTTTTTTTTCTCTTTTGTTTTTCCCTGCCTGCCACGATTTCACTTTTGCTGTGTTCGGCTTCTGGTGCAGTGTCTTGTCCAGCAGGGGTAAGTCTTTTCCACAGCACTGCACTTCAAGAAGGATGTGGAGAAGCTCAAGAGAGTCCAGAGGAAAGCCATGTACATGATTAGAGGCCTAGAGACCAAGATGTATGAGGCGAGGCTGAGGGACTTGGGACTGTTCAGCCTGGAGAAGAGAAGACTCAGGGGGAACTTGGTTGCAGCCTAAAAATATATCAGGGGCATACATCAGGGTTTGGGGGAACATCTATTCACCAAGGTCTCCCACGGGAGGGCAAGAAATAATGGGCACTAGTTGATTGAATATCACTTCAGGCTAGTCATCCACCCTGGTGATCTTCAAAAAAGTCGTGATGCCCATCTTGCTGGGATCATTTGATTCCAGCAGTCTTTTCTGCCCATGTGCAGGGGGATCGGACCCAATGATCTGTAAGGTCCCTTCCAGCACCTAGCCACTATGAAGCTATGAAACTTTGGTTACATAACAAACATCTTATGTCCACACTCCCAGTGTCTAGCTAAGAAGTCCCCTCCAGCCTTGCCCTAGAGGTTATCAAGTACTACAGATAGCTGTGTGCAAACAGACTCAGCTCAGTCTGTGGCTCCATAGGGGCTCTATGTTTCAGTATCAAGTGCTGCTAAGGAATAATTTGCATGTCAGCTTTGGGCAAGGGCCATGCCAACCTTCTCTGCATCATTTCAGTTCTAGTATATGTATCACTGGAGCATCAAGTCTTGCCAATGGATAACCTGCCTGTGAAAGCTATTTAGTTGAAGTTGCCAGCCAGATAAACTTTATGGACCTGTGCCTGCTCCCACTTTAATCAGCAGCAAAACTCCCACTGGCATCAGTGGGAGCTGAAGAACCTAGGTCTTGTCAAATGTGTAACATGCAAGTCTGTCTGAATATTTCCTTTTGGCTGTCTATTAGTGCCTTGATTTCAGACCTACCAGGTAATATGTTTCAAGGATTGCACACTGTTCCTTCCCAACTGGCACCCTGCCAGCCTAGATTCAAGAGATGTGAGGCAGGATCTAACTGTGTAGGACTGTGATGGGTATATAAAATCCACACCATCCATGAATGGCTTCATCAACTAGAGCCTGAGCATTCCACTATCCTCCTCTCAGTACACCTGGGTGGGAGGTGGAGTGGGAAACAGACCTCAAGAAGATTTAAGAGAAATAGCTTAAGCCAGGGAAAGGAGACACACAGGAAGAGTGTTTGTGTGTCTCCTTTCACTGTGTCTCTCCACTACCTAGACTACTTAAAGGGAACAAGGATCATATTTCTTCTTAGAAAGGGCAGGGTGGTAAAACCCAGAAATATGCTGTCACGCTGTAGTAGGTGGGATTAGCTCAGGGAATGGGCCTTTGAGGAGAAGTGAAACTTGAGGGAGGCAGCTCTGCAAGTTATTGTTCTGAAATGAGGGTAAGAGGACCTGGGTGACAGTAAAAAAAAACCCAGACAAACAAACCCAGGAGAGGTGATGCTGTTCAGCTGGAAGATCATTTGATCTGGGAGCTCCATTAAGGCTATCACAGACACAACCCTGAAGGTCACTGTGCTGGAGAGACCGTAGGACTGAAGTCAAGTCCAGAGGGAGGGGTGAGGGAAGAAGGATGTGGATGGATTAGATTGACACTGAACACTGCTTGTATTAAGACTTTAACACTGTGGAAGGGGTGGGACTGACAGATGACATTGCTGGACAAAAAAAAGAAAAAAACAGGCAGAGAGCCAGGCAGTCTTATGACTGGGAGACACAGTGACACTTGGGCTAGGGACAGACATTACACACAAACTGGTTTAAACCTGTAACAGAACAGATGTTCAGTGCACATAAACCAGTCTGAAAATGGCTGAAATTGGTTTGAGATAAACCTGGTTGAATGCAGTATCAGACTTAACTGATTTGGGTCAAAGCGGTTTATGCAATGTCTATCCTAGACCCCTTGCTGGTTTAAGATGAACCAGACACTCCCAGCATGCTCTCTGGGCTGGGCAGGGCTCTCTGCTCCACAGCAGGGCTGGCCCCTCCCCTCTCCTCCCTGGCCAGAGCTCCAGCAGAGACTTACAGTTACAGAGCATCTGCCTCGCTTCTCTCTGATAAGTAGGGATTATTCCCTCTTCCCCTCTGCCTTATACAGACACCTCAGCATTAGTTAGCAGACTACGTGCTGGCTATGGTCCCTGCTGTGGGAGATGACAAGCAGACAGGCTTTTTGGAGTTAATCAACAGGTAGCTTATTGTCCTTCCTTGGAAGAGCTGTTTAAGAAGAGCTCCATTAGTTAATGGAGAGAGGCTTTGTTTTCTCAATGGGTTGATTTAACAATGAGTTAGGGATGATAAACATTCCCTGCTGGGTTGCTGGGGGGGGGGGGGGGGGGGGAGGCAGGGGGGAATAATCAGGGTGTCCTGTCCAGGCCTGGCTACACCACCCTCAGCTCAGCCCTGGAGAAGTCAAGGGAGGGCTGCTCTAGCGCCCACCTCCCCACCCCCGGCTTCTAGCTTGAGCCACTGCAGGCATGTGCCTGCATTTCTGGGACGTCTGTCTGGTTACAAACTGATTTAGCCTAGCCAGGTTAGACTAACCTGCAAAGACTGAATCAACTCAGGCTCAGGCTTTTTGAATGTCTGTCCCTAGCCATGCTGTTTTCTTGTTGGAGGAGTTGCTATAGCAGAGTTAATATAGGGCAAAAATGGCCAAAACCAGAAGATCCCATCCTGAACCAAACAGCTGAATGTGTTGTAGATAGTGGTTGGGGGCTGCACAAAGATCTGAGTGATGCTGTGCCATTTTGAAGTCAGCCAAGCTTTTAAGCCCTATAAACAAAATGCTGGTATTTGTAGACTTATAAAGCAGAACCCGACAATATTCTAATAACCATTACATTTTCTTTTCAGTGAGAAATTGCCTGGGCTTCACACACCCAACAGGAAATAGGGAGAAGAACTCCTTGCTGGCAGCAGGTACATGCATGCCTTGGGGCAGACAGCAGGGAAGGGACCAGGGCTGTGCTGCCACGACAAGGATCAGGTCTCTGGTGATTGCCCTGCTGTTTGCCTCTGTCATGCCAACATCTTACAAGTCGAGGTCGCGGGTGTTTTTGGTGCTCTGCCCAAAAACTGTTACCACCCCTTGACCTAGGTTGTATTTTTAACTCTGTCATGGCCTATGGGAAAGGTGCTTCCCTCATTCCTTTGTGTGCGTCTTATCTTTTTTGCCTTGTTAGCTCTTTGGAACAGAGATTTTACCTTTCTGTTTGTACCATGTCTGGTATACTAGGGCCCTAGTTTTAGTTAGGACCCTTGGGGACTTCTGTATTTTAAAGCATAATAATGTCAGTACATTAAAGGTCTCTCCCCAGTGTCTAAAGCCCAAAGCACACTGAAACATGAATAAGATTATTTTTGTTTGTGGTCATTAATGAAATAGCCACTGATGTAAATTAATGTGTTATGCAGCACTGAGCAAACCTCTGGACTGAGACAATTCATTTGGGTAATGCTAGAGTACAAATAAGTTATTTGGGCTCATTAACAAAGCAGGTAAGTGTGGCTAAGGGGCTGGATATTTTATATTCATAGATTTCATAGATTTCATAGACATTAGGGCTGGAAGGGAC
>NW_017728914.1:4344016-4348484 GCF_001723895.1 Crocodylus porosus | reverse complement strand
TGTAGGTGCTTGAACCACCTCCGCTGGCAGACTGTTCCAGACCTTGAGATGTCTGAGAAAGGGATGAGGTCCAAGACAGACAGTCAGCTCCTCTTTGCTGCTTAGCTCTGTTTGCTAAAAGAAGAACACAAATGAATAACAGCTAATGATGAGCATTGTGTTAATGTGGATGGTAGAAACAGTCCAAGAAAGACACAGGCATTAATGTAACCCCATCATTGTACACCACTACACAGTTAAAGAAGGTTTAGGGAGTAGAGTACAGGGATTGCAGCTTTCTTAGTCCCAGTGCAAAAACTGCTGTTACAAATCTTTTTAACCTTGCAATAAAGAGATAGGAAAAGTAACCATTGAAAACCTAAAGTATGAAGTAAGGATTTCTTTTTAGCAGTATCTCTGAATCCCAGTACCTGCAGAAAATCATATGTATGTGTGTATAGGTATATATAGTATATAGGGGCACACACACACACATTCTATATACAGACATACACATATAGAACCTCCCCCACCCCCGGTTTAATATAATCTAACACTTGTCAGTGATGGTAATAACAGTCTTTTCGAGGAAAAGAAGGTGGGAGGTGGGAGAGAAAGAAGCTGTTACTGTTGCTGCAAAAGTCTGATCCCGCTTTCTAGAAGACAAAACAAACTAAACACACAGAAATGGTGAGAGGAAAATAACAGCAACGATAGAAGATGCAGGCTCTCTTTCTAGCACAGTCTCTTGCTTTACAGCCTTGCTGTTGGAGGACGATGGGCCCAGCAAACAGCCTAACCAGCTATTTAGGGACCTGACATACTTGGGCCAGAATCAGGCTATTGAGGGTTTTGCTCCAAGCTGCCTCTTTGGGTGCAAGCTTGAAGGAATGATCTTTGTTGGCTAAACCAAAGAGAGAGATGAGGAAATATGGGGCAATAAGGTGGGGATGGAAAGATGGGGCACTAAAGTGAGGAAGGCCTTCCTGTGGCCTGGTTTCCGAGGACATCCCTCAGGATCAGGAAGAAAAAGCCATTCCAGGAGAGGGTGATAGACCAGCCCTGGTGGTAAACCTCACTCCTTTCAGTTCACTCATCCATCCTGCTAGCAACATACCCTCCCCCCCACCCTCCAAAACGTTGTTTGGGGATTCCAAAGGGAGTAATGGGAATAGTCCATCCCCTCATTATTTTGTCCACCCATTAAGCTTCATTTTGGACACATCAGATCAAGTCAATTAATTTCCAAGTCCATTCTCCTTTTATCTGGACTGATTCAGTGTTTCTGCCTCAACTTTTTCTGACTCATAGATAATCGTGCACATAACTATCTGTGCTGGATTTTTGTTACCCGGGCTGATTTAGAGCACAGGCACTCTGCATGACATGTTTGAACCTCAAAAGAAGAGACTGTGTTGAATCTGAACACAAAGTCAAACAACCCTGCTAGCCCAAAAGGGAGGGGGAAGATGGGTTTGAATCCAGATGGGGATTTGAATCTAAAGCTGTAATGAGAGAAGAAAGGAGTTATATTGGACCACACAGACCCCATGGCTATCAATGTGTATAGTACTAAGATCTTTAGCACCACATAAGCACCTACCATCTTCACTAAAGGAAGATAATATGCAGCTCATTGGCTATCAGTAGCAAGTTACTACTACATTGGGGCCAGTCTTAAAAGGGTACCTGGCTTGTAAGTTACCACAACAACAAACCTGCCCTGTGTAGAAATGTAGATCTAAAAACAGACCTCAAGTCTGTCTCTCCAGCAGTGCCAAGATTCTTCCTGCAAAATCTAGAAAATGTAAGAGTTAACTCAGGGGTAGGCAAAATATGGCCCGTGGGCTGGATCCAGATCATTCTATCTGGCCCGTGGGCCCCCTAAAAAATTTAGAAATTATTAATTTGCTCCTGGCTGCCTGTCAAAGATGACAAGAGACAGGGGCAATAGGATGCAGGGGGAGCCATCAGCAGGCCACAGCAGCCCAGCCCTGCCCCATCACCAGTCATTTCCCTGCCTTCCTTCCCCTGCACTACTCCAGCACAATGTGGCTCCCAGCTGCATTGTGGGACCAGGGAGCAGGGGTCCGTGCTGGTACCCCAGGGTATGTGTATGTGTATGTATAAAGAGTGTAAGTGTAAATGCGAGTGTGAGTGAGTGAGTGCATAGGGTCAGTCCCACATGCACACCCCACCATACACATGCACCAACACCCCCCTTGCACTGCCATACATCCAGTCCACCACACCCCCACCCCCTCACACAACCCAGCCACCTTCCCCCCACACACTTCTGCCTACAAACTCCCATACCCACCCATGACCCACATATCCACACATACGTCCACTTGCTCCCTCATCCCACCTCCCCACACCTATCCACCCCACACCCCACAGCCCCCCACAATATACAAGAGTAAGACTTCATTGTAAGCTATTATATACAATCACCTCTATGTACACTAGACAAACACATGTAAACTAGGACAAAAATATTTTTTGAAATCAAATTAATGATTGTGTAACAGGCTGGGATTTCAGGGCCAGGTCTCAGTGCTGGCTGCCTGCCTGTTCAGGGCTAAACCCCTGCCTCACTCATATGCCATGCCTTGATGAAGTAATATGAACGTTATTTCTAAGGAGGGAGGCTGCCCATTGTTCAACCTCTTGATAACAAGGGCCTAAGTACTAGGGCTGTGTGAAACAGCATTGTTTTATTTCACCGTTTTGATGGGATAGTGTTTCATTTTGAATTTTGTTTCATTTCAGAACTGCTGTTCAATTCATTTTGTTGAAACTGCTTTGACATTTCGCCTATAAGCTATAACGGGGAAGCACAAAACTGTCAATAACTTTATCATTGGTTGGCATATTTGAATGAAAACAGCAGAGAAAGTAGCCCCCTCTGAGGGCACGAAGCCTGCCAAGTTTCAAGGAGATAGGTGCAGGGGTTTCTGGGAAACTGCACCTCAAAGTCTTGAAAGCAAAACTCATGTAACTTGTAACAGTGAAGGCACAGGGGCATAAAAACAGCAGGCATGGTAGCTCCTGCTGAGGCCACAAAGCCTGCCAAGTTTCAAGGAGATAAGTACAGGGGTTTCTGGGAAACTACACCTCAAGCTGCTGACAAGAAAATCTCGTGATGTGTAACTTTGTGCATGTATTAAGGCGCGCCCTCACTGGTGCTGGGGTCTCTACATAACACAGTAGTGTTCCCCAGTGCAGTCTCCTCCTCCCCTACAACCTCATTCCAGTCCACCACTTTAAATAACAAGTAAAATAATAACTTAGTGAGCAACACAGTAGCACCAGCAGCATCTCAGGCAGCCAAACTGTGCCAGAGCCCTTCTTTCCTCTCCTGCAGGAGCTTCTTCTCCGGTGTGTGTGTTAAGGCATACCCTCACTGTGACCTTCCCCGCTCTTCCCCTTCCCTCTCCTTACTTTGTTTCCCTGAAGGCAAGCCCAGGTTCAGCTTTGAAGCTTGAAACGTTTTGAAACTTTCAAAACATTTTGACTGCCCTCGTTTCATTTTGAGGCTATTTTGAAGCCCTTCATTTCATTTTGATTTTGCTGTTTCAAGCTTGAAATGAGTTGAAATGGGGTCAAAACAAAACAGCTGGTGAAATTTCACACAGCCCTAAGTACACACTCTGACCTCCCCTTACACGTGTCCTATGCCTTGCAGCTGTTTCTATGTCACATCCAGTATTTCCATGCTGTCCATTCCAATATTTCTGTCACATCCGGTATTTCCATATTATCCCATCTGATATATCTGTTTCCCCGAGTCAGTGTTTCTGCCCCTCACTAGGGCCACTCATCTTCAACTGGGCCACTCTACACACTCAGCCCCACACTGGGCCTTCGACCCCTCACTGGACCGCTTCACACTCCCAGCCTCTCACTGGGCCACTGGGATCTTTCACCTGGTGGGGCTCAGGTAGCTGACACCGTGCCTGGCCCTCTGCACTGGGGTCTTTCACTCTGTGGGGCTCAGGTGGCTGCTGCTGTGTCTGGCCCCCTGTACAGGGGTCTTCCACCCTGTAGGCTCAGGTGGCTGCCATTGTGCCTGGCCCCTAACACTGGGGTCTCTCACCCTATAGGCTTGGGTGGCTGCCACCATGCCTGGACCCACTACGCTGGGCTCAGGTGTCCCCCTCTGGGCTTGCTTGGCCCAGGTCTCTTCCCTTGTCGGTAACCCACCTGTAGGCAAAGGCTGCCTGAAATAATTGCCCGCCCCTGAGTTAACTCAACAGGTGGATCAGAATCTATTGGCTCTAGCCCAGGGGTGGGCAAAATATGGCCCATGAGGTGGATCCAGCCCACCAGGCCATTCTATTCAATCTGTAGGGCCCCTAAAAAATTTAGAAAATTAATAATTACCTGCGCCCAGATACCTCTCAGGACCCAGGGCAGCCTCAGCAGGACTGAACAGCACAGCCCCGCCCCAGCCCCAGCCATTTCACTCTCTTCTTGTCCCCACCCT
>NW_017728914.1:4315771-4343759 GCF_001723895.1 Crocodylus porosus | reverse complement strand
TGTGTGTGTGTGTGTGTGTGTGTGTGTGTGTGTGTGTGTGTGTATGTGTTCATAGGCTGAGTCTCATGTGCACACCCCACCATACACATTCACCCACACATCCCTTTCACTGCCATACATGCAGACCCCCCACATCCCCTCACACCCCCCAGCCACCCATTCCCCCACAAACCCCATACCCACCCATGCCCCACATATCCACACACACACCCCAACATGCTCTCTCACCCCACGTACCCACAGCCCCCATAATATGCAAGGGTAAGACTTCATTTTAAGCTATTGTGCAATCACCTCTACATACATCACACAAACACATGTAAATCAGGACAAAAATATTTTTTAAAATCAAATTAATGAATGCTGTAGATGTTTGCTTTTTAGAATATAATGTTATTTTTCCAGTTCTGAGATGGCAAAACCCTTTGCTGAAAGGAGTACTTCCAGGGGCAAGGAGAGGGACTGCTGGTGGCAAAGGTCAGGGGTCAGAGGGCAGGACTTCCAGTCACAAGATGGTGACCAGGGGCAGGGCTACCAGTGTGGCCCTCAACAGCTTGCCAAAACACACTAAGCGGCCCTCTGCCCAAAATAATTGCCTGCCCCTGCACTAACCCATCTCTGCTCAAAAGCTAGCAGAATTGCTGTAGTTGGTATCTTCAGCAATATGGACTAAGGTGAACACATCGCTCCTGTCTTCTACTTTCCACACTGGCTTCCCACAGAATTGCAATGCAAGCTCATGTTCTCCAGCCTTAGCTTCAAGATATTTGGTGGCCTGGGTTCAGCATATGTACAGAGCCCAAAACTCTGGGATGAGGATGGTGGTCAATGACTCTGCTCCTCAGGGACAAAAGTTCTTTACCATAAGGATAAAAGTTGTCTGTATGGGAAATGGAGCTTTTCTTCTGCTCTAAATGCATTTCATCGACCTGCATTTACTAGGACAAATACAGAGCATGGCACATGTCTAAAAATAAAAAACCCCTACCAGAGCAAAATGCTCCATGGAACTTGTGTTGGGGAGAAGATGAAGAGAACAAATCACATGGGACAGGTCTGAATCAAGCTATTGAACATATTACTGGCAAGTGTTCAGGTCCACTCAACAGGAAGGTGGGATCCAAACTTGGATTGAGTGGGAAAGGGTCTGAGGTTCTCAGCTGAGTAAAGATCTTTCAATTAAGAGGCCTCTCTGAACTGTCTGGACAAAGCTTCTTGGGCTTGTGAAATTGGGCTGGTAAATTCTTCAGAATGGGCTTTCATATGATGTTGCTAAGACACTCTGCTTCTGTTCAGCATCCAGGGAGACCAGTGGGTAATGCAGATCAGCACAGGAGCAGAAGGCCATTGCCCAGTCTGAAAAGCTTCCACTGACTCACAAATACAAAGATGTCTGGGGTCTCTTCCTTGCTGCATCTTGGAAGACTTTAAGACATTTCAGAAGAAAGATCTTCTATCAAAACATCACTGCATCTATTATTTGCCAGAAGTGAGCATGCTCTGTTAAACCACAGTCATCACCTGGGTCTAAGAGCCAACAGGCTCCAAATTCCCCTCTTCCTCCCTCAGGCACCTTCACTACGTAGCAGGCTTATCTTTTCGGAGCTTGGGTCGAGTCTCAGGATCAAGGGTCTGCTGTTTGATTGGTGGAGTCCACCCACCAATCCAGAGGCAGCACAAGGGAAGCAATGCCTCGCCCTTTTCCAAAGGGAGGGGACAAGGAGCAGCTGGACCCGAATCGAAACTGTACCAGCCCAGATCTGGAGAACTTCGGGGGTGGAGCCCCTGAAGAGTATAAAAGGGGAGCATGCTCAGCATGCTGTGGGGAGACGATGAGGGACAGCAAGGAGAGAGGAGCTCCAGAGACAGCTGTCCTCAGGACCCCACTTGGGCTTCAGCAGTGCATGAATTGGTGCCTGGGGATCAGGCTCTAGGAGCTGGTCGAGGTGGCTTGAGCCTGTGAACCCAGTAAGCGGCTTGGCAATCAGTGTGCAGATCAGCACACGGAGAGCTGGCCCTGGGAACAGCTTGAGGCTGCTTGGGCCCCACACAGTGTGTGGATCATCACATAGAGAATCCACCCTGGGAACAGCTTGCGGCTTCTCAGGCCTCACCCAGAGCAGGGCCCAGGAAAGGGAGGACCCCCCAGGTGAGACCAGGGAACCAGAGCCTGTAAGGGTTTGGCTCTTGCACGAGAGAGAGAGCCCTGGGCTGCCCAGTGTGGGAAGCCAGGCCATTGAGGAGAGCCAAAGTTACCGCTGGAGAGAGGCTCTCGTGGGATCGGCCTCCAGGGGACTGGCTGCCTCAGAGAGGAAGCATGAGTTGCTGGAGAAGCAGGCCCTGAAGGGGAGGCAGGCACAGGACAGGAGGGTCTGCTGCCTCCACCCTCCATTGCAGGAGGGGCATGTCCACATCCCAGGGCCCTAAAGGGGAGGGGCTCCAAGGAAACCCCTCTGGGAGGTACTGAGTGCACTCCTGATTTGGGTGATTGTTGTTGTGTCAACATCTATACAGCTATGGGTATTCTTTAAGGATGTTTATATGGTTTATATGTTCTTAATGTGTTAATATGTATATTTGTATTGTTACTTGGTAGGCCTAGGAAATATTATTAACTTATTTGGGTTATATAAGTTGATTCCTCATATGTGTTTATTGTGTTGTAACCTTAACTGTCTTGTTCAATGTATTAATTATGTTGTAAGTTATATGATTTATATGAATTGTGGGATATTATATGTAGTGTCATATGCTAAGCTTTATTGTAAATATTTCATGTTTTATCTTAAGTATTTATTATAGTAATACATCGTATATAGTTAAGCACTTGGTCTCAGCCTGGCTCCATAGAGAGGAGAGAGAACCACTCTAGTAGCTGGCTCCGCCATCAGCTCCCTGCCTGACCCCCACCACTGTCATTGGAAGACAGGGCACACAACCCTGGGCATACCCAGGCTGCAACTGTATTCATGTAGGCCAGGGGTGGGCAAAATACAGCCCATGGGCTGGATCTGGCCTGCGAGGCCATTTTATCTGGCCCATGGGGCCCCTAAAAAAAATTTGGAAAATTAATATTTCTCTGCCCTTGGTTCCTGTCAAAAATGACAGGAAACAAGGGCAGTAGGACCCAGACTGCCTGTGCCCACTCCAGACAGCCCCATGCAGGCTGTAAGTGCCTGCAGCGTGGGGCACTAAGTGTGGGGTGGGGGAGGGGCCACTTCCCCCCCATGCTCAGTTTTTCCCTGGGTTCCTTTCCTGTGCAGAGAAAAGTGGCCCCTTGCCCGCCCCATGGCCAGTGTCCCACGCTGCAGCCACTCGCAGCCTGCGCAGGGCTGTCCGGAGCAGGCACAGGCAGCCCCAGGCAGGCTGTGAGTGGCTGCAGTGCGGGGCACCAGGCATGGGGCAGGGAGGGGCTGCTTTCTCCCCCCCACACACACTCAGAACCACCTTTTAACCTGGCCCCACTGCCAACCTGGTTTAACCTGGTTACAAGCTGGTGCTGAGTGCAGGGAATAGTGGCCCCTCGCCTGCCCCATGCCCCATGCCCTGTGCTGCAGCCACTTGCAGTCTGCCTGGGGCTGCCTGTGCCTGCTCCGGACAGCCCCATGTGGGCTGTGAGCGCATGCAGCATGGGATGCCAGCCATGGGGCAGGTGAGAGGCCACTTTTCCCCATGCTCAGCACCAGCTTCTTCCCTGCTGGCGAGCAGGGGATCGGAGCTGTGTACTCCCCCCCGCCTGTACCATGGTGCTGGGGGGCACTAGGTCTGAGTGGGCAGGGAGCCAGTGAGAGCACAGGGGCCGCACTGGTGTCCTGGGGCTGGTGCCAGTAGGGCCCAGAGCAGGGTGGCAGGAGCACGGGGTCCCTGCTGGCAGGGGCTCTATGGAACCAAGCCAGCTCCCCCCTCCCTGCTGATGCAGCCCAGCCTGGCTCCATGGACCCCTGCCAACCTGTGCCCCACCAGTGCTGGCCCTGGGACATTGGTCCCAAAACATTGGGATGCTGGTCCCAAGATGGTGACCAGGGGGTGGGGCACCTGTCAAGGGGCGGGGCCACCCATGCAGCCCTCAACAGCCTGCCAAAACTGGGTTAGCAGCCCTCCGCTCAAAATAATTGCCCAGCCTTGATCTAGGCCTTGACCCATGTCTGGCTACACCTGGCCCATGTTCTCATACCCCCTCCCTGACTCAAATCCTTCCATCCCTATTTTCCTGTCCACTCACCTACTTGACCAGTCACTGGGGTAGATGCTCAGCTGATGTCAGTCAGTCTTTGGCAGCTCAAGGGAAGTCAATGCAGCTTTGCTTCCTGGCCCAGCTATGTTTGCCTCTGGGTGTTCCATAGAATGGGCTTTGTACCAGGCCACACACTGTGCTTTTCTACATTGTGCGTCCTGCCTGTCCTGTTTCTGCCCTTGCTCCTTCCACCCTTTTCCATTTTCTGCTGTTTGTCTCTTCCCTTCAGCTGTTCAAGTTTCCTTGAGATTAATTCTTCTTTTCCCTTCCATCAAAATTTCTTTCCCCATTCTCCTGTTCTTCTTCCTCATCTCTGCACCCCGAATAATTTCAACCCCTCTGATGATCTCTCTGTCTCTCATATGGAGCTGCTCAGCCAGGACAGGACCTGACAGCTTAACACAAAAAAAAGACCAGAGGTGTGGCATCTCTATTTCCCTTCATTCTGCTCATCCATCCCCTTCTACTTTTCCTCTCCCTGTCTCCCTCTACCTCTATGCCATACTCTTAATAGTCACTCCTACCAGGTCCTCCCAAAGGCTTCTCCCAGCTCTTTAATTCACTCCCCAACTCCTGGAAGGGATGAGGGAGCTGGCTGGGATATTTTGCCCATGGAATCTAGCAGGGTCTAGCTTTTCCCTAAAGAAGGCGAGTCAGTAGCAGCCAGTCTACTCTTCCTTCCCTCTCTAAACAGGGCACAGACCTTCTGTTAGAAGAGAGGTAGCAGATGGACAACTTCCATATGGACTCCTTCTCTTCCAGGTGCTTCTGTGGAGTGGGAGGCTGGGAGCCCCAAGAAGTCCCTAGCCAGGTGCCAGCAGACATAACTCACTGATGCAGAGCATCTGGGCTTTGTGATAGTCTCCATTTTCTTCCTGTATCTCTGGAGAGAGACCACATGTGAAACATCCTGGATTCACATTAACGAGATTTACTATTGCAGTAAAATTAAACTGCTATCTGCGCTGCTGAGGCTCTGACTTCCCCCAGCCTGAACCCCAATAAATGGCAGGAAAAATAATTACACTGTCCTATCCCTCTTATGACACACTTGTGATGTCACTGCCACACCCACTTTGCAAAGTTGCTAACCAATGCAGTCACTGAACTTTGAGCAGTCACCCTCAGGGTTAGTGGTATTTCTTACAGCCTGAAGCAGGGATGGCCAACTTGTGGCATAGGTGCCACAAGTGGCATGGGCAGCCTCTGCCTGTGGCACATGCCAGATTGGGGAGATGACAGGCAGCACAGTGGAAGATAGGGCAGGGGACAGAAAGCAGAGCATCAGATCAGATAGGAAGCACATAGCAGGGAGCAGAAAGCAGAGCAGCAGCTCAATCAGAGAGCACAACTCAGGGAGCAGCAGTTGAACTTGTCAGGTAACGGAAAGGGACTAGAGTGGCACCTGATAGTGCATAGCTAATTAGTGGAGCACCCGTCAAAAATGGTCGGTCCCCATTGAGTTAGGATGGGAGGAAGGAGATGCATGATGGAACCACCTTCACACCAGACCCTGTGGGAAGCGAGACCAGAAAGGGAATGGCTGGGAGTGGGGAATGGGAGGGGAGGGGAGCTTCCTGTGACTGATTAAATCCATTTCTGAAGGAAACACAGCTCGTCCTCTAAGACATTTGGGAGGGGACTGAAGGATGGACTTGAGGGAAGAGAATGAGAAAATCTTTGGTGGATTCCTGCCACAAAAATCATCAATCCCCCCTTGAGATCTATGGGAATTCCTCATAGTACCCTGCTGCTGGTGGCTCCCTTGTCCTATGAGGCAGGGATGTTAACAAACCCAGAACCATTGTGAACTGATGGGACTCTTTATGGTTAGTTTATCTCCTCGAGTGGATTTTGGTATTTACATAACAGCAAGGGATGGGAGACCCTGATAAATCTCTGAGACAGTAGGATTAATACAGCATGAACATAGTCTGTTAGATGTTTTATTACTTTTACTGGTCTTCAATTTAAGCAAAGGAAGGAGAGAGAGAGAGAGAGCAAGGGAGCCTATATCTTGTGCTTGGAGCTTGGCAGCAGCACCTTTACAAGGGAAGTATTAAAGTCTATTACTTACTGTGAAGCTTTATTGTTACATTGTGCTACTTTGTAACATGCTTCCTCACTGAAGAGACCTTACTAGGACACTGAAGGACTGGAGTAATGCCTTTCTTCTGTCCTATTTTTTTAAATTCAGGTTTCACTGGGCTGATGCACCAAAAAATATCTTGCATTCCCTTAGCAAATAGATATTTATAGATGCAATATATCTGGTGATATATAGCTGCACTCTCTGTAATGTCATTGTAGGTAACGGTTCTTTCTGAGATCTCACAGCCATAAAAAGAATAGCTACTATATGTATAGTATATAAGGTTTATGTATGCATGGAGATCTATGCGTGTGTGTGTGTGTGTGTGTATGTAATCCACACCAAATGTACAAGCCATTTTGTATGGCAAAGTGTGCTATGCCTGGCAGAAGGGGGGGTGTGTGTGTGCATGTGTGTGTGCGCGCGTGAAAAAATATATGCAAGTGTTTCAGAAAGTAATGGCAATTTTGAAATAAAACATTTTGTGTGCAATGAGTGGGAAACTACACAGCAGCACGGAACACTGATGGGAACATTGTCGAATACAGAGAGAAACGATGTGGTCCAGTAAGTGATCATTGTTCACAGAATGGTTTTATTTTGAAATTGCTGTTACTTTCTAAAATGTCCTTGTATAATTTCTATAAAATTAAAAGTTTAATAATAGCATCATCTAACTGAAAAGTCCTAATCTGCTTTGTTGCTGATGATCAGGAATGAAAAAGTCTACTTTAATAAATGGCTTTGTGAAGTGTTGCAGAAGCGACCTCACACACTCGTCCAGCGGGGGAGATTCCATAGGTCACAGTAATAATGGGCACTTCCTTAGGACATACTTGATTGGGCCTTAAATACTGCAGTGGCAAACAAAACGTCTTCCTGTCTTTGGGTAAAATGTTCTGTCCTGCATAGGGTAAACACTACAGGAGACCCCAGTTGCAGAGAGAGGATGTGGCTCTGCCATGCCACTCCCTTGCATGCATGCAAACAGTCCCATTGTCAGGGCCCCTGGGATTCAAACCCCAATCCATGGTGCCAGGTGGAGGCACTGCCAAGCAGCTACATATACACCTACTCCAGTCCTGGATAGGTTCTTCTATGAGGTTGCTACTAATGGATCAGGTGACCTGGGAGGACCAATGGGGGCCACAGGCCCCTGCTGGGAGGGTTATAAAACCCTCCCACTTCTGGGTGGGCCTTGTCCCTGCAACAGGATTCTTAGGAGGTCTGTTGTGAGCCTCTCGCCTGATTCTTGTATTCTGCTCATGTCTTGGACATCCTGGCTTTGATCTCTCATGACTCTTTTGACTCAGACTCTGCTGTTGAATAATGAATAACTTCTCTGTAAATCATGTAATGATGCAGTCTTCTAGATGCAACAGGGAGGGTACTAGTGAGGCCTGAGAGGACAGGAAACTTGTGGCCAGGAAAGGCAGTTAGGAGCAGCAACTCAGGTGAACTGAGCCAGGCAGCTAATAGAGCAACTAGCTGCATCTAGTCACTGGGTGCAGAGAACCTGTTACCAATAGGATTTCTTTTAGCTGCAGCCCCTCAGGGATTGACAAGGCAACTCGGCCGATGTGATGTCAAGTGAACTTTAATAGTAACCCCTCGGCAATATTCCAGCTTTTCACCTCATAATATGACCTGTCACATGGCTCCTTAGATGTTACAGCAGCAACCTTTGGGGGTACCAGGTCTTAGGTCCTCTGCTAGGTGTGTGGGATCTTAGTTTCTGGCTCCCCACTGTTTGAGTAGGGACCCAGAGGCTGTGTTTGTCCTCCCAGGGTCACAGCATGCTACACACGTTTCTTTGTCTGTCCATCACTTCTGTAACTTTTCTCATCCCAAACTGTCCAATCCCCGGCACTGTGCCAAGCATTCCTTATAGGGAAACTGTTGTGCCTCGCTCACTTAGTGCCCAATCACAGCACTCACATCTCCCGGTGCCACAGAAGGTGCTCTGATCAATTTTGTTCCTTAGTTCTGAGAAAGCCTGGACTATAGCTAAAAAAGCCTTAGCATAATTCAGTTTGCCCACTACAGACCCAGTCATATGACTGGAGGGAGACTGGGCTTAGGAGATTTAAGCCTGGCCTCTGAACATAGAAGGGGGCCCCACCTGCCTGCAGCAGGGAGAGGTGCTCTCAGGAGTAAGAGGTTGCTGAAGACAGAAAGATAGCCACCCAAGCCTCGCAGGAGGAACCAGGGGTGAAGGCTACCATGAAGGTAGAGCCTGTGGGCAACGTTCACCCCAAGGAAGGAGAATATTTGTTTTATAAAGCAGCTGGCTTGTGTTTTTGTTCTGTCTGGAGGACTGAGTTGTGGCTACAGCGGTGGAGAAGGCCATGAAGAGAGATGCCGGGGTGAACTCCCTTGCTACAGGGCCAGAGGTCAGCCCCTGGCCATGGGGCAGAGATCTGCATACTGAGACTGAGCCCTGCTTCCAACACCCCCTCAGGAGAAACTGCCATCAAGGCAGGGATGATACCCAGGAACCAAAATCTTGACCAGTGGACCAAGATAGAGGGCACAGCCAGAGAGAAAAAGGGAGTCCTGGCTGCAATAGCTGGAGCCCCAACAAACCCTCAGAAACCTATGGGAGCATCCCCTTAAAGGGGAAGCACTGTAGGAGGGCAAAGAGAAACAAGTAGGGGGCTGACCTAGTGAACAGACCAGGCTATCCCTAAAGCTACTACTGGCCCAAAGGATCCCCTCCTTCACAACAACAAACAACAAAGTTGTGGCAGGTGAGAGATAGGAGGCTAAGGTAAACTGGGAAGGAGCAGACAAGTGGGGTAGACCCCTTTCGGTTCTACACTGGGAGTATGCTGAATGTGCCATTCCACACCCACATCTTCCTGATCCAGTCTAACCACTATACTTCTCACCATAGGCAATGCATAGTGGGGGCACAGGGGAACACGTGCCCCGCCTGAGACTGGCCACCGCTGAAGCTGCCAGTGGCTTCTGTGGGCGGTTGCTGCCCCCACCCCCAGCCACCACCACCAATGCAGCCACCACTCGCTGTTACTTTCTAAAATGTCCTTGTATAATGTCTATAAAAACGGACGGCAGCTGTAGGCGATCCTCACTCACCACCAGCCACTTGCCACCCCCACTTCCCCCCGCCACCACTGACACCACCACACCCACCTGCAGGTGGTCTCTGCTGGCTCAATGGGCTGTTAGGCTCAGGCAGACCCCTGACCTTGCTAATACCCCTGCTAAACTGAGCCCCCCAAAAACTTAATGGTTTGCTTCATGTGTGACAAATGTCCAAGTGGACCGTTGTCACATTTCTTCTTCGGTGAATAGGAAAAATATATTGGCCAAATTCAACCTGAATTTGTAAATAATTTAGGGCTGAGCAAAACTGCATCTTTGTCTTGCTTGACCAATCTCATCTCCTTCTATGAACAGGTGACATATCACCTGGACAAGGGAGAAGAGATTGATGACATATATATTGATTTTTAAAAAGCTTTCAATCTGGTATTCCACAATCTTCTCACAGAAAAACTGGCCAACTGTGGCCTTGGCTACATCACAGTCCAATGGCTGGGGAATTGGCTCTGAGGTTGGATCCAGAGAGTGGTAGTTGACAGAAGTCAATCATTGTGGTACATTGTGACCAGTGGGGTCCCCCAAGGCTTCGTCTTTGGGCCTATTCTTTTCAACATCTTCATTAATGATGTGGACATTGGTATCAGAAGCAGACTGGCCAAGTTCACTGATGACACCAAACTTTGGGGTAAAGCATCCACACCCAACGACAGGATGGTGATCCTGGCCAACCTTGACAGACTTGGAAAATGGGCGGACAAAACTTGATGGCCTTAAACAGTGAAAAATCTGAGGTACTCCACCTTGGGAAGAAAAACCCGCAACATGCTTACAAGCTCGGCAGTGCTACGCTTGCTAGCACCATGACCAAAAGGGACTTGGGGGTCATGATTGACCACAAGATGAATATGAGCCATCAATGTGATGTTGCAGCCGGCAAAACGAGCAAAACTCTGACTTGCATCCATAGATGCTTCTCTAGCAAATCCCAGGATGTCATCCTCCCACTGTACTCGGCCTTGGTGAGGCTGCAGCTGGTGTACTGCATCCAAATATGGGCTCCACAATTCAGGAAGGATGTGGAGAAGCTTGAGAAAGTCCAGAGCCATGGGCATGATCAGAGGGCAGGAAAACAGGCCTTATGATGAGAGGCTGAGAGTTATGGGACTCTTCAGCCTGGAAAAGTGCAGACTCAGGGGGGACCTGGTGGCTGCCTATAAGTATATAAGGGGTGTACATCAGGATCTGGGGAAATGCCTGTTCACCATCGAACCCCATAGGATGACAAGGTCAAACAGTCACAAACTCCTCCAAGACCATTTCAGGCTGGACATAAGGAAGAACTTCTTTACTGTCCAAGCCCCCAAGGCCTGGAACAGACTGCCCCCAGAGGTGGTGCAAGCACCTCCTCTCGACTTCTTTAAGATTCATAGATGTCAGGGTCAGAAGGGACCTCAATAGATCATCGAGTCCGACCCCCTGCACAGACAGGAAAGTGCTGGGTTCAGATGACCCCATCCAGATGCCCATCCAACCTCCTCTTGAAGACCCCTAGGGTAGGGGAGAGCACCACCTCCCTTGGGAGCCCATTCCTGACCTTGGCCACTCTAACTGTGAAGAAGTTCCTCCTAATGTCCAGTCTAAATCTGCTCTCTGCTAGCTTATGGCCATTATTTCTTGCGACCCCCTGGGGCGCCTTGGTGAGTAGAGCCTCACCAATTCCCTTCTGTGCCCCCATGATAAATGTATAGGTAGCCACAACCTTCTTTTGCAGAGGCTGAAGAGGTCCAGGTGCCTTAGTCTCTCCTCGTAGGGCTTGGCCTGCAAGCCTTTAACCATACGAATGGCCCTCCTCTGGACCCTCTCCAAGTTATCCACATCCCTCTTGAAGTATGGCCCCCAAAACTGCACACAGTATTTCAACTACGGTCTCGCCAGCGCCCAATAGAGGGAAAGTATCACCTCCTTGGTTTTGTTTGTCATACACCTGCTGATGCATGATAAAGTGCAGTTAGCTTTTCTGATGACTTCGTCACACTGACGACTCATGTTCATCTTGGAGTCCACTAGGACTCTGAAATCCCTTTCTACTTCCGTGCTACCGAGCAGGTCATTTCCTAGGCAGTAGGTGAGCCGGACATTTTTCCTCCTTAGGTGCAGGACTTTGCGTTTTTCCTTGTTAAATTGCATTCTATTGTTTTGTGCCCATTAGTCCAACCTGTCCAGGTCTGCCTATAGTTGTTCCCTGCCCTCCGGTGTGTCCACTTCTCCCCACAGTTTTGTATCATTCACAAACTTGGACAAAGTACACTTCACTCCCTCATCCAAGTCACTGATGAAGACATCAAAGAGTATGTCCACTGCTCATGCCCTTCCAAGTCAATACTGACCCATCCACTACCACTCTCTGGGTACAACCCTCTAGCCAGTTTGCCACCCACTGGACAGTGTAATCATCCAGGTAACAGCCTCTTAACTTGTTCACCAGTATGGGTGGGATACCGTATCAAGGCCTTCCTGAAGTCTCAGTAAATGATATCAACCCCTACTCCTGTGTTGAGGGGTTTTGTAACCTGGTCATAAAAGGAGATTAGATTAGTCCGGCATGATCTACCTGCTACGAACCCATGCTGGTTTCCTCTCAGCATAATTTTTCCTGCTGGGCTTTCACATATATAAGCCTTAATAATCTTTTCAAATACTTTGCAAAGGATGGAGGTGAGACTGACTGGCCTGTAGTTGCCTAGATCCTCCTTCCTCCCCTTCTTGAAAATGGGAACCACATTGGCCCTTTTCCAGTCCTCCGGGACCTGGCCCGTGCACCATGAGCACTCAAATATTGTTGCCAGTGGCTGTGCAATGATATCGGCCAGTGCCTTCATTATCCTTGGATGGAGCTCATCCGGGCCTGTCGACTTAAACGCACCTGGTCCTTCCAAGTGATTCTGCAACATCTCAGGGTCAACGCTTGGTAGTCAGGTGCCCAGCTATTGCCTCTCTACCATGTGAGACTTGTCTTGCCCCTCATTTAGGAAGACTGAGGCAAAGAACTCATTGAAGAGTTCAGCCTTGTCCTCCCTGTCTGTCACCAATTGCTTTTGCCCATTCAGTAGTGGTCCTATTCCACCCTGGGCTTTCCTTTTTTACTCCCTATATATCTGAAAAACAATTTTTTGTTATCCTTAACTTGGGATGCTATCCTCAGCCCCATGGTAGCTTTGGCCTAGAGTCAATTAGATGTTTATCTTGCTGGGATCCTGTGACCGCAGCTGCCTTCCTGCCCCTGGGGCAGGGGGCTGGACTCGATGATCTTCCGAGATCCCTTCCAGCCCTCATGTCTATGAAATCTATGAAATCTATTAAATAATTTTATTTGCCAAAAAATAATTTGCCAACACTTATCCATAGCTATGTATGAACAGTGTTTTCTGAACCAGGGAGGAAGGATGCATTTTACAATATTTTCTCTAGAATTAGTTGTTTTGGAGCAGTTTTGCCACTAAAATAATTTTCATTTCTTATTAAATTGGGCCCCTACCTTTGGATCCTAACCCAAACTTTGGACAAACATGATGTTTCCTTGGTGAGGAAGCCTGCAAGTAAAAATAATCCCTATTTGGGGTTCAAGCACTCTCTGCAGCCAATTTTTAGCACATTAATGTGTTTGGAGTGAGCAACTATACTCCTGAGAGGTCCCATTGGCTGATATGTTTGACCTTCATATTCTCCAAGGAGATATGTAGCCAATGAGCTAACCATCCATTCTCAGCACAATAGATCATGCAGTATTAGCCCCGTGGGATATTTGTCCCCTGACAAAGACTAATTTACTCTTCCCCTTTTATGTGTCATTAACGTAACTTACAGTAAATACAAATCAAGAGAAACACTGGAGCAGGGTAATGAGCTCCGTGGCTCAAATTTTTTCTTGTTTTGATATCCTCACTTCCCTTCAGTTCACCAAACTGAAACTCCATTATTCCAGCAAGTTAACATGACACAAGGTTCACTTTTTGCTGCCCCAGTCATCTAGAAGGGGTGCTGCTGACAGGACGGGGAGACCATGATCAACATTTTTCCCCTCTGGGAATAGCTGACTTGCCCTGAGGACAGTCTGAAGTTATGCTCAGGTCCATAGTAAGTGCAACACTGCCTATGCATTGCCTATGGTGAGAGATTAGGAAGGTCCCTTGGAACACCACCAAATTACATCAGTTAAATGTTTGACTCTTAATATTAACTACTGAGTATTTAACAACTTTATTATTAATGGGCTTCAGGAGGTGGGGGTTACTGAAGACACATTCAAAACTCCAAACATCTGACCTGGGTGAAAGGAGCCAAAACCTTCCATATTTTGTTATGACCTGGGATGCTGTTCAGCCATTGCCTGGAACAAGTAACAGATTTGGTATTAGTTAGCTAGAAGGGGTTCTTCAGGGAACAAAAATGGAGTTGATGGAAAATCCTGAGCTAGCAACTTCCTCTTCCTTTCTCAGCACAGTTTTAGATTTACTTTGACCTGTGCTGCACTGCTACTCAGCCTCTGCTTCCTTCATGCTTTGATATCCTAAGTTCATGTAACCCATGCCAGACCCTACCTCCAGCACAGGATTGCCTGTTTTGGAGAAAACCATCTTGACAAGTGGCAACACCAGTAAGGCCATTTGGTTCTCCAAGTTCTATTCAGCCTAGGTGTGGCGGCAACACGCCCTCACAGGTTTTCAAAGGGGTGGAAGCAAGCTCCATGAGTCCCAAAATCCCAAAACAAACCCCCCGTGGGGAAAACTTACCTCCTGCTGGCCCGGCAGCACAGGAACCGGGACTGCAGCTGCAGCCACGTGAGCCGGCGTTATGCCAGCTGTTTAATCAGCTGTTCCCTGTGCAGGGAACAGCTGGACCAATCACAGCAGGCTGTGCGGAAGTTTAAAAGCCCCGACAGACCCTGCTGAGGGGTGGAGCCAGAGGAAGAGAGAGGAGGTGGGCAGCACATCAGACGTGCTGAGGCTCCTGTGGGGAAGAGGAGCGACACAGCCAGAGCAGCACTGGCGAGCAGGGCAGGGGAAATCTTTGAGCCCCCTGCCGGAGGCAGAGCAGGGGGAACACTTCATCCCCCTGTAGGAGGCAGAGCAGGGGAAGCACTGCAGCTCTCTGCAGAAGACAGACAGGGGGAGTGTTTGAGCTCCTTGTAGGAGACAGAGAAGGGGCAGCATTTGAGCCCCTGTAGGAGGCTGGGGAAAAGGAGGTGGCTCCATGTCTCTCTCCTCCCCAGGAGAATATTTCTTTCAAAGAAAACAAAAGAAAAGAAACGGGAAAAAAAATCAAAGAGATAGAGAAAGATGAGGCATCAAAGTTGGAAGGACAAGAGCCAACTGAGCCCACTCGGACATGGGTTCCCCCTACCTGAAGCAGGTGGTGAGCAAGCCCGTGGGGTCGAAACCACCATCACACCATCACCTATCTGGTTGGCGAGTGGATGGGGTGTAGGGGAGGCGGAGCCCCGTGGAACATTGCGCCGCATAATCATGCCATTGTCGGGGAGCCCACCCAAGAAGATCTCCACTGAACCCCCTCTCTTTATAGCTTAGCATCAAAGTCATGGCAGGCGAGTCGAGGGGAGGGGCTACACACCCGACAGGCCATGCTACCCATAAGGCCCCCCAGAGATCACACTAGGCCTTCCATTTACAGTGTAGTTCTGGGACCTTCCCATCAGATATTGGAAGAATAACATTTTTAAACATAAATCCAGAGCAAGAAGTTTTCTTCCGAGCAAGATGGGGAAAAAGCTAGCAGGCAGTGTGTTCCTCCAAACTTCAGTGTGATCTCAGTCAATTCTGAGGCTCCTTAGCTCCATGTATATACATGCTGTACCATTTACAATTTAATCTTTATTTGTAAAAGGAACATTGGTCTGATTATCTGACAAGGTCAAAGTCTTGCTGATGTCTTGGGACCCAGCCACCACACTGCAAGTGTCATAGATTTCATAGACATTAGGGCTGAAAGGGACCTTGGAAGATCATCGGGTCTAGCCCCCTATCCCAGGTACAGGAAGTCAGCTAGGATCAAAGGATCCCAGCAAAATAAGCCTCCAAACATTTCCTAAAAGACTCCAGAGTAGGTGCTTGCGTCACCTCTGGAGGGAATCTATTCCAAGCCTTGGGGGCCCAGACAGTAAAGAAGATTTTCCTTATGTCCAGCCTAAAATGGTCTTGGAGGAGTTTGTGACTGTTGGACCTTGTCATCCCTTGGGGCTTTCTGGTGAACAGCCATTCACCCAGATCCTGATGCACACCCCTTATGTACTCATAGGCTGCCATCAGGTCACCCCTGAGCCTGTGCTTTTCCAGGCTGAAGAGTCCCATGGCTCTCAGCTTCTCTTCATAAGGCCTATTCTCTTGCCCTCCGATCATGTGCATAGCTCTCCTCTGGACTCTCTCAAGCTTCTCCACATCCTTCCTGAATTGTGGGCCCAGAATTGGATGCAGTACTCCAGCTGCAGCCTCACCAAGGCCAAGTACAGCAGGAGGATGACATCCTGAGATCTGCTTGAGAAGCAAGCATCTATGGACACAAGCTAGAGTTTTGTTTGCTTTACCAGCTGCGACATCGCATTGGTGGCTCATGTTCATCTTGTGGTCAATTATGACCCCAAGTCTCTTTCGGCCATAGTGCTAGTGAGCGTAGCACCGCTGAACCTATAAGTGTGCTGTGGGGTTCCCCCCACCACCACCCCGAGGTGGAGTACCTTGCATTTTTCCATATCGAAGGTCATCAGGTTTATATCTCCCCACTTTCTAAGCCTATCCAGGTCACCGTGGATCACCAGCCTATCCTTGGGTGTGGACACTCTACTCCAAAAAGTTTAGTGTCATCAGCAGACTTAGCCAGTACACTTCGGACACTGGTGTCCACATCGTTAATAAAGATGTTGAAGAGAATAGGTCCAAGGATGGAGCCTTGGGGGACACCACTGATCATGGAGCACCATGATGATTCACTTCCATTGACTACCACTCTCTGGGTCTGGCCTCAGAGCCAGTTCCCCAGCCATTGGACTGTGATGTACCTGAGGCCACAGTTGGCCAATTTTTCCATGAGGAGATCATGGGACACCAGATCAAAGGCTTTTTCGAAGTCCAGATATATGATGTCAATCTCTTTTCTCTTGTCCAGGTGATATGTCACCTGGTCATAGAAGGAGATAAGATTGGTCAGGCAAGACCTACCCACAACAAACCTAAGCTGGCTGTTCCTCAGCATGTTGCCATCAGCCAGCTTGTTGAGAGTGGTCTCTTTGATAATTTTTTCTAGAATCTTTCCAGGGATTCCAGTTGTCTCTTGACCAGGGCTGGAACCCTGCTCCCTGCCTCCTGGAGGGGGCTGCCTGCTGCTGGGGCAGGGACAATATCCCCCTCTCCTGGCAGCAGGGAGCTCCTGGCCCTAGTTCCCTAGGAGCAGGGGATTTAGAAAGAGCTTCAGGGGAGGGGCAGATCCCAGCCCCTGCCCCGATCTGCCGATGGGGCAGCTAGCTCACTGTTAGCTGCCCCACCAGCAAATCGGGGTGGGGGGCTGGGACCTACCCCACCCCTGCAGATCTTTCCGAGTCCTGTGCCTCAATCACCCGATTGGGGAATGGGGCTGGGATCTGCCCTTGGCTGGGACAGTTCCCAGTCCATGCTGTGTGATCACAGGACAAGGGCTGGGGAGTCTGTTACCTTCTCAGCTCTGTGATTGTGGAGCCAGGTATGGAACAGTCTGGGAGCCTGTTCCCTGCTCAGCTCCACGATCCTCCCCAGTCTGTTCCTCACCCAGCTCTGCGATCATGGAGCTAGATACGGAAAAGGCTCCTCAGCCCCTGCTAACAGGGAGCTCCCAGCACCAGCTCCACAACCATGGGGCTGGTGCTAGGAAATAAGGATCTCCCAGCACTGGCCCCACAGTCATGGATCTAGCACTGGGAGATAAAGATCTCCCAGCTTGAGCCCTGTGACTGTGGACCTTGTGCTGAGATTAGCATCTCCCAGCCCCCACTCGCTAAATGCAATCTCAGAGCATGGGGGCTTGGAGCTGCCAGGGCAGGGGGACATAATCTTGTTCAGGCTCTGGTGGGAGAGCCTGTCCTGGCAGCAGGCAGCTCCCAAGGGCAGGGAGCCATCTCCCATCCCCTGGTGGCTGGCTGATCAGGAACAAATTTGCTCCTGGTCAGGCATCTGTATAGTAAGTAATTGCAAGTAAATTTGCTTCTTGCTTTTGCAAGTAGCAAATTTACTTGCAATTAGCAAGGTATACTGTGCAGTAAGTGTGTGCATATGTAGATGCACATGCTTACTGCATAATAAATTACACTACTGTGTAGTAAAGTATCTCGTGTAGATGTACCCAAGGGAATTTATTTAGGCTACACCTGGTAGAACCTCCCACAGTGGAGCTGCAGAGGGGATTAGCCTGTAGCTTTCCTATCCCACCAAATCAGACCGGTGGCAGCTGTGCAGTCCTGAGCTCTCGGTCAATTCACTCTCTGGCTCTTGGCACACTGATCAGCAGCCCACATTCTTGATAGGGCTCTAAATTTAACTGCTATCTGGAACACTGTGTGGCAGCTTTAGATGATAGATAGCTTTCCTCAGTGCATGTTCCCTGTAGGGGAAGGGAGTGAGGGCAGAGAGATAGCAGAAGAATGTGACAGGACTCCTTGCCTGAGTACTGCCTCAAGCTGAAGCCTTGTCAATATGAGATTTTTTTCCGGTTGTGCCACTAGAATGATACTATCAGGGTTGACCCAGGCATGAGCAGTCAACTGTAGTGGTTCATACTAGAGTCAATGTTTTCATAGTTGTTAGGGGCTAGAGGGAACCTTACAGATCATTGGGTCCAGCCCCCTGCACTTGGGCAGGCAAAACTGCTGGGATCATATGATCCCAGCAAAAGAGGAATGAGGGAGGGAATAAAGATTTATCAGAATGCAAGTAGCTAAGGTCAAAGCCAAGCATTAATCCATTTTCCAGGATTTCAAGCCAGGGGTCAAACTAGAACCAAGGTCAGGGCAAGCAGTTGATTAAGGCCAGGAGATCTAAGACAGGAAAAAAAATGTCAGGATTAAGCAGGAGGGTCTAAGCCAACAACATTGTTGCTAAGAAGTCTGGCAGAAAGGCAGTTCATGGCAATTTACTCTACCTCAGTGCTGTGTGTATATGGGTGTGTCTGAGCTCCAGGGTAGAAACTGTTTGGATTGTATAACCTTTTTAACTGCTGTTTTTTTTTTCAGGGGTTGAGAGGCCCCAGCCTAGCCAAGCAATCTTTCCAAAGAGGCAATCAGTCTGAATGCACAGTAAGTTGCAGTCCTCATAGCATGCCTCCCTGTCTGACACAGAAGGAGCCCACTTCACTAGTAACAAAGCTACTGGGGCTACGTACAGACATTCAAAAAGCCCAAGGCTGAACCAATACAGTCTTTGTAGATTAGTCTAAATGGCACTGATTAAACTGAAACAGAAATGAACAGGCATTTACCTTTGATTCAGGAAAAGCAGCCACATACCTGCAGTGGCTCAAGCCAGGAGGCACTAGAACATGGCTCTCTGGCTGTGTGTTCACTTCCTCTTCCCACTGCCCCGAGGTCTCTGGGATTTACAGTCCAGACGTATAACAACAGCAGGACTCTGCAGGCCTGCTCATCATTTCCTCTTCCTGTTTTCAGGTGCCTCTGAGATTTGTAGTCCACAGTTGCAGCCAGCAGTAAGTTTGAGCAGAGAAAGTGGGGATTAACCCTCCTCCCTGGCCACAGACCCCAGCCAGGGGTTTGCCTGGGATGGGGGGCATTCCCCCCCTGTAGATTGGGCTGCATCTCCAGCTGGGCTTGTCTCCTACCACCCCCTTGTCAGTCAGCTGTCACTGCTCCAGGGCTGGAAAGCATGCTGGGATGCTGGGAGGAGTGTGATTTAACTTGAACCAGGAACGGGTCTGGGACAGAAGTTTCATAAACTGGTTTGACCCAAAGCAGTTAAGTCTAATACTACATTCAAGAAGGTTTATCTTAAACCAGTTTCAGCCATTTTGAAACTGGTTTATGTGCACTGAGCTTCTGTTCTGTTACAGGTTTAAACCAGTTCCTGATCACTTAAACCAGTTTATGTATAACTTCTTCTGTCCCTAGCCTGAGGGACATTCCATTATCTCTCCTGGACCCCATCTGTATGGAAAAGGTCTCCCAAAGCTCCCATTGTTTCTATAGCAATTACACACTCCTTGTTTCTTTCAGGAGGGAGCTTACCCCTCAAAGGATAGCAATGTCACTCTTGCCTTTAAAAGTGCAATAAACACATTCTGAGATGCTGTAGAGCAGCTAATCGAGTTGTATTTATCTATGTTCTTAGCCATGAAAGGAAATTTTGTAGGAACCTGAACTGCTCCTTGCTCTGCTGATCTGTCATGGAGGAGGATTTATGCAATGCAGGCCTGCAGCTGTTGGCGCTGCAAATACAATAGGAAGCGGGACTAGGCTAACATTAGCTCAGCTCTGCTTTTTTCTCCTACTGACTGAGTGGCTGAATGTCATGGCAGGACACCTTCCTCATGCTGCGCCCTACAAACAGGCTGGGGTAGCAGGTTAGCAGAGCCAGTGTTGCAATTAACAGAACTCCTGGAATTTACTATTTTACAACAACTAAATGTGTTGAGCTGCACTGTGTAGAATTGCCAGAATACAGAACCTGTCATCCAGGCAAGCACAATTACATGCCAGCCCTAATGAAGCAAGGCAGAATTTAAAACACAGCAAGAATGGAAGATTTCACTGTCATGTGTCTGAAAAGTATCCACAAAATCCTACCCACATTTAAGGTGATGAAGGTATTAGAAGTGCAAGTTTCTATTATAAGCTGGTTTAAACTTATCCATGACAATAGGCTTTGTCAGCATCACTGGAGTCAAACTGTCTGGCACCTGAACAGACCTAATGTTTTCTAGTAGAAGGTAGCATCAGACATGGCTGTACAAGAGTCACTGCAAAGGCCACATAGCTACGATTGATAACAAAGGTGAACCCAAATACTTGGCAGAGTTAGGTTGCTAGGTTTGCTGTGGCTTTTATTTCAAGGGATACTCCTTCTATGATCAGCTGTGCAGGACCACTAATGATTTCTAGTTAAGCAAAGAGCAGCACCCTTTGAAGTAAAAGCAGCAGGAAGGAGATGAACAGCTCATTTTTAATTCGACAGCCTTCTCTGAACTAAATGGGTTGTGAACCACCTAGAGATAACTGATCCAGGACACTCTGTGCTGGTGCTTTGTGCCCAAAACTCAGAATTAGTTTTCGTTTTCCAAATGAGCCAAATGTCCAAAATGAGGTATGTTCCCATTTTTTTTCTCTGCAAATTATTAACTATTATGATTTTGCCGTCCCAAAACTGCCTTGGAGTGAGCAAAGAACTGTTCTTGTACAATGTGAGGTCCCATGCTACTGATGTCTCATCCACATCTCTGTTTAACCACATCATAAACTACTCCTGATCCTTGTACTGCAGGCAGGCTGACTGTCACGAGAGTCTGTGATACCTCCAATGCAAGGATCTTGGCTACACAATTTATGGTGATGGGGGATTGCTCTTGGGCTTTCCCTTTAGCTTGCTCATTTAGTCTGTTGGCTAGGGGTAAGCGAGACTAAGGGGCATCTGAAATCCAATGCCTTCAGGCTTGGGACTTGCACAGGCTTCCTGCCATTGATTTGGAAGTATCTGAAGCCCCAGGCTGAAGAGTCTGGCAGATAGGATACTTGCCAATGGTACAGACAGAAAGACTTGACTATTTGAGCTCTGCTCAGTTGATATAATTCAGAACCAATTTGGCTAATTTGGCTTGAGACAAAATAAAAAAAAGAAAGAAAAAGACAACTCTCATTTGGTCTGATTAGCAGTGGCTGCTCAAAGGCGCATACAACACTGAAGGAGCTGGGGAGTTACAGGTCAAGAGTAAGGTCCCATGTGTGTCAAGAGCTGTTGTTACTTGGTAGCAACATAACTAGTTGAAACCAGTGCGATGAGATTGCTCACAGATTAGTCGAGCAACTTCACACTACATCTGAAACTTCTGCGCACTTTAATGGCAACCTTGGAGTTAAATAGTATGACCAAAACAAAGCGCCGCATCCTGGAATCCGTTGGGAGAATTCAGCAGGTAGGGTTATGTCCATGGCTTTATCAACAGACATCTGGGGACAGGCATCAAGGGGTTTGGAGAAGAACTTTGGCTTATTATAGCAGCCAACTCAGCTTCTAAGGCTGTAATGCCATCTTGTGATGAGATCCTGACAGTGGAGATTTCAGTCCAGGTTAGCTAAAAGCTTCTTGGATTAGGCCGTCTTTTCAAAGGGTTACACAGAGCTTGAAATGGACAGTTCTCTGTCAAAATGGTGAGGCACATATAACTATCATGTGCACTCTAACCATGTTACAAGATAAGGGCCAAAAGAATATTTGTCATTTGAAGAAGTTTTATTCAGTTGTCACTTTCTGGTTGTACAAATTTTTTCATTCCTAATCAATATTTTTCTTTCCGATTTAATTTTCTACCAAAGAATCAATTTTTCAAGATTTAGAAGTCTCATTTTCTTCGGGTGTTTTGGAAAGAGAAGGGCTGAATTAATTCTTCAATACAGGAAAGTCTAATTATTTCTGAATTATAAGCTGCAAGGGGTTCTATGTTGAAGACTGGAGAGCCCAACGAGATCCATTTCATTATTTGGAGCCACTTAAGGAAGTGGGTATTAGCACAAATCCTTGCTGAAAGGCTGGTAGAGGGGTGGGAGAATGAACACAGAAAATGATGACCTTATAACGTGTACAGGCTTCACTCTGAAAAAAATGTATACAGCCAGTGCTGATAATTGTAAAACAGGTTTTCAGTTTAGTTAGTTTTCTGTTTATGTGTTTCACAGCACTCTCATGGAATCAAATGTATCAGGTAGTGATAAGAAATTACTGTGGCTAATCCTGTTTTCCACTGAAGTCAATGACAAAATCTCCCAGTCTGGACTACTAAAATGGGTAAGTGCAGAGACAAGCCCTTCTGAGTCACTCCCTGAGAGGGAGGCTGTGATTATGACTTACACTGCGATTGCAGCAGGGTTAATTTGCCCAGGCTAAGCTCTGTGAACTGCCTGAGTTAGCTTGTTTAAAGCTACTGTGGGTATCTCTGTAATCCACTACAGTCCTTCTGTTACTTGGGATTAGTTTCTAAAATGTCCTTATTTTTGGTGGTGGAAGGTTTTGCTACATATTCTGTGTTCCACTGAGACATATAAAACCTTCCTCTGAAATCTCCCTAGTTTGGGCTGTCACAGCTCTGAGATGGCACTGAACTTGCCAGAAAATGCTGCTATCTTGCAATGCCTAGGGTCACTTTATCTGCTGCTCTAGGCAACCATCTACTTTCATCACTTTGCTTCTCCTGGACTTTTTGCTGCCTTAGGCAGCCACCCATTCTGGATGGCAGAGCAGGGCCTCTTGATTCCTTCTGTTATGTGCAAGGCACTCATATCCAAGTCAGATTGCCCCTGTTCCCTTGAAGGAACTACCCTGATTATTCACAGAGGTGATGGTGGGCTATAAGAAAGTCTGTTGCCATCATTAGAAACTCAGCACCATGCAATCAATGGGAATACTCAGCATGAACCAGAAGGAAGCAGTTAGACTAATGTTTCTATTTAAAATGAAATAGGTCACTTGCTAGGCCATGTCATCCTGTGGAAAATGAAATGTTAGTTCTAGGGGTAACATTTTGGAAGAACACTGAAAGAGATTGGAAAGTCTGGTTTAATTCTGACTGAATGGTTGAAACAACCATTATTGCTTGAAAAAGACTTGCAGCCCCCAGCCCAGCCCAACCCCACCCACTCCACATTTACTTCTTTTTTGAAATATTTTCCAGCAGAGAGTCTGAGGCCAGGGATGGAAGATTAGCAATGCTAGAAACTGAAATCTGCTTAGCCACAGAATTAACCTCAGGAGCCTCCTGACACTCCCCATACAACTGGATTAGTTTTGTGTCTGCATTTGAGCCTGTCTCTTTGCTAATTGTAACAAAATTAATTTTGCAGTGAGACCACCAAACAGCTGTCAGCTTGCCACAACTCTCAGTGGCCCTTGATCTGCACTGAACTCAAACTAGTCAGCGTGGTGCATTTAGCTCAGAAACTAGTCTTTTTTCTTTGTCTCCTGTATCTTTAAATATTTAAGGAGGCTGCTGCCTGCAGTACCTAGGGCAGGGTGACTTGTTTGTGGGGGAAAGGGGAACACTGCCATTGCTGTCCCACAATCATGCTGGTGGCACCATGGCAGCTGGAAGTATATATCACAGGTGCCACAATGCCCAGCTGTGTTGTTACCCCCCTGGCCTGCAGAGACAGGCAGCTGTTTTGCATTCAGTGCAGTACAGTCAATAGCAGAGAAGGTACAGGCCATGCTCTCCCATTCAGACTTTAGTCCCAGCGACATGTTCTTGCCCATTGTTTTCTAGCAGACTTGTTTAGAATGAAATCTTCTAGTTGCTCTTTCTGTAGCTGTGACCCAGAGAGTTCGAGATTGTTTTTCATATATGGGTGGAGCCAGAGCCGTGCCTAGGGGCGAGTGGGGCCTGGGGCAGCCTGTGCAGGCCCGGGGAGGGGGTGTTGCTTGCAAGTGGGCGGAGCCAGCAGTGTCTGGCAGCAGCCGCAGAGCCAGTGGTGCTCAGCAGTGGTGGCACGTGGCATCTGCAGCAAGGCCTGTAGAGCACTGTCCGTGGGGCCCCCTCAAAGGTAGCTGGCCCAATTTCCCCCACTTGGGATGGCCCTGGGTGGAGCTAATGGCTAGCAGAAGCCCTCCATAACCTGTTGCTCACACATCTCACCATGCTAGAAGAGTCATGCAGGCAGCATAGCTTGGAACAATAAAACCAAGAAACAAGCAGAACTATGGACTTCCCCATGTTCTTATGATTTGTCCTTGCACTGCATCGTATTTTCACCTGTTACAGCAATCATAATGATGAGCCTGTTGGTGATAGCGCTGGAGCAAATCCAACCAACTGCTGCCCTTGCTCCCTCAGACCACTGTCTAGGAGTTCCTTATCCATCAGCTGCTTTCCATCTTTAGCCCCCATCATGTGGGGCCATGCAGCGTGCATTCAGACGAGGCTGTTCCACTGGCAGGTACATAATGGAGGGGGACGATCCTCTTTCAGAACCAGGCCATATGGGCCTGCCTGCAAACAGTGCACGTGGGGCAGAGTGACAGAGCATTCAGCAGCCTCATAGACTGCCTGGTCACAGAGTAGGAGAATTTCCTAAGGTGACAGGTATTGTGGGGGATGAATCACTTTTATAATTCCCAGAGATGCTAGAACAGACTGCCTCCTAGACCTCCTGTGTATCCAGAAAGGCTGCAAGCAGACAGTGCCTCAGCCCACCTCAGCCAGGTGCTCAGGAGCATCTGCCAGCGATGAGAGAGTGAGTTGGCTGATCCTAAAGGTTTGTCATACAGAGGTCCTGCAGGTGAAAATGCGGATGAGAATGAATGGCAAAGCTTCTATGGGTCCAGGTCATCCTTCAACATATCCCAGATACTGGGGTGATTTCTGGAGTAAGCTTGTGTTGCTGGATCATTTGACTCTTTGGGAGACCAAGGAAGGTCTTCCTTGGCTCATACACCTTATTGGCAAGTCACTGTCACTCTTCCTCCTCCTCTGCTCCAAAGCTAGCCTGCTTCCCCTGCCTCCTCCCATGACTTAGACCACAATGATATAGCACAGATGAATTGTGAAGTAGCCTCTCTTCCCTCATACCCTGCTGCCTTTCCCATGTAGAACCCTCTGCTCCCATGCCATCCCTTGCTACAGAGCCTGATCCCAACAGCTGTCTCAGAATGGCTCTGTCTCTCTCCCAGACATGCTTCTCTGTAAGTCTGGGCTTCTACTCAGCAAGTGGCTGGTGCCTGAGCGGGTTGACTTGTTGCAGCTTATTTAGCTGTGGCCCTGGCATCAAGTTAGTGCACCTGACTACGTGGAGTTCATGACCAGCTAGTTACACCCTGGAACAGCACTGTCAAGTTAGACTCTCCTCAGAGTGCTCCTGAGACCAGGAAGCATTTCCCAAACCCTTTTGAGGGCACAAACATATGCTGAGTCCAAACACAACACCAGAGCCTTCTCACATCCCCACGACACAAAAATTCCTGCATTAACCTCTCCATGCCTCCAACAATTTTTCCATCTGAAAAAATAGGGGTCAGAATATTTACTGATCTCCTGGAAGTGATGGAAGCCTTGGGCAATTGTGTAGAAGTAATTTTGGAACTTCGGGTGAAAGGTGCTATCTTAAGTGCAAAGTGCGATTAGAGGAGTCATCCATCATCTCTGCCACTTGTACACAATGCCCATTGCTTTTTCCCCCTGCTTCTACATCTCACATCCATTACATTCCTATATTCTTTTGGATTGTTTAGGAACCACCTTTGAAAAGGGTTGAATCTGACACTGGCTTAATTTTAGATCATTCAGTTTTGATGCTGTCAAACACCTCACATACTGTAATTCTCTATTTACAGAGCTGTGCCTTTCAGCATGACCTCTGCAAGCAAGTGTCTGACTTGGCAGCAAATGCCATTGCATTACTGGCCTGTGCTAGCACTCCTTCATTCTTGCTTCATGCCCCCTGGATTAAACAGAATGCTTGTAGAGGTATCCTCATGGAGGACTCAGTGGATCCATGTAATTTCATGAGCCAAGCTCCAGATTTAATTTGGAGATTTGCATTTGGGGAAGGCTGGATTTAAATTTCCTGGTTTGCTGTGTCACGCCCTCTTAGAATGGCACACCATTTTAGTTGTTAGCGTCAGCAAACACAATAGCGCGCCCTAAAGAGATGCACAGGTAATCAACTGTCCACAGTACCGCCATTAAAGTGAAAAGCTAGTTACATAGGCCACAGGTGCACAAGTGGGCTAAGTTTTAAGAAACAAAGCTTGAGGCATAAATCTGGACCGAATTGCATCATGACAGCCACACAGAAATGGGCAGGTTGTGTTGGATTGCTGTGGAGGACATGTACAACGAAGAGGACATCAATCTGAAATGTGCAGACTGCAGGGGTATTGATGTGCCAGGGTCCTTTGCAACACTGCTTCCTATGTACATTGCTGTTGTGCATAGTGGAACACTGGCGGAAAGTGACTGGAAGTCTCCAAGTTCAGCTTCCATGAGAAAGAGATGGCGCTGTTTTCAAACTATAAGATAGCAGCACTGACACATCCTATCCCAGCCTCCTTGGGCACACTGGCAATTACCACCAAATTATGATGAAATCAATGTCTTGCTTCCCACGGCTTGTGTACACACTTCAGTGCAATTCCTCCGCCATGCCAATGAGCAGCATTGACAAGAGTAGCAGCAAATGGTTCAGATAGACACTGTTTTACACAACACTTAACAGACCAGAGTGGCGTTTTCTCACAGAATGGTGGTGACCCACCCAAAGATGAGCTATACAGGCAGCAAATGAGGATGGCTTGCTCTGGTACTATAGTCTATGGATCACCAGTCCTGGGTTTGGGACTGCCAGAGGATTTTACTGCAGACAGGGGATGACCAGCAGGAGAACTTAAGGTGGAATGTCATTTTCCTGGAAAACCATGCAGAGCTAGCCCCAGAGCTGTAGAGGCAGCCCCTCCATTCAATTGTCTGTGGAGAAGTGTGCGCCAAAATTTATCTGAAAGCCAAAAACTTCCAGCTGCTGCTGGTCTTATGCAGACTGTTTGGCACTGGCAAACTGAGTGGTGGAGCAGCTCCAAGATGTGAGCGTGAAAGCCTCCTGTAAAGCTGAAGTCATGGGGCAGGCAGGAGGGTGGGGAGAGGGGGGCCTTGAGGTTTAATGCAGTTGAGCTACCAAAAGGAGCTGCTCTCTCCTCAGTCTCCACTGTATAAGCAAGTATTAAATGACTGCACAGTAACTCAAGTTACTGTGCACGAACATCTTTTTCATGATGCTACTGTGCAGTACTGTTACATCACAGGTGTTGCCACGTGATGCTACTGGACAGTAGTATTGGGCTACTACGCAGTCAGCATCTCATGTAGACACAGTTAGTGACCCTCTGTTGGAGATGGGCAGCTGGGTTGGCAGTGCAGGAGGGATTGCATCCATAGATTCTAGCAGCACTGACTGCTTTGTACCCAAGGAAAAAATCATCATGTGGTTGGGGAGGGGAGGAGAAAACAGGCCTCCCATGTTTTAGTCCAAGAGCCTAGTAGTTAAGGACTACTGGTAGATGACTATTGGTTTAGAAGGGGAGGGACCTTGGATTCTAACCCCTGTCCTGGCTCATTGAGATCTACACCCTCTAGCTTAGCTACTTCCTCCTGGCCCCACATATCTCCCTTTCTTGGCTGCTTATGGGGTCAGCTTTGCTAAAAAGGAGGCTTATACCCAGTGGAAATAAGGGGTCAGCACCAGGGAGGCCTATTCTGTAGTTGCTCGGGGATGTAGGGGGGTAGTTAGGAAGGCCAAGGCAGAGACGGAACTGGGACTGGCTTCCCAGATTAAGGACAATAAGAAGTCTTTTTTT